>NC_141992.1:46972406-47278017 GCF_049901715.1 Pseudonaja textilis | reverse complement strand
TTAAGAAGGCAAAACCAAAATGTACTGGTAAATTACAAGGAGAACACACACACACACACACACACACACACACACACACACACACACTCCCTTCTAACCCTGCTGGAGCAGGTGATTGGACTAGAATAGCTATCTCATCTTTCTTCTCCCTCCCTCCTTCTTTATTTCTTTTTCTTTCTGTCCCTTCCTTCCATCCCCCCTCTTTCTTTGTCCCTTTTTCTTTCCTTCCCTTTTTCTCTTCTTCCTTCTCTCTTTCTCTCTCTCTCTCTTTCCTCTCTCTTTCCCTCTCTTAGGCTCACCCCATTGACTTTGTGCACCAGTCTATTCGGACTTGCTTGGGCAGGTGTCTCCGGTGCAAGGAGCTCAGTGGGGTGGAACACCATGGCAGTGGGATGTTTGAAAAGGAGAGCAAAGCCACTCTGGCTTTGCTCTCCTTTCCCAATGCTGCGTTCGAGGCAGAGCTCCTTGCACCAGATTGTGCAAGTCAATGGGATGATCCTGTGGGGCCTTGCCTCGAACGTGGTGGTGACGGGATTTTTTCTCACCCCTGAATTGTGGCTTGCTGCTCACCTCCAGCGCCCTCCTTCCACCTCTTAGTGCCCCCCTGCCAGCCCCCTTGCCTCTCAGCACCCCTCTAAGGCATCCCACCACCCCCCAGGGACGGTACTGCCCACTTTGAGAACCACTGCTTTAAACAGTTCAGATTGCCTTACCATCTCTGCAGCTTTGTAAAGAGTGAACTTGTATTAGCTGCACACATTTAGCAAACACTCTGACTTTTAATGAACACATTACCCTAACAGAGAACTCAACAGTTTTTCTAGGATTTTGAATCTTTTGCTAGAACTATTTATTATTTAATAATTAATGCCCTCAAGTTGGTGTCAACTCCTAGCAAATATATAGATTTTCTCATAATGATCTGTCCCTAACCTGGCCCTTCCAATGTGCACCCTTCACCAAAGAAAGTCCATTCACCTTGCTATAGTTGTCCTCTTCCGCTCTTTCCTTCCATTTTTCCCAGCATTAATTCCCCCTCCAGAGAGGTAGATCTTCATTTAACATTTTATTTTTATTGATTAAATTTATTTGCTGCCCATCTCATTTCTAAGCAATTGTGGGTTAATGTGTCCAAAGTAGTATATAATTATATATAATATGTAATTTGAGCCACATAAATCATATCACTTTGATATGTTTATAAACATTTTTAGTTTCTTTCCTTGTGACATTATACAGCAATTAATTAATCAATTAATCAGTCCAACCTATCTCACATTAATCAATTCCTTAATTGTTCTACTTCTTTCTCTTTGTGGTCATATAAGAGCAAGCAAAGAGTCTCTTCTTCTTTGTACCATACTACAATATTACTAAAACTTAAAATGTATAGCACATGTTTTATTTTATTTTTCTTACTGAAAATTAGAATTTTATTTTATCATTATCTTTATAGAACCGACTAACTGCTTCTTAGAAAACTTTTGACAGTTTGGATGTGATGAGTCTGCCATAAGAATTTGCTCATTTGTGTGAGTCTGGCGAGAAGAAATGGCTCGTTGAAACTCAGAATGATGCGTTTAACATTTCTTTTGCTGGGTAAGTAGTGAAAATCTTTCAAATCAATTTTTCTGCTTTTGTGGTTTGGGAGCTAAAATAGAGAGGTCACAATAAGTTTGCAGTTGTTCCATCTATGGACATTCTGATGGATTTCTAGGAAGAGCTCTTTTCTATAGCACACAGAAGTATACTATTGTTAGGAATATAAATCATCTAACAGGTATTTGGGTTAGAAATATATAAACCAGGATAAACATTTTAGTACTATATCTTTCAGAGATTGCAAAAACTGCAATTGGGTGTGGTTTTTCAAACGGACATAAGATGGAGCCAGAAACCTGGATTGTTTAGTCTGAGTCTTAGAAGAGAGTGCAAGTGTATGTTTGTTTCCTTCTGTTTGAAAGTATTGCCGTTGCTCCATTTCTTCTAATTGACTGATATTACTGGATTTAATGTAAGTCTGATACTGAACTGTTTTTTCACGCTGGACTTTGATATTTGGATTATCCCTGGATTGAAAACTGACTGATTTAACTTGTGAATGACTTTGGACTGCCTATTTTTGGACTTTGCTTAAACTTTCTGGAAGTAAAAACCTACATTTACTGTACAGTGTATCTGTGTACTGTGTGTGTATTATTCAAACACTCCTCTCAAATACGTCTCCCTGTATGCACTAATTCTCCTAATGGGGAATTACCTCAACAACTATCCCCCATGGCAATTGGGGTTAAAATGGTACTAGAAGCTGGCCATGTTGGAATTCTGGTAGTCTGTCCCATAATGTCAATAAGGCATCTAGACAGCCGACTGTCCAGATGCCTTATTGACATTATGGGACAAGCTACCAGAATTCCAACATGGCTGGCTTCTGGTATCATTTTAACCCCAATTGCCATGGGGGATTTGCAAATCAAGGGTTTATCGAAAACTGAGGTAACTGCAATGTCTCTTAGCTGTTGCATATAAAGATCAGAGTTTTTTCAGAAAAAGGAAGACTTCATGAAAAGAGTGAATGAATAGTTGGGAGGAGGGAGTTTAGGAGATTCGTTCCAGGGTGATTTGGGCTGAGTATTTGGGAGTTAGGGAGGTCTGTTGTTACCAGGTTGTGTCATCATTTTTGAAATGAAAGGAGTCTTGAAGCTATAAATTTGTTACTTACATTTTTTGTTGTCTTTGCAGTAGGGAGATAGCAAACAATCCTTATCTGTCTGTTTTGTTGGGTTTATGGATCCCTGTATCATTACAGGGGCAGGCTTGGATTCTTTTCTTGCCTCTGTGTGGCATTTTTGGGTCATAGGATTAAACCAGAAGGGTTAAGGCCTGTCACAAGACCAGAGCTTATTTCAGAAGTTGCTACTTTTTTGCCATCTTAGTTCCTCACCTCCATGACTACTTCTTTGTTTGGCATCTTGCCTTGCCTTTTGGGCTTTCCAGCTTTTCTTCTTTATTCCTCAATATTTATCTTTTCTTTCCATGCTTGCCTCTATCTCTGCTGTTAACAACTGCTTTACATAATTAGCTAAGTCAGCAGCTGTGATCCCTGTCCTCTGCCGAGCAGTTCACTAAATTGCATCCTTATTTTCCATCAGAATCAGAGATTATGAACATAATCAATGGCTACTGGTTTGGAAAGTTATATATAACTACCAGTATCCAAGGTATTATTTCTCTAGATGTAAGGTACTAAGGAACACAACAAAAGGTATACTAAAGTAATAACATCTTTGTGAACTTCTTCACAAGTGCTTGGAACACAATAAGAGGGATACTAATGTAATTTAATGTAATTAAAATGTTTGGTTTATCATAATTGGAGGAAAATTGTAAGTCTTTGGTCTTATTTAGCAGGGCTTTTTTTTAATGTACTTGTGTTAGCTTGTGAGTGCTGTGGATTATACAATGACATTGTGGCCCATGTATTAAATTACCTGCAAGAGGCATAGCTTTCATGAGCCCCCTCATCATCCTTACCATGGGGTGCTGACACTAGCTATCCCTTAGCGGGATCATATTTTAACTTGCTCCTAAAATTCCACCCATTGGAATGGGCCATTACTGAGTGCTTCTCTCTGTGCTTTGTCCCGATTTCCTGCTGCTGAAGTTGCAGTGCTTGTATTAATGGGGAACTTCTATCTACAAGCAGTGAGTGTCATTGTAGTTGCATGTTGCTGTATCCTGTTTTATGAGTCATGTGGCTACTTGTAGAGATGTCGTACATTCATTGTCTTGCAGTTCCTGCTATTCTAATGTGACAGGCTGAATGCACCATTGAACAAAAGCACTGAGGTACAGAAGCTTAACATTAGGAGCAGAAAGAAAAATGCTTGAAATGTAGTTTCTTGTAGCCTTTTTTTTTTTTTTTTTTTTGAGAAGGAGGTTTGCATAACAATAGAACCTTGTTGGACAGGGTGATGCATCCCAGTTTTTCACCAATAGCTGAGCAATAAATAGCAGGCATTTCTCTGCTAATTTGTTGAGCAATAACTGGAAATTATGATTGACCCTCAGTTTTCTTCCTGTACTGCAGACTTGAAGAATTAAACAAGATCATTCCCATAATTTAAGGAATCAGGCCACCAAGCCTTATTTCATTTCAATTGTGGGATCACAAGATTTCATTCCATTTGTCTGGAATGCCCCAGAGTTTTTACTATATTCTGGAATTCATCCTTAAACTGATATACTGTACTACTTAACATTGGTATGATGCTTTCAAAGATTCCTCACAATTAATCATGCCAATCAGTGCTTCCTAAACTTCTGGTCTATATTTTAGATTACACTCCATTGAACAGCTCTAGATAGAAACAGGGTAAGCCATATATTTATAAGGCTTTAATAGCTTAATTTGCTTACTCCCCAAAAGTACATATAGGCTTGCCGCCACAGCTTGATCACTTCATCTGAAATATGATATTCAATTTCATTCATTCATTCACTCTGTGGTGGGATAGCTTATAAATTAAATTAGTCAATCAATATAATATTGCAAAAGACCAAAAGTATGGCTTCAAGCCTATAATTTTTCCCCTGGAAACAATCTAATTAAATCCAATAGGACTTAATTTTGAGTAAACATACAGTATATGGAATTACTAACCTAAAACACCCTTCAGCTATTTTTCTTAAGGTTGTATTTGGTTAATTATTGATCATTCTGGTAGTTGCCTCCCCATTCCAACCCTTCTATTAACTTCTGTGGGATTTGGATTTATCTTTAAAAATGTTAAAAAGGGAGAAATAGAAACTCATTTCCTAAAAACCAACCTGTAATAAAGCAGTTTCAATACTTCTTTGCACTTCTTTCTTTTTGAAAGTACTAGCATGTCAATTTGAAATGCTGTGCAGAAGATTCAGTACAGCAAAAATTATACTGAAATATGGATAAAGGAAAATTCTAAGCTTAAAACCGGATGGCAGTTAAAAACTCCTGGATGCCATGCCAATAGCACCATCTGGTGCTCTTAGTCCATAAGCACAATTTGCTTAAAGTGTATAAACCTGTGCTAATATCAAAATTTCCCAAGAAAAATATTCAGTTATAGCATCAACAAAGACAGCAACGTTTTCCAAATTATTTCACATTGCAGATTTACTTGCCTCTTCTCCCACATTATCACAGGGTGGGTTCCCCAGCACCACCAATCTCTTCGTTCATGAAGTAACAGGAAAAGATTCTTAAATGTCTTCTTGTTTATGCACACACTTGCTTATTAACTATTTGTAAATAAACACATGCAGCATGGAGGATTTATGATACTGTAAATCATTGACATAAAGGAAAATGTGCTACTATAAAAACTAAAACAGGCATTTTTTTTGGGGGGGGGGGGTTGGTAGGTTGGTGAAGAACAAACATGCGTCAACTGGATTAGTACCATAAATAAATTGAGAAAATTAAAGATCAAGAGGATTGGTGTACATAAAGAGGCCCTCTTTAAGGCACTACCCTTCTATACTGTAAGTTGTGCCTGATGTATGCTTCAAGATATGGCATTTGCCAATTTTTTTTTTATGCACTAACCCAAGAAAGCACATTCACAATGCAAATGTTCTGACTGTAGAATTCCATTCCTGTCCATTTATAATGGGCACCAAGTTTAAGCATTTTTAGTATCTATACAAATATGTCTGTTTCTCTTGATTTTGATTGAGCTTATATTATTGTTTCATTTTAATGCACTTCTTTCATGGGTATAACAATCCTATTTTAGCGTTCTAACTATTCATTGATTTTATTAGTTTGTTTTATAGTTTTACAGCTTTATATTTCAGCAAAACCAAACTAAAATGTTATAAATCAACAAAGTGATAAAAGTGGGGATAAAGTTCTTAGATTGGAAGAGCACTTAACAAAGGTTGAGTTCAGTCCTCTGAGTTTTTTAAACCCGTCTAAATTGGGCTTCACCATGTCTGGTGACAGTAACATTTAATTATTTGTTGTATGAAGAAACACCTTTTATCAATTCTGAATTCTGAATTTCTCCATTTAGTTTCAATAGGCATTAACTTCTTGTATCTAGATCTAAGTTTTAAAACAATTCTGTACATGCAATTTCCTTATACTGGATGCCTCAGTCTTATTACATTTTATCCAGAGGTGGTATTCAGCAGGTTCTGACCAGTTCTGGAGAACCAGTAGCGGAAATTTTGAGTAGTTTGGAGAACTGGCCACCTCTGACTGGGCCCGCTCAATCTGTTCTCTGCCTCCCAAGTCCCAGCTGATCGGCTGGGTCTTCTTTTGTTGTTCTGCACAGGAGACCAGAGCTGGAAAGCAGGTTAGTGGGGATGGGGAAGGAATGGAGATTTTGTAGTATCCTTCCCCTGCCAGCCCACCAAGCCACGTCATACCCACCAAGCCACGCCCACACAACCAGTAGTAAAAAAAATTGAATTCCACCACTGATTTTGTCCATCTTCATTTCAAGCTCGAATTTCCTAGGTGATGTCTTTCTTTCTGGACCAGCTGCTTTAGTACCATAACCATTTTGGCTTATTATGCAGGGCATATTATGGATTTTTTTGATGCAGTGCTTGAGGAACAGCACTTTCAAAGCAATACCACATAATTAAGCAGCACTTTCAAAGCAATACCACATAATTAAGAGTAATTCTATTTTGGCTGTTGATTTGTAATTTCCTTTCTAATGATTTCAAACACAGAATTTGACTTGTTTAAATAGAAGCTGCAAACTGCAGTGATATTTTCATTAAGCTATTTACAGTGACCATAAATTTCCTCTTCTGATGGTTACTATCGGCACTGTTTCCATTAAGGTATATACATGATGCCTAGAATTTTGTGTATACACATACAAATAAGTATTCATTTGCATTTGCTTGCATTGAACTGCATTTGCCATTTTAAGGCACATCCACTCTATTTAAAAAAAGATCTTTGGGGAGCTTTTAATCATAGTGTTAAGTAAGATGTGTGGTTCAGAAATAAAGGTGTGACAGAAAGGGACATACCTGTCCCTACTTACATACTGAACCATCAGATACCTTTCCCTCCTCCTGGAGGAGGACCTTTGTCAATGCTGTCTTCCTACTCTTCCATCGGTTATAAGCCAAAAACTGGGAGGGAAACAGCAAGCATTTTGCTCAATATTGTAGGCTGGATGGAAAGAAGAAAATTTGGAAGCTCTCATTCTCTCTGAATGCTCACTGCAGGTCATTGGTTTCCAGCTGCTATTAACAATGAGCTGAATCAGTCCGATCACTTGGTGGTCCTGGAAGAGGGGAATGCCCAGGACAGGTACCATTTTGAAGGTGACTCAAAGTAGATTTACCAAGTTTTTTTTCATTTGTTAGATTTGAAGTAAGGGTTTTTATTTATCTCTACAGCACCCACCCGGTAAGATTGGGCTAGGAGAGTGATTAGTTCAAAGTCATCTAGTTTCCATGATTATGGCTGCATTTGAATCAGGGTTCCCCTAGACCAGGGATATCAAATTGGCGGGCCGCAGGCCAGATGCATCACATGCAGGCCACGCCCACCCCAGCTCCGCAAAGGGGAAAAAAACGCCACGATAAGTCACATGATGGCAATGTGACACCGTGAGTTTGACAACTGTTGCCTAGACCAAGACCAATTTTTAACCACTATAACAGTTATAAAGGACTTTTTCCCTTGCTTTAGTTTTTAAAATAATTCTCACTTTGCCACCTAATGTAAGAAGACCATCTTGATCAGGAGCATCAAACTCAAGGCCTGGGGACCGGATCCGGCCCTTGGGGTGCTTAGATCTGGCCTGCATGGCTGCCCTGGAAATAGTAAAGGACTGCCCGCAGTACCTCTGCCAGCAAAAACGGAGCTTGCGAAAGCCGCACATGTCTCCCCAGCTCCGTTTTCAGCTGCAATGGCCTCCTGCAACCCTCTACCAGCATAAACAGAGCTCGCAAGAGCTATGCATGCCCCCACCCCTCCATTTTTGTTGGCAGAGAGTTGCAGGAGGCCGTTGCAGCTGAAAACGGAGCTCGGGAGGCCATTTTCACTGGCAAATCGCTCGATGCCCCCAACACAGGTGCCCCCAGTGATGGCATGCTGGCCATGCCTATCCTGGCCCTGCCCAGCCCCACCCCCCCAAGATCAAACACAAACCTGATGCGGTCCTCAATGAAATCAGGTTTGACACCCCTGATCTTTATGATTGTCTCCTTGACTAAAATGAAAACCTCTCACTGAGGAGACAAAGAGATGCACATGCACAGCAATAGGATGTGATTAAGTCTAAAACTGAAAATTATACATTTATCCTAAATCTTTGAACCACAATCTAGTCTACCTTTCCCCTTAGGGTTAATAGAATGTTGAAATATTTTCCAACTCAAAAATACTGAAAGTAGACCAGAATATTTGTATGGCCTTTTTCATTACAAAGTATGTAGTTTGCTAAGTGTCAAAAAATCAAGAGCAGTACAGTATTTTAAAGCAAAAGAAGCTTGCTGTAATTGGAGCATTCTTTACTCAGTTTTCCAACAACCGTATCTTTTTTCAGACCAAAATGAGCTCGTTGTTCAAGTATTACTTTTTTCTAAAATAGCAGCATTTAGGAATAACAATATAGCTCTTTTCAGGATTTATTACAAATAATTTTTTTCTCTTCCACATTATTTTTGTGACACGCAAAAAAACCTGAAATCATTGGAAAAATATGTTTATGAAAGGTACCATTTTCCTTACACCAAATGGGACATTATCTTTCAGTGGTAAGAAGCAAATTTATAATAGAAGTGATATTAATGCATTAATGAACTCCTCCAACTCCAAAGCAGAAAAATAATATATCAACTGATATTAAATAAATAAATTTAATGATTGTTTCCCCTCTGTTACAGTCCATTACTTTAAACATTTATTTATAAAACAGTAGTAACATTTCAGAATCAGAGCACAGTGCATTTTTTTTCTTTTCCTTTTTCTTAAAGTAACTTTTTTTTAACAACAAAAAGTATGATTAATTCTCATATAAGGATTCTCCCCTCCCAATTCTCAAAATGAAAAAGATTCTCTCCACTCCAGTTAAGATCTACCCACAATATGTATGTCATCCATTTATATTAAGCCCTTGTGATTTCTAACACAACAACAGTATATACTCAAAGTATATACTTCTTTGCGGTGCGTGCTAGCCTAGTGGTATGGGAAGAGAATATACAAATCTTTGACCTAGGTTTCAATGTTTGGTTTCACAAATTATATCACTTTTATGACTTGTACAAGGAGGAGTTACAATTTTTAATCCTGAGGAAAACAAGTGTTTTAAGGCTATCTGAGCAACGAACCTTGGAAATCAATGATATTCACTGCACAATACATGTTTACATAATTATATAATGTATCTGCAGAAGCACCACATAACATCTATCTAGTACTAAAACTCCTGCGTCTGTTTGTATGTAACTTCCAACTGGGCAAAATCGGAAGTTACAGGGCAACAATTATTGAACCAAGGTAATTCAAATGGGTTAACTTAAAGAATACTGGGACTCATGACTATGTTGGATTGAAATTTTGGGAAGTTGTGGCTGCTTCAAAAATTGTACGGTACAAGGGAAGATGAGAGGGCTGGATCCCCACCCTCTTTCCCACCTCCCTCTAGTCCCTGCACCCAATTAGCTGGTGGCTAGGGCCAACAGGCAAGTGGTGATTGGCTGCTTTGGAACCCAGGCTAAAATTTGAAATTTCTTAGTAGGAGTTGGCAGCAAGAGAATGGGGAGGGGGGTGATTTCGATGCTGCTGGCAAGGTATGGCTGACTGGGAGGCACTGGCAATCAACCAGGGAGCTCTCTTCCTCAATGGAGGGAGGGGACCCTTGGGGATGTGCTGGGATGGGGAGCAGAAGTGCAGGTTTCTGCAATTCCTTTTATTAACCCTTCCCCTCCCAGCAAACTAGCAGTCAAATTCTGAAGGTCAGCCAAGGAGTAGTGATTTCCAGCTTCCCGCAACATCAGTGGAGAAATTGGCAGGAAGCTCCCTCTGCTTTTCTGCCCATCCGTGGTCAGACTGTTTCCCTGTTTAGGTAAGCAAGTATCTCTGAAAGGATGACCCAATGCATCATGAAATGCTAAAACTGAATATTTGCAGTCAACCACAAAAATCCTCAAACCACTTTCAATGAGTTATTTATTTTTCTTATTCAGTTTTTAAAAATACTGTCTAATATGAATTAGAAGTACAAAAATATATCTTTTAGTACATTCCTTGTATGAAAAGACATTCTAGTAGAAGTTCACACATTCAGTGTTGTTTATGATGATTGAGGTGACTGAAATGTGCAGGAGGTTATTATATAACACTAATTCTAAACTTCTGTTATCCTGCGTAAATTAGCTTCCTTTCATAGGCAGTGGGCACAAGGCTCCAAGGATATCCTAGATTGTACATAAGCACGAAACAGATCCATCCAATTTGCCATACATGTTGTTACAAAAATGGCGCTATTTGTCTATTCCCTCTCTAGCTCAAGATTATACAAACACAGCCTCTCAGAGGATCTCCAGCAAATTTATAGAATGACAATAATCCTTCCATGGGCACTTCATATAAATGTATAGCAGAATTTCTATCAGATATTATTTTTAAATACCTGAATCTGTTAGTACACAATGGAACATAGAGATCCTGGTACTGAAAGCCTAGAATATCATCTAGGTATACTTTTTAATGATTCTATGAATGATAAAATTCATATATAAATATAATGCTCTGTCACTGGAAGTTTTCAATAAGAGACTGAAATTGTGTAGAGTCTCCTGCTTGAACAGTAGGTTGGGCTAGAAAATCTCTACGGTCCCTTCCAACTCTGTTATTCTGATTCTGATATTGCCTTATAAAACAATGAGCTTCCTATTGCGCCACCACGGATTGCAAAACTATCTAAAATTAAATTGGATTTGGTGCCACATGGTTGAATAAGTGTCTTCATATATGACTAAAATCATTACCAGTCCAACCTCTAAACTGCTTCCTAAAGTCTTCCTTAATAGAAAGGGGAAGTCGTAGTCCTTGGTGCTATATAGTAAGAAACAGTCTGAACTAACTGAAATGTATTTTAGAAGATGGGGTGGTTGCAAATGGATGTGCAGACCTTAAGGAAGAAAAATATACTAAAATGGGAAATAACAATGAGATATAAAGAGGAAGAAAACTTAATATGCTGCCAAGAGATGCCTATAGTATGTATGCAGGCTTCTCCAAACTGCTCGCTGTAATCATGCTGGATGAGAATTGAGGGATTTGTTAACTTAGCATAACCTGAAGACATCATACTAAGGAAGATTGCATGACTGCCACAATATACCAAAGGAAAATTCTTCCACAGAGCAAAGTTGCACCTTATCTAAAATCTGTTGATCAAAGACTCTGAATGTCTCCCATTTACTTTTTTCTCAGTTACCAAAGATTCCAAAATGTCACATGAAGGTGTATTTCACATATGGCCACATAGAAACATGGGCTTCTTAGCCTTAAGTATTTCTGGGTTAAAACTAAAGTACATTAGAAAAGAAATAACAGAGCAAATGGCAATCTTGCATAGCTTTATATAAAATGCTTTGGCATAAAATTAAATATTTTCACAGCATAGATATTTAATGCAAAATTATCACTAATACTATCCAAACCCACAGAACTGAAAATATTCCAGTCATATGAGTCTTCAAGCCCTCCCTTAAATTATGTTATTGGCAAAATTCAGCAGGTATTCCTCAGTTAAAATGATAGACTCTCTTCTCTAATCTCCCCGGCTTGCATGTAATGTGTTAAAACCATAGAAAACTGATGGCAGAGAAAGGCCTAGTGGTCCATCAAGTCTGTCCTTTGAGTTTGTTTTTTTATAATCTGATGATGGAGGTGTGTTTATCCCAACCATGTTTAAACTCAGCTACTGATAATTGACCCATTACCTCCACCAGTGGTGGGATTCAGGTTTTTTTTTTACTACTGGTTCTGTGGGCGTGGCATGGCTTGGTGGGCATGGCAGGAGAAGGATACTGTAAAATCTCCATTCCCTCCCCACTCCTGAGGGAAGGTTACCATCGGTTCTCCGAAATACTCAAAATCTCCACTACCGGTTCTCCAGAACTGGTCAGAACCCACTGAATACCACTTCTGACCTCCACTGAAAGTTGGTTCCAAGCTTCCACTATTCTTTCTGTGACTACTTTCTAACATTACATTTGAACTTCCGTCCTGTCAGTTTGTGACTGCTACATGAAACCTGCTTGCAACCATCACACAAGCATATATTAGATTTTGTTTACAATGGAATTAGTGACAATTGATTCTGCAGTGTCTTTTCCTAGCTGACAGCATTTGGTTAATTTCCAAGATGAAGATAATGTTTTCATTTTTTGGAGGCTATATAATTTTTCTGCTGCACTTATGTACTCATATACATCTCTAGCTCTCCATCCCTCCCTAAAAGACTAGAGATATATATTTAGATGAGAATGCACATGTTGGAGATATAGAATAGGGAGTGTACAAATTCCAAAAAATAAAATAATAATAAACTGAATAGTTGGATAAAAATGCCAAATCCAGTATAAATATCTGGCTGTGTGACCAACCAAAATATAATAATATAAAAAGTCTTTAAAAAAAAAACACTTGGTTTTCCTATCATACCATTTCTTCCTGAATCAAGGTATCCACTCTCTTTATCAGATCAACACACCCTTGCTATTAAGAAACAAGAGAATTGCAACAGTTGCAATAATGACTAAAAAAAAGGGGGGGCCAATGAGAAACTTTTGACTGTGCAAAAAGTATACTAAAAAGCTACAAATATCACATTCCAAGAGACAGAACATACTGACATTGTTAGACTAGCAGTTTTTCTAGCAACAAATCCACATAGTATCCTTGTTTTGGTGCAAGCATAACATCAGCCCAATAAGGAAGACCTGAGTAAGAAACCAAAGCAATATAAATCAGGACTATTTTTATTGCCAAACCTTTATAACTGAATCTTGCAAGTCTGAACGTGTTTCCTCTCCCTCGCTTTATCATCATGTGAACTAATGAGGGTCTTGTCTGAGATACCGTCTCAAGTTATTTTCTTGGCCCAAGCTCTAACCCCTCTTACCTTTGCATCAGTGCTTCCTTCCTCTTTCCTTTCAATGCCCTATGGCATTCCCTATGGCCTCTACAGATAGCTCACTAATCATTCCAACAGTGCTAGCTCAAGGGTATAAAATACCCCAAGATTGCATTGATGGATGGTATCTCCTGCTATTAACAGGAAGTTTTGCATTTTCAGGGTAACTGGGAAGGAGGGATAATATTGGTGTCTCTTAAGCTTTGGGGTTCCATTCTGCTTCTGAATACTATGTGAAAGTTATATAAGATACATGATGCACACGACATCTTAGAATTGCAACTGAAATGATCCTCCACTTGTATTTCTGTAGCCTGCCTGGGAAAGAATTCTGTTTCTAGTGACTTTGTCTTAGGAGACCTGGCTTCTAACATACTGTTAATTGGATACTGTGCAGCTCTTATATAACAAAATACCTTTCTCAAACTTTAAGATTTCAACAGCATTCGCCCAGTAGTTGTGCAATCTGGGCAATCACTTGATGGCAGACAAGCAATACAAAAATTATGTACTATTGTCATCTAATGGTTGATAGTTGAACCATCCATAATTTCAAGAAATACAGAAATGTTCATTCAGTCAAGAGTGTGATAAAAAAAAAGAAGAAAAAGGGAGGGGGGTGGAATCAGCACATGGAGTAATCAGAGTATTGTGCATGCCAAGTGGAGGATGTTTCTCATCTGATGAAAATGGTCAGGGCTGGAATATCAGAGCCATCAATCACAGTCTATAGAACAATCTGATGTGTTTCAGCACTGCAACACAGAACTGTTATGTATGGAGAATATGGATGCTGTGGGGACAGCAAGAATTAAGGCGGCAAGATTTACTGCTGGCTTTGCTTTACTGCTTACAGTCCTACTATCTGTTACAAGATACATTTATTTGGAAATAGTGGTAATGAAACCTGGGCTCTTATGCATGTATCCTTTGTGTTTTACTGCTGAGCTATGACTGCTCTACTTTAAACCCTTCAATAATTATATTAAGTGGACTTTACATTAGTATACATTCATCTATGTTTCTCCACAGCCTAAATTCAGAAACAAAGTAATAGGACTTTAAATCATACAAGCTGGAAGCTTAAGAGGAACAGAATAGACTAACAAGCTTAATATAAATCAAATAATATTACTTGATACTTCTCAAACACAAAAACACTACCAACCTATCAGACCACCCACTTCTTCCACTGAAAAGCAAAAACCAACAAAAAGAGAAATAAAATCTAGTTCAAATTAGCAAAACAATTTGCCCAGTCTCTTGGATGACTGGTGGCAGTAAAAACTCTTCAAATGCCTCCAGATGATCATACAGTTCTATTCCTGTATGGCCATTAAGCTGTCAAGGATTGATAACCAAAAAAGATTCAGAAAAAGCAGTGGAGAGGCCCAAGCCAAAATTTAGGGGAAAACTCTCAAGGTCTAACAAAGTGCAAGTCATTAATTAAGGCCGTTGTATCCCAGCCTTAATTGAAACTGAAAACATTAAAAAGATTCTGTGAATATTATTACACTCTCTTCCTTTCTCAAATGATTACAAATCACCATCCATCATTACTCAGAGTTAACTAGTGACATCCCCCACCCCATTAAAGAATATATTTGAGTGTTCCTGTTCAATACAGAAAAGAACTCCAGTATGAAAGCACCCTTGAAGAAGATACTCCCATTGCCCTTTGACAATAGATCAAGAGGTAGGAATAGATGCAGTTGACCTTAAGTTATTTACTGGACATTCAAATGCCAAATCTTGATTAAAGCTGCTTGTCAAAAAGGGCACACAGCTACCTGGATGTCTGGGGTGGTTCCTAATCATATTGTTGTGAAAGAATAACTGGCTTTGTGGGGCTGGGGTATGAAGAGCACGGGGCACAGGAGAGGTCTGCAGGAATCAGACTGACCGTATTCATTGTGCAGTCATGGAAGTTGAGGACAGATTGTTCACTTTTGGCAAATCAAGGCAGAGGAGAAAGTGAGGGATTAACATTTCAAGAACTGTGGACAAATCTTTGTGCTAAGGATTCTCCCATTCCCACCAGAACACAAACCATCTCTGATTCAGGATCCATTTCTTATTAGCCTCATAAGTCTTTGAGGAATTCTAAACAGATAAGTCAAATGAAGAATTTTCACTTCACAAATAAACCGTATTGAATTCCTGATCTGCCTGGAGGGCTTCTGTTCACAGCATATCAGTGTCTTCCATGCTGAAGCTGCTTCTCCGACTGCTAGCCTTTGAAGCCTCTGGGGACACAGTGGAAAACAGGGAGTCAGAAGCCACAGGAAGCATAGTATCCTCCATTAGCATCAAGTCTAACTCCTTCTTGGACAAGGACGGGAAGGAGACATTTTGGCTAGGGTCCAGCGGGTCATGGAAACCTCTACAACTGTCATCAAAGCTCAGGCTATGGGTAAAGTCCAGCTGATGATAAGGAGACTGAGGAGGAGGAGGAGGAGCAAAGTGAGGCAGGTGCTGAGCTTCCTGTTCAGCTTGGAGTTGTGGCTGCTGTAAGACCTCTGCTGTCCCCTCCTCTCCAGAAGTTTCTTGCTTCACCATGTGCTGAGCTAGTTCAGCCATGTTCGTGCCAGAAGGTGAAGTGGTTGGTAACCCATGGACTCGGGCTTGCATCTCCAGTTCCTTGAGGACAAAGCACCAAAATAAAGAATTCTTACAAAAGAAAAGTATAGGATGTGTAATCACAACCACCATCACACCTCTGCTCTGTTCTATTATGAATACACAATGTGCAATAAACAACAATTCTATGATGCAAGCTTTGGAACCTTCTACACTGGATAAGTATAGTATGATCAATAAACAACAGTCTTTACCTCCATATAGCAAATGCAAATTTTACAATACATATACCTACGTTATTTTTTTCCATTTTTTATTTTTCCAATCTAAGTAAAAATTGAAAAGAATATATGTAAAAGGTCCAAGACTCAGTTTGTCAGGATAACTCTCCAAAACCAGAATGGAACAAGATCAAATTCAATATATGGAGAGAAGCTGAAAGAAGGACTAAGTTCAAAATGTCAAGATTTAGGTTATGGATGTGGAAGGTGGAAAATCCAGAGAAAAACCCCAATGCTTCCCTATGGAAGAGACAATTGGGCAGTAATCAAGAATGTTGCCAACTTTTCTCTTTATAAGTCTCCCTCCCTTCTAGTCACATGAACTAGCGTGAAGGTGCTATTAAGGAGCTGGGAAGAAAATTCAGAAGCCATGCTCTGTATCTCTTCCTTACTGGTTTCATTTTGCATTTGAAACATATAGATTTAAAACCAGAGATTTTTTTATTGGGAATCTTACCTGATACATACAATAAAAATTTGAAATATTTGATTGTAAATGTATTAACAGCGGCTAGGATTGTATTTGCTAAAAATTGGAAGAGTGAGAAAATACCATCACAGGAAGAAATTATTAAGAAAATATTGGAATGTGCTGAAATGAGTAGATTGACATTTGAAATTAGAGAACAAGAAGATAAACGATTTTATGAAGTTTGGGACCTTTTCTATCAATGGTTAGATAATAAAATATAAAATATAGAATATTTAGAATCTTAGGAAACAATGAATACATATTTCCTTTTTTTCTGTGATATTATCTTTATAAAATTTTATTAAGATAGACTTGCTATGACTTTATGATTTGCTATAAAATAAATTAAGTAAACTATAGTTATCTCGCTAAAGTATGAATTAATAAAATTATAGTCAAATGATTGTTTAATAATGATATCAGGCTATATAATTGTTGATTGATAATATGAGCTATTATGCAATATAACTATAATGGAGACTATGAAATGGATGCACAAAAAAAAGTGATAAACCAACCGATACACTGTTTGTAAACTCATGAAGGAAAGGATGATGTTTTTTGTTTTATGTGTTTTTGTTTGTTGTCAAAATTAATAAAACTGTTTTCAAAAAAAAAAAGAATGTTGCCAACTTTTCTCTTTTTAAGTCTCCCTCCCTTCTAGTCACATGAACTAGCGTGAAGGTGCTATTAAGGAGCTGGGAAGAAAATTCAGAAGCCATGCTCTGTATCTCTTCCTTACTGGTTTCATTTTGCATTTGGATTTATAAATGCTCCAAGTAATCATTTTAAATGTTTTCCTGCAGCAGGTGGAGTAATGGATAGGCAACTTTCTAAATTCAGAAGCCATAACTAACTTCCCAACAGGTGAAGCACCAAAAGGGGAATAGCTATTAATTTTTAATATTAACTCTTGAGAGGCAAATTGTCCTACTTTTAGTCTTCCTTTCAGTTTTGCAGTCTTTCACCCGATCTCCACCCATTTGACAACCAGTCACAGTTTAACAGTGCCATTTCGAACTATTTGGAGTGGGTATGCTGAAAATAATTTTTCTTCCAGAGCATCTCACTTTTATTTCCACTTTCATTTTTGAAAAGAAAAGTGGTCATACTTTTAGCAGCAAAATCAGATGTTAGGGAACTGAAAATAGGGTACTTGAAACCTTGTGTAACCCAGAGTCTGCTCACTCCTGAAGTTCAGGGTAGAAATAGAAAATGAAAATGAAGCATTTCCATAAACTATTTTTCAACAAAACTACCTTGGATGCCACATCACCATGTGAGAGCAATGTTGGATTGAAAAAGAACACATGGTATGACTTTCAGGCAATCACTGAATTCCATCAATGAGCACACAGAAAGGACTATCACTGTAAGAATTTGCTTTGTAGCCCATGTTTTGAATCTCTTCTATTTTTTCCCTAGCATGACAATATGAAGCAAGCCTTCCAAATAGAGGTAGAATTAAACTAATATCGTTTCAGTGAGACAAGAAAGCAGTTTCTACAAGAACATGCAGTAAAAAATACAACAGGCAGTAAAAAGTACAAGACATGGGGTTCACCTGTATACGAAGCCAAAGCTGCTTGTTAGCCATTTCCAGGCGCCGAGAATGATTCTCAAGATCTCGTGATCTCTGCAAATCTTTCTGCATCCTTCTGATATAGTCAACAGAGGCTTTCAAGATTGTCCCTTTGTTCCAACGCACATCTCTGGAATAAAGCATAGGGAAAAAAACCCGTTGCCCTTTCAAAAGATTACTTCCAGAGTTAGAAAACTCTTGCTCATAATCCGTTTAATTTTTGTTTGAGATTTTCAAACAAATGGACAAACAATCAACAATTCATATAGAATTTATTATACTTTATATGGTCAAATGACTTGACTTCTCTAGATTAGATGTGCCACCTCCCTAATTGCTAGACTTTTAAGCTGTTTTATCAGCTTGGGCGGATGAAGCAATCTCTCAGAAAACAAAGCAAGATTGGTACCAAAAAATGTATCCAATGATACATAGATGTCATATGGAACTCATAGGAACCAATAAAACAACGTCACAGCACTAACATTCCCAGAAGAAATTAAGCTGTGCCAAAATTGTTCTGGGACTCATATAAACATGCAATATGGCTATATTGCATGTTTATATGAGTCCCAGAACAATTTTTTCCTCCATCAGAACACACTGAAGGGCTGACGCATCTATGTCTTGCTTGATATGCACAAAGCAACAAGATAGCACTTGTGGAAGCTAAAATCAAAATTGCCTGTTATAGCTGGATCTTTTGTAAAATATGGCAGTCTTGCAAGATTTTAGCATTTTTAAAATGCATTCCTTCATTCATTCACAATCAGTGGTGTGTACCACCTGCAAGTTTTGCCATAGCATTATAGACTGCATTATTTTTCTACTACAGCATGGCTTTCTTTTCCTAGAGTGCCAGATAATTTTTAAATGTCTTTTCCAACATTACCAATTAGTAGATTCAACTCTACTCTGGCTGCCAGGCCCTTGCTCAGAAACACTCTTTCCTCACCCAGCCTCTCCAGATGTGTTGGGATTACAACTCCAGAGTTCCCAACCACTGGGCATTTTCACAATCAGAGTTCCTCATTCTGGCTACAAACACTAGGGGTTGGCAAATGGCAGCCACAATCCATCCAGACTGAAGCAGGGTCATGTCACATTAATCGTGTATGTGAAGGACTAATGTTCCTTTTATCTAAAATTCATATGAGGTGTCATTTTGATCACATGCTATCTTTAACCAAACCCTCTTGTTGAAATCTGAATGTAGTCTGTTGTGTTTGTTTGTTTATAAGCTTTCCATAGCAAAGAGCTCTGGTGTGTGAAATATGAAGGAGCAGCTTTCACTCCTCACTCAGCCAATGGCTATTTAAGGGAGCACAACACTGGAGCTCCTTTCTGATGCTATTCTTATACGGTCTTGCTCCCTTGGTGCTATTTTGGCATTTTACAGCACTCATTCTATCTATACTCAGTGCAAATGCAGGCTTATACCTCACTACAAAATGAAAAAAAAAATCAAATCATAGGGCATGCAGGCATGAGGGGAAAACAGATTAGCCAGATCTTGTGGTTTCCTTCAAAATGGCTTTTCTTTGCATTTTGTTTCTCTCCAACTGCAGCTATTCGTACAGAGCCTACTGGAGTAAAACAGCTTTAGAAACAGGATGCTGCAGGGATTTTTTTTTTGCCTGGAAGAAAGAGTAGGTGCAGGGTAGAAGGTCAGCCTTCCCGCTTATATTATCCCCCAGAGGTATTGACAGGGACAATAAAAAAAGTTAAGATGGTGGCCAACCCAACATGATTAAAGCATGTAACACACATATAAAAAGGTAGGGATTTTATATGGAGAATTTTTCATTTGAAATTTGAAGGTGTTTGGTGTGTTTTTTAAAAGGCAGATATAAAATATAGTTTTCAACACAACAGACATGGGAAAAAAATTTCCCATCCAGCTTTTACTCTGGTTGCCTATTTCTCAATTTGGATTCTTGTCTCTCTTTAAGAGGCAACAGGAAAATATGAACCATTGACTAGAACTTACAGATCACTTGCTTTTGGAATCAGCATCCCTAATTCCTTAATACGATCATTAATGTTGAATCTCCGTCTTCTTTCAACTTAGAACAGAAAGAAAAAAAAAATCCTGTATGAGATATTAAACATTATAAAAGTATCAACTTTGTTCATCAAAAAACAAGTATAAAGAGGGTGAAATAAATAACCAGAAATTGCTTATTTTAAGAAAGATATAATATATTTGAATCATGGGCAACCAATGACAGAAGGAGAACAACTCCGTTTTGAAGGGCCGGGCCTATACTGATGAACATCCTTAGAAAATTCTAAGTTCCTCCTTTTGCATTGCCCCAATTATTCCTAAATTCCTCCTTTTGTATTAAACCAATACAGGAACAACAGTCAACCCATCTGGATGCTCACACAACAAAGCAGTTCCAATACAACGTATTATTTCCTTTGCTGGACAGATCTTATCTGACTATTATAATCCAATTCCTGTATTGGATTACTGCATTGCACTTCCTATGAGAATGCAAGGCAATAAAAGAAATTGCAATGGATCCAAACTATGGTGGCTAGGGTTAGATAGGGTTATATATATGGAACCATGAAAACACTTATTCTGGGTAAATAGCACTAATTCCCATCAGCCTTCTTATTAAAATCATATTGTTTGTGATACATATATTTCTTTAATTCATCCTTTCTTTTAATCTCTTGTAAAAAATAACCTATATTTTCTTTTGTTCCTTTTCCCCCCCAATTCACACCTGGATTGTATAAAATACTCTGCAATAATAGCTTTTCTTGTACCCTAAATTGTTCTTAAGTCTGTGCCTTTGTTTAAGTTGTTTTCAAAAAGACTCTGTTATTTTCTTTTAATAGTCTTTCACTATCCAGTCTTTCTGTAATAATATTTCATTTAATATCCATCTAAAAGGTGTGTGTTTTCTTTTGAGAATCAAATTCACTGGATTGTGATTAGAAAAAGTCTTTAATAGAATCCTTTAGAGGTACTGATGACCAGATTTTTCAAAATTCATATAATACCTATTTTTGAAAACAAGAATAGTAGTATGTTTTTGAAAAATAAGTGTAATCACTAGATTTGCCCCTTTTTTTGTCTCAATATGTCAACCAAAGCTAAATTGTCCATTAAATTGAAAGTCTTTGGTAATTTTGAGTATTTTTATTTTCTTCTCCGATTTTCTTTATAACTATGGAGAAACCACGCAATTCCAATAGTCTATCAATCACCACTTTTCATATGAAAAGTTTATCAATTGTTCCATATGTTGTTTATAAAAATTCTCTTTATTTTTGTTTGACACATAAAGCCCCAGAACAAAAGTTTAAGTCCTTGTAATGCAATTTCCTTCCCCACAAATTAGAATTATTAATTGGGGCTTAACATATAGAACAACTCCATTTTTTTTTGTTCCTGCCAAAATAAATTCTTCTCCCTAATTTTTATAAATAAAATATTTTGTGACTTTGTTCCTAATGTGGATTTCTTATAAGCAAATGATGGCTTGTTTTAACTTTTTTCAAGTAATTAAACTTTAACTTGGGGAAAATTTACCCCATTTATTTTCCATGTTAAAAATGTATATTTCATGATTAATCAAATAACTTAGAAAAACTTGTGCCTGTATCAACCACTTTTTCAACATTTCGCTTATTTTAATGACTTTTTAATCAGTTTTCTCCATAATTTCATTTTGAACCTCTTACATTTTTGAACCATAATTTCATTTTGAACCTCGTTGCTTTAAATTTCTCCCAAAATTCTCTGGCCCTTTGAGCTATTGCTATAGCTATTTCTATAATAGCAATAGCAATAGCATTTAGACTTATATAATGCTTTACAGTGCTTTAAAGCCCTCTCTAAGCAATTTACAGAGTCAGCATATTGCCCCCAACAATCTGGGTCCTCATTTTACCGACCTCTGAAGGATGGAAGCTTGAGTCAAAAAAGAGAAAACAAACAAAACCTTAAAAAGAAGCAAGCGGCAGCATACTGAATCATCTGAAGAATAGATCTGCAATGCTCTTTGGCTTTTTGCTCTTTCTAATACTCATTAGGGTGCATCCTATGTGCTCATTTGGGTGTACATGAACAGATAAGCGTGTAAGTATAACATGAACTCCAGTACAAAAAGAAAGAGTTTTGATTATAATAGGGGAGCGCAAGTGAATGGGGTAGGGGGAGGCCAAGTATTAGCAAAAGGAATGGAAGTACTTTGAGATATGTAATTTCTGGATATGTGCATAAAATAGCTTTTCTGAATCCTGACCGGAACATCTATGCTAATTGTGCTCATTTTTGATCTGCTGGTAACTTTGTAAATACCAAATATTACAAAAGCATCATAATAAACAGCCAGATATTTTTCTTCTAAAGCAAAACCAAGTAGGATTTTTGCTGTAATCTTTTATTAGTGGCTGGTAATATAATAAGGAATCATCGCAGAGGTTAGGTCACTTCCGCACACATGCCCAGAAAGGAAAGGAAGGGTTCTTTATTTGATCCCAGGGAAGCAACATACTACAGGGTTTGTTTGTTTTTTTATGATTTTCAACCATTTGTAATCA
Source organism: Pseudonaja textilis (assembly GCF_049901715.1). Lineage (NCBI taxonomy): Eukaryota > Metazoa > Chordata > Lepidosauria > Squamata > Elapidae > Pseudonaja > Pseudonaja textilis. The sequence continues at coordinate 47,255,370 of NC_141992.1, read as the reverse complement.
TAGTATCCTCAAACAAGAGGATGGTTTTTAAAATTAAATTTAATAAAATCATATGTGACTGCATTTTTCCTGACCAGGCAGCACTATTACCTGAATTCATATATTACATAAAAACTTCTCCCCTCCCCTCCTCTGAAGGAAAACAAAACCAAAAAGGACATTTTAAGAGGGGGGAAAAAATCTATGAATCAATCAGATAGTGAAGCAAATTAAATGATAAAATTAGTTATATGAAAGCATGGTTTTGCAGAGGATAGTAAATCAGCTCCAGGCGCATTCAATGACCATTGAGTGTAATTGATCTCTTTACATTCTCTGCACCAGAATAATAAATGGAACATACTTATTGCTTGCGCATAAAAATACTGTTTCTAAATCATTGACCACAATTAGATCAACAAAAGGGCTAATGAGATATAGCAGAATGCCTTTCAGCCACATGGTTTTACCAGCCTCGTCTTACTTAGATTATGATTGTCCTTCTTCTGGCGTTCCTTAGCCAAGGCACGGCTCTCGGCATCTAAAGATAACACAACAAGCTGTTACGAAAAGCAGTGGGCCAACCAGAACAAGTTTCATTTTATAAACACATGCATGCATGTGTATAAATAGATTCATTGCTGACCTACAGTTGGGAGAAAGCAAGCACTAAAAATTACCCTGACCACTCGGGCATATGCACACTGGCCATGTTACCTGTAAGCTCTTTCTTTTGAGTGAGATCAGCAGGGCAGGAGCTGCTGGTAATGCCCACCACAGAAGGAGTCATCTGGAGGTCACTGTTATAGACATTCATATGGCTGCTGGACAGAGGCAACTGGAAAACAAAGGAAGGGAGACAAATGCACATTTATTTCAACACAGAAAATAAGAGGATGAGAAAGTACCAGCCAATAGAGGACCTGATTCTCTACAGGAATTTCCTGTGGCTTTTTGCACTTCACCACTCTTCCCAACCATGTATTCATTATATTCAGGGGGGAATATTCATTATATGCAGGGGGCTCAAATATTTACATTGCATGTTTGTCATCTAACAATGTTATGAAAATAGGTTTTACTATTTTAAAATGTTTGCATTCATAAATAGTATTATTGGTGTCCTACAAAACAGTGACTCCAAATTAATTATTTGGAAAGAAAGGAAAGATAGATGCAACCACTTTATTTCAGTTGTTTTATTCCTTCTCCCAGGAACACTTTTTTGCCTAGAAACAAGAAATTTTGGTTTTTTTAAAAGGCATACTCACAGTATTGGGCATATGAATTTCCGGATTAAGACATCCCACAGTAGTTGTCAGCTGCATGATATCTTCAATGACATCATCTATCTAAAACAGAGACAAAAAGGCTATCAGATATAGATTTTTGAATGCATTTTGAAGGGATTTTCAAAAATGTCTATAAATTCAGACATGGGAAATGTAAGTTTGTTTGATTGGTTGATTGATTGATTTTGAATATATAACACTTGATTCCAACAGACTCGGGGCTGCTCACCCTTAAGAACAGCCTCCAGGCATCTCTGATGGACTTGCTAAGTCAGGGTCCAAATCAGAGTATATCTGTTGTTGTGGTTTGAGCAACTCTATCTGACTAAGGCTTCAGCTGAATCACCCAACTTTCAAGTTCTCTCTGATAGTTTTCTGCAACAGAAGGGTGATGCAAAACACCACCTTTCATTATGTAGCCCCCACCCCCTCTGATTACATAATCAGAGTATCATGAGGTTCAGTTACAGCTGGACTTTTCCATTTCAGATTACAGGATGAGTGTAAAGAACTTGAGTTCTTCCTAACCACAGTTTTAACCCAATCTCTTCAACAATTCCTGTGTCCCCCGAGGAACTTACAAACCTCTCTCTCTGGATTGGAGCTGATATTAAGCATTGCCATTGGACTGTTTGGAGTGCTGTTGCCTGCAGAAGAAGGCATGGCATGAACTGGTCTCACCCCAGGGGAGGCTGAAGGAGGAGGCTTGGGAGAAGGAGCACCAAGTAGTGGTGCAAACTTGTTCCCGTAAGTTTCAGACAGATATTCTTGGACCTTCTTGTCTCGAGACCTTTGGATATGGTAGGTGGTAGGATTCTCTAAGAAGGACTGAACCTAAAAAGTATTGGAGAAATAGAAGAGCTATCACATAAAGGTAAACATAATTTTCAAATAAATATCGTCTTCAGAAAGAAATAGGCTGTGTTCATACTAAAAGAAAAACTCCACAAAATAAGTTATCCATAATATCAGAGCCCCAGACCTGATGGCAGTGCCAGATTTTCATTTCTTCAAAAGTTTGATTTCTGGAGTGGAATGGTTCCAGGGCAGGTGCTAGGACACAAAAGGTTGCTCTCTCACAGGAGATCCAGAACATGCCTCTGCTGTTGGAATTAACAGGATGGCGAGGCATAATTGGGAAGAGATGGCCCCATAAATAGTCATGAAGAGCTTTCAAGGTAACCATCAGAACCTTGAAGTGCACCTGGAGCATACTGGTAGTCAATGCAGCTCACAGAGCAGAGATGTCACATCTGCTGAACAACCAGTATCCATAACTGCCCACACTGTCACATTCCAAATACTCTTCAAGGGCAGCCCCATGTAGAGTCTATTGCTGTAATTCTGTTGAGAGGTGATTGAGGCATGAGTGACTGTGAGTTCAGCTATACAAATGAATGTCACAGATCTTTTTGCTCATCCTCTAATAAGCCTCTAATTGGGTATGAGTCATTTTTAAAACTTTTAAAATTGCACCCAGCCTCATTTCTCCTTACCTTGATTTTTCATATCATGTATAGATTGCAGATTGCTAGAAGTCAGAGACCTATATTGCTTACATAACTATCAGACCCCTGATATCTCACCCTAAACAACCAAATACATCCCAGAGTCAGAAAGAACAAAAATCCTGCCCACATAGGTAAACCTTGCCATAATAAACATTTGTTTGAGATTTGTTAGATTTGTTATTCTTTGCAATCTAATTGGATTCAAAATCCCCCTGGAAATAACATCCTATTATGAATTGATATTCAAAGATTGAACAACTATTTGCCCGGGGTGGAATAAGGATTTCCGACATGGGAAGGAGTTGAGCTAGGAAGCCTTTGAAACTCCTTCAAGCCTTATCATTCTATGAGGAGGAAAATGGATGGATTGTTTTATGTGTGTGTGTGTGTGTGTGTGTGTGTGTGTGTGTGTGTGTGTGTGTGTGTATGTATGTATGTATGTATGTATGTATGGCATTCAGCTTTGTTCGGGTATTTTCCCACGTCATTGTAGTTGTGCTTTTAAAGTTGTAGCAACGTTTTGGCAGAATCTCATCTGCCATCATCAGGCTTCTGAATGGCATACATGTAAGTACCCGCGAAAACTTAACATACATACATAAATACATACATATTTTAATAAAGTTTTATTTGGGTTTTCACACACACAAAATACAAGTAAAACATCTTTTTTTTAAATAGCATGGTCCCAGGTTGAACTTCTTTATACAGACACAAACTCAATTTCATGCTCATTTTTGTGTTCTATTCCATATCTTATACTATTCTACATTTTCTATATAGTTTCTCTCCTCTTTTAATTTTCTCAATTTTATTTTGATTATCTCATCTCAATTCAAATCATTATATTTATACTTTTGTCTGTTCTGTTTCAATTTCATATTATCTTTTCTCATTAAACAAATTTTCTCCTGTAGTTACTAATTGGAGTATGACACCTTTATATCTTTTAATTACATCCATTCAACTCTTATTTAAACTTCAATATATACCTTAAGGTTATGACCTTCAATTTAATACATGATACATAACTTCCAATTGAATTCTGCTTGGTACATTCTTGTAATACACACTATATTCTTTTTTAAAAAAGGATTATAAATATATGTAATTATAAACCCTCATTCCATTCCAATTCAGTTCTATCATTAATAATCATTAAAGTCTTAACATCTTTAACATTTCTTTTCAATTAAATATCATACTTCCTTAAAGACACATATAATCTCCATAATTAATTTTTCTCTTATTTCTCTTTACATATGTTTTATAAATCATTAAATATTCATTTTGTTACATGTATTTATTGACAAGCATTCCACTAAGTTACGATAACCATTTTATCAAACATTTTAATCATACATTGTTTCATATTTTCTGAAATTATTTCTATTTCTAATATAATAATACTATCTTATGTACCTTTGCAGAATCCCTTTTTCACTCATTATCTCTAAATAGGCCCTGTTTCTCTATATTTTGTTTCTGTCCTTTATAACTTCTTTTCCTTTCTTTCTTCCCTCTCTTCTTCTCCCTCCCCTTTTTACCCCCTTGTCTCTCTACTTCTAATTCTTTCTTCTTCATTTCCCTCTTCTGTTGCTTTCTGATTTTATACTTATTTTTCACTCTATTCTTTTTCTGGGTTGTTTTTGCCAATCTTAAACTTTCCATTCTCTTTCCCACGCTTTCCTTTTTTCCCCCACCTAAGATTATTTGTTCATTAAAGATGGCTTCTTCTTTATCCCAATCTTCTTGTTCTGCAGGCATTTCTTGTTGTTTCTCATAGTTCCAAATGTCCATTTCTAAAAACTGAAATACAAAGCCAAAAGAACCTCTCCCTTCTTGTGCATCTTCTTTGTACTTTTTAAGTTCCATTTTCAGTTCTTCTAAAAGTGGAGCCATTTTAAACAGTTTTAAACAACTGATTGATTTTAGTCATTCAAATGCAATAACCAAGAATCCAGAGATCACCAAGTAATCCAAATAGTCCCAAGCTGTTTCTTCTTATTTCTTTTTTCACTTTCTCTTCCTGGGGTTTTACTGTTTTGTTGTGATGTTTCAGTTAAGATGTATCTTTTTGAAGTCTTGTTGAGATTTTGCTGTAAGTTCTTTTTAATTCCAGGCAGTCTCCTCCCTTCCAAATCCTGCCCTTTTATTCTTTTTCTCTCCTTTCCTGTTTTCAAAAACTTTTAATTATCCAGAAATCCTTATTATCCCTTTGACTTTTTATTTTCAGCTTAAATGCCTATTAATATCAAAGTGGATTTTTTTCCAATTTCTTGCTTAAGTCTCTTAGCTGTCAGTATAGGAAGAAGAGAAAAAAAACCAAATCCTTTCTTTTTTCTCTCTCCTTTGCAGCTTAGAAATCTTCTTAGGGAACAATGTTATTGTGTTTTTTTTAATAGTTTCAATTCCAGGGTACCTTATTTGTTGCTTTTGCTGTTTGACCCGGTCAAACAAAACTTTCTCTTCTTATCTTCCTCCTGCACATTCTTTTCCGGTCAAGTTCTTCTTTGTGGTGGCCATTGCTAACCACCGCTACAACCGCCTTCAGGAAAGGGAGTAATGGCCAGCTGGAGAGGAGAGATGCGGCTCTCCTCAACCCTGCAGGCAGTCTCCCCCTTCTTCACCACCTCTACGGGGTGGCTTAGCCCTGAAACCAGCGAGCTCGGGGTGCTCCAGCGGCGAGCACGGATCGAAACCACACAGAGACACGGTTTCGGTCTGTCACCGAAGAAGCTCAAACCAGAAGTCGGATTGTTGTATTTTTAAGGCAGGGTGGAAGAAAGGATTTTAATACTTACAGGTAGTCTTTAACATATGACCAGTGGCTTAACAACCATTTGGACTTACAATGGACCCCCCCAAAAAAGCTACTTACAACTCATTTTCAGAATTATGATGGCTGCAAACCTCTAGTCACAAAACTGTATTTTGAGCACTTGGCCCAACCAGCCTATTTTTATGAACTTTTGCAATATGCCACTATAATGTGACCACAATTTGCAAGTCTTTTGCTGTTTTCTGGGATTTATGACTGGTTCCCAATTAAAAATATACCCATTAGGTAAAATGGATTCATTTAGCAGCCATAGCGTCTGCTTAAAGGGGAGAAATGAAGGGTAAGATTCAAAATTCAGAGGAGAAGATGGGAACGATCCAACAGACCCTGGAGAAGAATGAACAAAGAATAAAGAATATAGAAACTAAAGCTGAACAAACAGATAAGAGATTGGAAGGGATGGATAGGAAAGTAATAGAGATGAACAGAGACTTAGAAGATTCGATTATCCATCTCGAAATGGAACATGCAGCATTCTATTTGAGGTTCCAAAATGTATTGGAATCCAATATGAAGACCTGGGAGACATAATGTCCTACTTAATAGCAGAGGCATTGCAAAGGGATGAGCAGGAAATAGTGGAAGAATTAGATGAGGTCTACCAAATCCATACAAACTACGCCAGATGAAACAAGCTGCCTAGAGAGGTCCACATCAGGTTCACCAGAAAAAATGTAAGAGATATTGTATATAGAATCACAAAGGACAAGCCAATGGTATATAAAGAAAAAGAGATCATGACCTTGAAACAAATCCCAAGGCAGGTAAGAGAGTTGAGGAAGGACTACAGATCTCTGGTGATACTCCTAAATAAATGAAATATCTGGTTCTGATGGCTGGTCCCTGAAGGAATGCTGGTAACGTGGTCAGAAAGAAGAGTAAAAGTTGATAGTATTGAAAAGGTGCAAGAACTTTACGATCAGTTGATGGAAACAGAGGAAGAGGGGAGCAGTAAAGAAGAGTCAGAAAGCAAGAGTCAGGAGGACCAACAAGAAGATCAGCAACAGGGAATACAGGAAATGGACCAAGAAGAGAGAGGCAAAGAAAAGAGAGAATACCCAAGGAGAGAAGGACTAAGAAAAGACCCCAAAGAGAAGCAAGAACAAACAGAAGATTTAAGTAGACTCAGAATTAACAACGGAAGAAGAGATTAAATTACTCTCAATAAACATCAATGGATTAAACTCCCAGATCAAGAGGAAACAAATATTAACCAAATTAACTAAACAAAACATTGATATTATATGCCTACAGGAGGTACATACCCAAAAACATCATAAAAAATATCTAGAATATCCCAAGTTGGGTGTATTATTTACAGCATTGGCAGATCAAAAGAAAAGAGGGGTAGCAATTTACGTAAAAAAGGGATAAATGCAAAAAAAACTATGCAGATGAACAAGGCAGAATTTTAATGATACAAATTAATTTACATCAAAAACAATTACTATTAGTGGGGATATATGCCCCTAATGATAACCAGAAGAAGTTTTATAAGGGACTGTGTGATAAAATAATTAGTGTAGGTGAAGAAAATATTTGCTTGATAGGGGACTTTAATGCCATTGTTGATGTTAAAAAAGACTATATTAGTATGGAAGGGATTAGGAAGAAAAAAGAGAGAATTTTACACACAAAAAAAATTGATTTAACACATGAGACCAATTTGGAAGATATATGGAGGAAGAGGAATCCAAATGAGAAGAAATATACATTTTATTCTAGTCCACAAAAATCATGGTCCAGAATCGATATGGTATGGGTTAATGGGGCAATTGAGAAAGACATTAGTGAAGTAGAGATAATGCCTAATATATGGGCTGACCATAGCCCGGTTAAAATTACATGGAAAGGACATAGGAAAAGGAAAAGGAGATGGATATTAAATTCACAAATAACAAAGGAAAAAGAATACATCTCAAGAATTAAAAATGAGTTAGAAACATTCTTTAAAGTTAATCTAAAATAACATACTAGTTTACAAAATTTATGAGACACTACAAAGGCCTTCGTGAGAGGCATATCAATAGCCTATATAGCTAAGAAAAACAAAGAAAAATGGAAGAAACAGAACAAATTACAAGAAAGGATTAAAAATTTTGAATATGAGCTCCAAAAAAACCCAAAGAATATGGAAGTTAAGAAAGAAATAGGGATGATTAGACATGAACTAAATTTGATAGATATTGAGGAAAATGCACGTAACTTAAAAACTCTTAAATATAATTTCTTTGAATCAGCAAATAAATCAGGAAGGTGGTTGTCCCATAAATTAAAAATAGAGAAAGAGAAAAGACTAATTCAGCAACTCAAGGATGAGGAAGGGACAGTGTATTATCAGATGGAGGAGAAAAAGAGAATTGCGCAAAGGTATTTTGACGAGCTTTATAAGCAAGAAGATGTTAGGGAAGAAAACATTAGATACTACTTGGAGGGAAACGGTCTGAGCCCAATCTCAGAAAACAGAGAAGTACTTAATAAAGAAATAACATTAACAGAATTACAAAAGGCGATACAAAAACAAAAAAAATAATAAAACACCAGGCCCGGATGGTCTACCAGGTGAACTATATAAAAATTTAGCTGAAATATTTGAACAAATATTACTGGAACTATATAATGAGACATTAACGCAAGCTAGGCTTCCGAGGTCCTGGTCCGAGGCATACATCTCCTTAATTGCAAAAGAAGGCACTGATCAACAACTAATTGCGAACTATAGGCCAATCTCATTGCTAAATACGGATTATAAGATATTTATGACAAGATTAGCAGAAAGAATGAAACCAATTTAGAGTGAACTTATACACACAGACCAGAATGGTTTCCTGCCAAATAGACAAATTAAAAACAATATTAAGACAGTACTAAATTCGATTGAATACTATGAAGCTCACCCAGAAAAACAGACAGCTTTAATTTTTTTAGATGCACAAAAAGCATTTGACAATCTTAATTGGAAATTTATGCTATATCAAATTAAAAAGCTGAATTTTGGCACTAATATAGAAAAAACACTACAAGAAATATACTCAAATCAAAAAGCCATTAAATGGAGATGGTACTGAAGATTTTGAAATTGCAAAAGGAGTGAGACAAGGGTGTCCATTATCGCCTATGTTATTTATCTTGTCTTTAGAAGTGTTGCTAGCTGCAACCAAACAAAACCCAGAAATTTATGGAATTAAGATTAGAAATGAGGAATATAAAGTTCAGGCATTTGCTGATGATTTGGTATTTATAGTGGAAGATCCAATGAATTCGGGACCAATATGGTTGCAACAAATAGAAAAATTTGGGGAAGCAGCAGGATTTAAAATAAATAAAAGTAAAACTAAGATGATAGTCAAAAAGTGTACAACAAAACAGAAACTAGAATTAGAAAACACAATGGGACTGCAAATAGTAAAAAAGGTGAAATACCTGGGAATTTGGATATCACCCAGATGTTCAACATTAAAAGAGGACAATTATGTTAAACTGATTAAGCAAATCAGAAAAGAATTGGAATTATGGGCCAAATTGAAACTGTCTATATTAGGAAAAATTGCAACGTTGAATACCTTACCAAAACTAATATATCTATTCCAAATGATTCCAATTAAATTAGGGAAATCTTTTTTTATAGAACTAAATAAAATGACATCCAAGTTTGTCTGGTCGGGCAAGCGGCCATGTATTAAAATGAAACTATTACAAGATAATAGGAGCAGAGGTGGTCTTGGACTACCAGAATGGGAGCTTTATTACCAGGCAGCGGTGTTGAGTTGAATTAAGGATTGGATTAAATTAAGAGACAAGAGAATCTTAACATTTGAAGGACATGACCTCTTGATAGGTTGGCATGCATTTTTGTGGGAAAATAAAAGTAATATACATACCTATTTCAATTAACACCTAATAAGAGGTTCATTGATTACAATTTGGAAAAAAATCAAAGGTAAACACTATACAGAAATCCCACAATGGCTGTCAACTATGGAAGCCATAATACATCCAAACAGATTTAGACCTACAGAAAATGGTAAGCTATGAAGAACTATTAGATAGTCAAGGGAAATTAAAATCAAACCAAGAACTGAAGGAAAATGGAATTATAATTGATTGGTGTCCATATTTGCAAATTCAAAATAAATATAAAAAAGACTCAAAAGATTTTGGATTTGACAAAGGGCAGAACCAATTAGATAAAATATTAATGGGACCAGAACAAGGGCTTATAACTAAAATATATAAATATTTATTAGATGTTAAAATGGAAGAGGAAATAGTCAAAAGTACAATGATTGCATGGGCACAGAATATTGGATACACTATAGAATTAGAGGAATGGGAAAAAATATGGAATATAAATTATACATTAACGGTATCTGCAGCATATAAAGAAAACATATAAAATGTTTTATAGATGGCATTTAGCCCCAACAAGATTGGCAAAAAGCTACTCCAATTAGAGTCCTAAATGTTGGAAGTGCAAAAAAGTTGATGGTGCATTTTATCACAGGTGGTGGATGTGCCCCAAGGCCAAGACATACTGGATTCAAATTAAAAATTGGTTAAAAGAGATCACTGGCTATCAGACTGAGCTCAGACCGGAATCCTTCCTATTAGGACTCATTAAAGAAAGACTACCGAAAGAAGTAAAATATCTAGTGTTACATATTATAACAGCCGCCAGAATAGCCTTTGCGCAGATATGAAAAACACCAAATACCCCCAATGAAGAACTAATAATACACAAAGTAACAGAAAGTGCTGAGATGAATATGCTAACAATGAAATTGAAAGAAAAAGATGACTCTGAATTCTTTACAATTTGGAAGAATTGGTATAAATGGCTAACAAACAGAACTAAGAAGTGAGACAAAAATGTTAATTGAAACAACCCTTAAGAAAGTAAAATAAAATTTTGTAAACTATATAAAGAAACAAGAATAGTAATTATAGCTAAATATATTATTTAATAGTAGATAAACGCAATATAATGTATTATGACATTTAAATCAAAATCTTGTATAGATGCCAAGAACGTTGTTGATACCATAATGTTTTACGATGTGAAAAAAAGAATTAATAAAAATATGTTTTTAAAAAAACAACTGTTGTAAAAAAGGATTGTAAATCTAAGATTTAGTCTTGACTTATAACTGCAATGATTTATAACTGTAATTACAAACCCAATTACAGTCATAAGTCAAGAACCACTGGTATAATAATAAGCCAAACTAAACTAAAGGAATTCACTTGCTTTTGAAGAATAAATCTCATTATATATAAAAAGTTACTGGACTAAATCATTGACTAAATAAAGTCAATTGTACATAGAGAATTAATAATAAATTGGCATTATAATGATGAAACCACTTCAAACTTTTTACAAAACTAGAGCAAGGGATAAATTTGGTAGGATGCTTCTGGAAAAACTACAGGAATCCAATACCTCAGTTGGAAAAATATTGCTTATCAGTAGCTAATGACATGTGTTTTTCTGAGCAACTTTGAATACTAAGGCAAAACCATTTGAAAGAAAAATTCTACATAGATTGTCTCCCTCTTTCTCCATTTAAATATATACAATTGCTTAATTCAAATGAAGGGACTTGCTGACTTTTCAATGTATTTTTCCAGTTGATATATTGGAAGCCACCAAGACTCAATAGTGAGATGGAGGCATATAAATTTAATAAATAAATAAACAATAAACAAGCCAGCCAGCCAGCCATTTCTTGCAACGTAATAGTTTTAACAGATATTCTATTTGTCTCCCTCATTCTCCATTAAACAAAGTTTTATTCATGCAACTGTACCTTTAAGACTTCTCCTGGGACAGATGGTGGTGATTGGAAATGAACTGGTGTGTTGATGGCTGGGGTTGAAGCCATTGGCATTTGTTGCTGTTGTTGCATGTACTGCATCACTTGCTGCTGCTGCAGACGCTCCCGTTGTTCCTCCTGTTGTACTTGCTCTCGCATAAGCTGCATCCGTAAACCAATGCGAGATGCCATGGCTGATGTTTGGGATGTGTCAAAGTTTGCTAGGGATACCTAAAGCCCTAAGAAGAAAACAGAAGAGTTGAAGCTCATGGATCTAGCATTCAATGCTAGCTTTCAATCACTGGCACAAGGGATTAAAACTTACGTAACAGCAACAAATCTCTCAACATTAAGAACTTTCTATAATAAGTCTAGTAAGAATAAATGACTTACAACCAGTTTTTTGCATATCTTTTTTTACTTATGGTTCAGCCTTCCCAGCTCTGGATGTGTTAGATCTTCAATTCCCAGAACTCTCAATTAGCAAGCTGAAGGAAGCTATTGCTTTTGAAACTGATACAACAAATTACAATATGTTTTCACCAATATTTCCCAAATGTTAAAATACAAAAACACTTGTATTCCTTTTCTCACTTTCCTGAGCCTTTGTTGCATCAGTTTTCAAATTAAGGAGAAAAAGGCAAAACAGAAATATGCACAAAAAAATGTACATATGATTGATCATATGTTTTTTGCGTTCATTTTCGAGCTTGTAGTGATTATTCATTAATATTAATGGGAGGAATTGAGCATAAGCAGCATGTATTACTCTGTGTACCTTTCAAGTTACAAGCAGCATCATAAAAATTTAAAAAGTGCAAATGCTGGTGCAAAAATGACTCCACAAACAGCTTTGAAAGGGCACATTTATATAAATAATGTATATAAATTTCTCTCCCAAAAACTGGTCCTATTTTATGATAGCATAACTTGCTAATTTTTTTTGCTTTTTAAATTAACACATACTTTTCATTTACTATTATATCTTTGTTCCTTTTGTAAGAAATTGTATTTATTTGTTAGATTTAAATTTGCCTTTTGTCAAAGAGTTTAGGATAGTATATGTTGAGGTATTCCCCATTAGGAGAATGAGTGCACTCAGGGAAACATAGTGAGAGTGGTGATGAATAACACACAACCAGGACACAGATACACTGAATAGTAAAATGTAAGTTTTACTTCCTGTAAACGGGTAAACAAAGTCCAACAAACAGTCCAAATCATACGCAGTTAAAGCAGTTAGTATTCAAAATAATCAGTCCAGGGATAATCCAAAAATGAAGTCCTTTTCTTTACCAGTATCATAAACAAAGTTCAGTAAATGGAGCTTGCAAATAGTTGCAAGACTCACAGCAATTCAAGCAGAATGGTGATCAGGCAAAAAGCAAAAGGAAAGCAAAGAAAGTGCAAAAAAGAACAAACCAGGTTTCTGGCTCCATCTTATGGCCGTTGGAGGAACCTCAGCCAATCACAATTACAACATTCTCTTATAGATACAACAGTATCAAATGACTATCCTGGTTTATATATTGCCAACCCAACTGTTAGGTGACTATCATTCCTAACAGTATACATAGCACTTTCTCCTTCCATTTTTTTCCCCACAACAATAATCTTGTGAGGTAGGCTGGGCTCAAAGAGAGTGAGTGGCCCAGCCATTCAAGGAGTTTCTGTGACTGAGAGTGAATTTGAACCTTCAATTCTCTGAGACTAAACCAAAATCCCAAAACTATAACCCTCCTTTAATCACTTACTTTCATTTTAAAAGGAAGAGGGGAGGAAAGAATTTCAGATCAAAGTCAAGTAACAATCTTACTTCCCTCTATAGTAATATCTGTCATGTATGGAATTAAAAAAAACCCTATTCATTTCTTCTTTCTGTATCATCTCTGGGCAGGTGACCAAAAGCTCTAGCATTAAAAAAGTCTGGATTACTATGGTCATATGATAAATGAGTGATAGAGGATGAGACTTGGTGGTTTAGCAAGTTCACAAGAGAAATGGTATTTGAGATAGAAATCAAATCTTTCTCATGCTTTTTCTACACATGTAATGTCTATACATATAATCCAAACATTAATTTCTAACATTCTGGGCAAGCAGTTGGATTTCTTGCCATTTGGGATACCTCTCATAAGTTTTCTATTTCTACTAAATCATATACCTTGCACCAAGCTTTCCCGCACCAAAGCTCACTAATGTAATAGTCCCCCTTACTCTCAAACTCCACAGCCGTTCCTTGTATCGACCTGAGAAAGTGTTTGGAGAATGTCAAGTCAGGGAAGACTTGAGATTTAGGGGTGGCAATCATAATTTGTAATAAGAAAATTCCTACAATGAATAAGCTTCCTCATGGATTTTTCAGACCTGTTCAACACTTCTAAGAATGAACGCAGCTGCTTATTTGGATTCCTAAATATGCATCCAAGAGTTTACACCCTGCTGGTGAAGCTGATGTCCTTAAAGTGCCTCAGCTCTTTCAAAAGCTGCCTTCTTCAGTCGTGGAGTGTGAAGAGTTTACAAACCTATCAGGGCAGATTAAGCTGTCATATTTCTTGCTGTCATAACACAGGCAATATATAGCAATTACCATGCAAAAGGATAAAGGGTTTATTCACAGGCTGAACACCCTTGTTCAAAAATTACGAGAAAAAGAAAATGTATTTTACTGCATAAACAAAATTCTCTAGAAAACTACCAGACATCACTTATATAATACCTTTTGATCTTTTCCATTAACTTCTTTCTACAACCCGATGTCTGTCAAAATAATTAAGACATGTAAAAGACTGGAATAAACAGTACCTGAACAAGAGCATCTCAAGATTCTAACGGATGCCCAATCTTTTGCACTGACAAATTTCAAGGAATATAAAATGGCCAACATTGTAATGTCTAGGATAATTACTCTTTGAAGTCCACACTGTATACAGTATTAATCATTGTCCTTAAAAATGGTGCTATATACATAATTGGAAAAGATGGAGAAAAGGGGCTACACAAATAATCAAAGTAAGAGTAGAACCCCATAAGAAAAGTCTTATGGAGAGATTTTTCAGCTGAAAAAACAGTTAAGATGAGAGACATGATAGAATGCATATAAATTGTGTGATATGGAAGAAAAGCTTTTTTTCTTCTCGCTCATGATAACTTAATCCAGGAATGGCTGTAATTGTTAGGAGATTCAGAATACTTTATTATTACATGTTTATTTTTTATTTCATTTGATTTGGAGTCCACCCAATGCCTTAACAACCCTGGGCAACTTATGATTAAAAGAGAAAAAAAAACAATTAGAAGAAACCACAACCAACCTGGAAGTTAGTTCAATACCAAAAGAATCAAAACCATAGCAATTCCACAACCATCCTATCCCAAGGCTGTGAGAACAACCAAGTTTTAATAGTTTATTGAATGTCATTGGGATGGGAATTATATGTGTCTCCTGGGGCAATGTCATTCTAGAGGGCACTACATCAAAAAAGGGGTGCTTTCTGGGTTCTAGAAAATGTCAGTGGGACCCAAAGCATGCCAACTCAACCTGACCTTACCTAACAAGTAGAAACATTCAGAAACAAGGTGTCCCTCAAGAATGAAGGTCTTAATAACCACCATCTTGAATTATACCCAGCAACCAGTTCAGCTAATGAAGCAGTGGCATAAGGCAGTGCACTTTATTGCACTGAAAGGAAAGAAAAATTAATTTGTCTTCATTTTTTATGCAACATAAACTTTCATGGATTACTGTAGTGTTCATTAGATATATATTTACCTGGAGAAATATATAGACCTAAAGACATCCAAAAATTCCAAGACAGTGAAAAAAGGAAAAGAAAATCTCAGACCATGAAATGTAAAATATCTGCAAGATTTCTCTGCATACTTTATAGATATTTTAGTGGTACATAAAAAACTGTTTCCCTCTATTTTTATGTAAAATAAAATCTCCCTGGGAGGTATACAGACTGGAAATGTCATTGTTGTAAAAATTCTGCTTGTTGCTCACATTAGTATTCTCATAATCTGTCATTCATTTTTGCTTCAGGCTATAAAACTATATTGTGAATCAAAAGTAGACATCAGCCATAAAGGGAAACGGGTTTTTTTTTGCTAACAATGCTTCAATTGCTAACTGAATGAACAGTGCTTCATCCTTAAATCCAGAATTTGGCTGAATCCCTTCTGACAGATTATCTTTAAAAAGTTCAGAATTAACAATCGAGTAAATTTTCAGGAAAAATACTGTATATTTTCCTTCCACTGCTACAATCACAATTCTCTTTTACTGTTTCATGGTTTGTAGTTGAGAGGAGTATGCTGGAGAAACCCAAAAAGCTAATACAACCCTTGGTTGTATAAACAAAGGCATAGAATCAATATCACGTAAAGCATTAGTACCACTTTATAAAGTCTTACTAAGACCATACCTGGAATACTGTATCCAGTTTTGGCTACCACATTACAAAAAAGATGTTGAGACTTTGGAAAAAGTGCAGAGAAGAACAACTAAGATGATTAAAGGCCTGGAGACTAAAACATATGAACAACGGTTGCAGAACTGGGCATGACTAGTCTAGAGGAAAGGACTGGGATGACATGACAGCAATATTCCGGTATTTGAGGGGCTGCCACAAAGAAGAGAGTCAACTTATTTTCCAAAGCACCAGAAGGCAAGACAAGAAACAATGGATGGAAACTAATCAAGAAGAGAAGCAGCCTGAATTAAGGAGAAACCTCACAACACTAATTAGCAAGTGGAACAGTTTGCCTTCAGAGGTTGTGTGTGTTTATCACTAGAGGTTTTTAAGAAGAGACAGGGAAGCCACTTGTCTCAAATTGAATAGGGTCTCCTGCTTGAGCAGGGGTTGGACTAGAAGGCCTCCAAGGACCCTTCCAGCTCTATTCTGATTCCCGTGTTATTATAAAAAAATGCAATCACCAATATTACAGGTCAACAATTCACTAGGTTTTCCCCTTTAGGAAATTCCTTTATATCACAAGATCTTAATCAGAGCAAAAGGGGCTGCTTAAAAGACAAGGAGAACTGCAAAACCAAGATAAGTTTTAAATAGCTCTTCTGGCTCTGCTTGGCTTCACCCTATGTAATATTCACCAGCTTCTGCTTTCACTCTGACTCACAGGATGGAGAGGGGGTGGAAATAAGATAGGAGGTCTGAAAACCAGTGTGGTGCAGTCATTAAGGTATGACCCCTAAGTCTTCCCTTAACCAAGGAAGTCACAGAGTGACTTTGAATCAGTCGCTCCAATCTAGCACGCAGGGCTGCTATTGTGTGGACAAAATGAAGAGTCTCATGCAAATGTTCTTAGATTTCTTTTGGAGAAAAGGCAAGAAATAAACATAATAAATGAATGAATGAATTAGTAGAAACACAGAAAACAGAAGAAGTCCATGCATGATTACTCAGAAATGTTTTCAGTATTATCAAAATTGGCACAAAAATAAACAAAAGAAGGAATTTTAAGACTCATCCAAAATGTAGATGGATAGATTTTAAAAAGCTAGAAATTGTCATTGAAATTGGCCTTCAAGAAGTTGTACTTTCTTTCACATAATGTTAATACTCTGAATAGGAATATTCTTGATTTCTCTTTGTTCCATTGTGAATTTCTGTGAGATTCTGACATCGGTGGAAAGATTACATTACAAGAAAGACTACATTGGGAAACTGGGAAATTTTGGCTGCTTTTTACAACAATTTTCTTGACCAGTGGTGGGATTCAAATTTTTATATACCGGTTCTGTGGGCATAGCTTGGTGTGCAAATCTCCAGTCCAAGGTGGTATTTGCCAGTTCTCCGAACTACTCAAAATTTCCACTGCCGGTTCTCCAGAACTGGTCAGAACCTGCTGAATACCACCTCTGTTCTTGACTCTTACAATAAGAAACATGGATTTTAAAACAAAAATGGAGTAAACCTGTGAAAGTGAATAAAATATGCTTTCAGGCAGTGTAATATTTTGGATTCCAAGGGGTGAGGAGCGCTGGGATCCTTATGTAGCATCTATAAACAATTTCTCAAAACAATTACAGGTCATCCTTGTTTAACAACTGCCTTGTTTAATAATTGTTACCAGATATAACAATGATGAAAAGGTAACTTTGCAATCAATCTTCACATTTACAACCTCCACAGTTCTGTAAAGCTAAAGAAAGCTGAAGTAAAATCATAAACACATTTGCAATTTTACTTAGTGACCACTTTGCTTAACAACCAAGTTGCCAGTCCCAATAACGATTGCTAAATGAGGACAACCCTCCTCAGCTGTAGCATAATCCCAGGACCTTTCCTTTGAATTGTTGACAGAAGCTGCATGCACACAGCCTCTCTCTCCAGATTTTCCTTTGGAATCCAAAGTGTTACACATCCCTATTTTGCCTCTCTATTAATCACTTCTCCAGCCCATCAAGCAATTCTTATCCAAACACATAAATCAAAAGGAATCTCCATATAAGAATTCTGGCTAAGTTTAAGAATAGAAATCCTATAACCTCAGTGTTGGAGAACTACGCTGACCTATTACCAGCTCATCTTCAGAATATTTGAAACTACTACAAAATTAGCTTTCATTTTTGAGACATGCTCTTTCTTCATTGGAGGGAACTATTCCTCCCCACTCTTTGTCCTGGTTCGTAAGCTTCAGGTCCTATAAAGCATTCCTATAAAATGCTGCTCGACAACTTTTCAGCTCCACCTCAGTAGCACACATTTTATCAGGAGGGATGACACTGACCAGAGTTTTATCAGTTCCCCTTTCTCTTCTGCACAGGATGCAGGCTACTGGTTCTTTCTTTCATTCTGTCCTTCCTTTTGTTTAGAGTATGACCGTGGGGATTTTTGTTGATGCCAGACAAAAAAATTGTTCCTTGTTCTTAGCACTTTAAGCCAACAGATGTGATAACAATCACAATTACTTTCAAACTGCTCCTGATAGTTTGGGGAGGGAAAATGGTGGCGGTGTGAAAGTCTCAAAATTGCTGCTTTTGCTTTTAATCTGTTACTTCCTGGTTTTTTAAAAAAAATCTACTAAAAATAGCCTCACTTTTGACGTGTGCTTTGATAAATTAAACTGAACTATCAGAGAAGGAGGGAGGGAACACAAAATAAAGGATAAGCCAAAATATATCAAGCGATGGAAAAAAGATTGCCAGTAGAATGTAGTGGTGAAGATTCACATTCTTTGAAGCAGGAAAATTTGCAAGGAGAGGTTTAAAATTAAGCATTATGGCCACCATCATGTACCTTGTCCCGACTACCATGGGCACTCTTACTTTTATGTACAAATTAATGAAATGCGCCTTCTAACATGCATTTAAGAATATACTAAGAACACTAAAATGGAGAATACTATTTAAAATTCATCAAATAGTCCTATAGCACTATTGCAGAGCAGAAAAAACTGTTAAAAGAGATTGAAAAGATATCCATTCAAGAGGGAGAACATGCAATATATTGGCAAAATTCAAGATTCAATATCATCAACAATTACTATTTCTTTCCCACTAGAATTGTAAATATAATAAATATTGTATCGTTCATGGGATAAGATGGATCATTACGTTCAGGACAAGCAAGGCCTGTTTCTCTAATTTCAGGTTCTTGCAGGCAAATTCTTATTTTTTGGCTCATGCTCCAGCTATTAGTCAGTGGTTTTTACCTTTTACTTAGCTCTAAGAGGAGGCCTATTTATTGATTTATTGATCAGAAAGCCCTGCTTGTACCTGTTGTTCAATAGCAGAATATAGTTGCTTCATCTTGTAGTACTGCTCTCTACGCACTGGGCTGAACAGACACTTCTTGGTAAGGTGTTTCATTAAAATTAGTAACTATTTCTGAATGTATTTATACTTGCAAATTTGCATGTGCAAGTTGCATGAAAGTATTTCCTTGATTAGCAATGCAATTCCTCTTTTTTGACACTGTATAAAAAGAATAAAATAGAATAGAACACTTTATTGGCCAAGTGTGATTGGACACACAAGGAAGTTGTCTTAGTGTAAATACTCTCAGTGAACATAAAAAGAAAAGATACATTTGTCAAGAGTCAAGAATCATAAGGTATGACACTTAATGATAGTCATAGGGTACAATAAGCAATCAAATCATACTAGGAAACAGTCAGTATAAATCGTAAGGATACAAGCGACAAAGTTACAGTCATACAATCACAAGTGGGAAGGGGTGGGTGATAAGGAGTGATGAGTACATTAATAGTAATAGTGGTGCAGACTTTGTAAATAGTTGGATCAAAGTTGGTAATTCTAATCTTGAATGGAAGCTCTCTGTTGTCTAAAGCAGTGATCACCAACCAGTGGGCCGGGTGAAAATTTTGGTGGGCCACAGAGAAATCTCACCCCCAGAGCACCCCTACAAAGCAATAAATCCAGGCTGCGCAGGAACATAAGGCTGCGCCGCCCACATGGCCCGCAGGAACCCTCCCCTCCCCCTCACTCCTTACCCGGTAAACTTGCCTACTAAATTGCTATTTTTCCTTTTTCCAACCATCATCTGTTCTACTATGCCGGGAGATTTAGATTAGCTAGGAAGCAGGAAATGATTGGATTTCTTGCTTTCTAGCTAGTCTTTAGATCTTCGGCTCAGCACAGCTGAACCTCCCTTAGGACTGAAGGTTTGCTTGCAAGCAAATTCAGTGCAGACTCACGGCAAGCAAATTTAAGAGCTAGCCGATGGCTGATAGATAGATCACTGAATGATTCTGTGAGCAACTGAATCTGCCTGCTTTGCCTGATTTTGGGTAAAAGTTGCTCTTTTTTAAATAAAAAATTCAATATTTACATGCATGGTGTGTTGTGAGTTAATTTTATGAGTTTGCTTACAAGCAAATTTTATGTGACAGACTGAGCTAGCCAATGGCAGATAGATAGATCTCTGAATGAATCTGTGATTCTGTGAGCAACTGAATCTGCCTGCTTTGCCTGATTTTGGGTAAAAGTTGCTCTTTTTTATAAAAAAATGCAATATTTATATAAATATTTATAATATTTACATACAAGCCATGCCCAGCCAGTCACATGACCACCAAGCCACACCCACAAATTAGGCCATGCCCACAGAACTGGTTAGTGGTCCCTGGGATCTAAAATTATGAGTTTGGTGGTCCATGAGGACTAATCTAACCTAACCTAACCCCTAACCCCTGGTCTAAAGAAATGTTCCATCTGTTCAATGTTTCTTTACATGCAAATTCAGGCAAAATGGTTAGTACACAGGTCTGTCCCTACTCAGATGCCCTCCGGATGTGCTGGGACTGCAACTGTCATAATTTCCAAACATTACAGTATGGATGAAAACTGCCACAACTCTGGCAGTTGCTATTGCCAGAGTTTTCTGGATAACTTTGATTATCTCCTTCTCCTCCTCCACCACCACCCAGCCAACAACAAGAACAAGAACAAGAACAAGAACAAGAACAACAACAACAACAACAACAACAACAACAATAATAATAATAATAATAATAACAATAATAATAATAAACAAAGTAGTGTTGAATCTGAATAGCACTTGATGGGAAATTACCCAGGAAATTCCAGGGTTATAGACCAGACTGGGAAGCAAAAAAAAAAAAAGAAATCCCTGAAGTGGGCAATGGGGTAATCTCCAGAATTGGACTCAACTAAATATTCTTTTTTAGGATGCTTTCCTACTTTTTTGAAGGTTGGAGAAGGGTAATATGGAACTGTTTTGAGAGTGGAAGCTGAAGGTTATATTTTTATTGCTTTTCTAGATTTCCACAATTACAGTAAAAAAAAATCTACACCAAAATTAATGGCAAATGCTAAAAATGACTGATTTCCTACAATTAAAAAAACAACCTCCTTTTTCATACTTTGCATACTTGATCTAACATTCATCATGTATGTAATAACTGCTATTATTAGCCAGTGTTGTTGTTTGTTGTTTCCCTCTTTTTCACCCCTTACTCCATGTAAACTGAGATTGAAATTAGGGAATTTATTCTAAATATTGAGTTGTCTTAACCTTTTGTATGCAAGAAGAAATGAGCTACAGTAACTAGAGTCTTTACATTGAGTTCCAAATACAAGGAAACCCAGGAAACCTGCTCTTATGCTGTAGTAAATTCCTTTGGATTCAGAGGAACCTATTCCTAAAGAGCATTGGTGACACAGTGGTTAGAATGCAGTTTTGCAGGTTAACTCACTGTTCACTGCCAGCAGTTCGATCTGACCAGGTCAAGGCTGACTTGGCCTTCCATCCTTCTGAGGTCAGTAAAATGAGGACCCAGATTGTTGGGGGCAATAAGCTGACTCTGTAAACTGCTTAAGAGAGGGCTGTAAAGCACTGTGAAGCGGTTTATAAGTCTAAGAGCTATTTCTAAATAAGTATGCTTAGGATCTCTAGTCTTTTTGTCTTCCTTCTTGATACCACTCATGCACAGGGGTAAAGTGCTCCAATGGAGGCTCTCTTTAACCAAGGACCTCCCCACTCCCCAGAATAGCAAAGTCCTCCTAAATGAATATGTGTAAATATGTGCATTACAGAGGCATGAAGGACAATCAAATGAGGGCATTTTTCAGTCGCTTGATTGCATTAATTTTACCTTCTGCTGATATATTCACTTCTAGCAGCATGTACTTTGGTCTGTATTTTGTAAAAGTAAAGACAATTTCAGTGCTATCATTCAACATTTCTTTAGCTACATTATAGACATGTTTTTCCATTGTCGTCTTCTGGTTTTTTTTTTTTTTCAATTTGCATCTGTAACCTATAGCCCTGGAACTCTCAAGTAGTACCCATCCAAGTGTTAAAGCAGCTAAACAGATCGTACTTGACTTCTGAGCTCATACAGGTTTGGCTAAATGCTTTTACTTGACGAGGCTCAATTATTTATATCATGTTTATTCACTAGCTTTCAGTGGCCTATTGTTCTGTTCGTCAGTGAATGAGAAACAACCCCTTCCATTCACAAGTAATTATTGCAGAAGCATTCTTCCTTTTGGTAAATAAACTTTAAATGTAAATTTTATTTTAGATGAATGAAGAAAAGAACTCATTAAGGAAAGATATGTCCCTGAGATCAGTGTGTGCTGCCATGAGCTGTACAAGAAAGATAGCTACACATAACTGGTTAATCATGGGTTCAGGCCAGGAATCTTAACAATACTGTATATCGCTCTTCCTCAGATCATAGCTATAGGAATGAGTTAGCATTATGCTGTTTTTTTGTCATCCAGAATTTTAAACAGTTAACAGAGTAGCTGCTATAAATAGCTACATAAAGGTGACATCAATCAATGTGCAAAAATGTTGCTATGCCTATATACAGTTATTTACAAAGACGTTTAAAGCCAACCTCTTTAACACATTCTTTGGCTCGGTATTTGTAAACAGCAATGGATCATGCCCAGTATTTCCTAGTCATACCACCAACAACTACAATGATCTAATACATATCGATTTTACAGTGGACAATGTTGAAAAAGCACTACACAATCTAAAACCATCTCTATCTATTGGACCGGATAGAATATGTGCCTACTTCTTAAAAAAGCTATCCACTGCCATAGCTGAACCTCTAAGCATAATCTTCGAAAAATCTTTCAGGACCAGCTCCTTGCCAAAACTATGGTCACAAGCATGGTCATCCCCATTTTCAAAAAGGGAGACCCCAGCCTAGTTGAAAATTATAGTCCAATCTCTTTATGCTGCGTCACCTGTAAAGTCATGGAATCAATTATTAACCAATACATTATCCACCACTTAGAGACAAACAACCTACTCTCTAATAAACAATTTGGTTTCAGAAAAAAACTATCCTACAATCAGCAACTTTTACACTGCAAAAACATATGGACTACTCAATTCGATCCGGGCCAAGCAATAGACGCAATCTACATAGACTTCTGTAAAGCCTTTGATTCAGTGGTACATGACAAACTACTCCTAAAACTAAAATCTTATGGTATCTCTGGATACCTGCATAACTGGATAGAAGTATTCCTGTCAAACAGACAACAAATGGTCAAAATTGGAAGCATCCTATCAAATTCTGTACCTGTCAATAGTGGTGTCCCCAAAGGTAGTGTTCTAGGACCAACTCTCTTCATACTCTACATAAATGACCTCTGTGATCATATTAAGAGCAACTGTGTTCTCTTCGCTGACGATGTAAAGCTATTCAACACCACAGACAATACTGCTATCCTTCAAAAAGACCTCGACTATGTATGAGAATGGTCAAACAAATGGCAACTTCAAATCTCAACAAATAAGTGCTCTGTCTTACATATTGGCAAAAAAAATCAGAAAATAAAATACAGGCTGAATAGTCAAGACCTTGTTCATGATCCAAACTCTGTCAAGGATCTTGGAGTACTCATCTCTAATGATCAAAGTGCTAGAGCCCACTGTAACTACATCGCCAAAAAGGCATTAAGAGTTGTTAACCTAATCTTACGTAGCTTTTTCTCTGGTAATATTACACTACTAACTAGAGCATACAAAACATTTGCTAGACCAATACTCGAATTCAGCTCATCAGTCTAGAACCCACATTACGTATCTGATATTAACACAGTTGAGAAAGTCCAGAAATATTTCACAAGAAGAGTTCTCCACTCCTCTACTCATTGTGGAATACCTTATGCTACCAAACTCAAAATTCTAGACCTAGAAAACCAAGAACTACGCCGCCTTCGGTCCAATCTAAGTATAGTATATAAAATCATACATTGCAATGTCCTACCAGTCAATGAATACTTCAGCTTCAACCATAACAATACAAGAGCAAACAATAGATACACACTCTAGGTTCATCGCACCAAACTTGATTGTAGGAAATATGACTTCAGCAACAGAGTGGTCAATGTCTGGAATACTCTACCTGACTCTGTGGTTTCTTCCACAAACCCCCAAAACTTTAACCTTAGACTTTCTACTATTGACCTCACCCCTTTCCTAAGAGGTCTATAGGGGGCATGCATAAGCGCACCAAGGTGCCTACCATCCCTGTCCTATTGTTTCTTTTATTTTTCTTATATGTATCCATGTTTTCCTAACTATGTTTTTACTTATACCTATTATCTTGTAAGCAACTGACAAACCAAATAAAATAAATAAATAAAACTGCTTTGGACTTTCCCTTCACTAGTTGGGAAGGAAAAATGAGCCAACACTGCTCCAAAAATAGTATAATAATGATGTATCTGGTGATAAGAATGCAATATTTCCTCAATTTATCTAAAGAACCAAGAGACTTAGTGCCAGGGCATAGGAAAGACATGGCAGAGTGTTCATATCACATTGAAAAGATCCTGACTTTTAGCTCTCTCTCCACTTGTTCTTCCTGTAGTTGGGATTCCAAACCAGAATCTCATGTTGAACACAGCATGCAAGATAGCAATACAAGAGGAGATAGTTTATAAGGTGTCCATAGTCACCATTTAGAACAGTGTGTTTCAACATTACAGCTTTAGGACATGAAGATTCCAACTCCCAGAATTCCCCAGCCAGTATGCCCACATCTTAATGTTGCCAAGTTTGAAAAACATTGATTTATAGCTTTCAAGGTAGCAATGTCAAGGGAACGGTGATCAGTTTAACCTCTTTATACCTTACATCTCTTTATACCTTACATCTCAAAGATCTAGCAAAGTAAAGATTTTTTAAAACCTTATAAATAAAAATTATACATTAACATATAATTTATACAGAGGAGCAGACTCATAGTCATAATATAGACTATTTATGCAATATTAGTGCAGGCAGTCCTCGACTTTTTTTGTTAATCATTTAATTAAACAAAACAATTAAAAACATTGAACATAGTGAAGTCAGTTTGACATGATTTTGGGTCAATATCGCATATATTCTTATAAACAATTATTCAACTATACACATATATACATTTGTTCATTCATACAATACATTTCTAACATCATTCGTCTTCTTTTCATCTCATCCAGTCATCTACCCTTTCAACCACTCCTTTCCCAACTTAAGACCTTCCTTTCTGCTCCCACCAATGATAGAATTTGTCCCAAATTGCATAGTATGCCAATTCATCTTTGTTTTTCATTTCTAGAGTTAACTTGTCCATTTCAGCGCATAGAAAGCTTTTGTTTATTACTTCTTCTTCATTTGGTATAACTGCCTCTTTCCAGTTCTGGGCAAATGTTATCCTTGCTGCAGTAATAATGTGTATAATCAAATAATGCTCGACTTATGATCACAGTTGAGCCAAAAATGTATGTTGCTAAGTGAAAAATTTGTTAAGTGAGCTTTGCCTCATTTTTATGACTTTTCTTGCCACATTTGTTAACTGAATCATTGCAGCTTTTAAGTGAGTAACATGGTTGTTAAGTGAATCTGGCTTCCCCATTGAGTTTGCTTATCAGAAGGTTGCAAAAGGGGATTACATGACTCCGGGACCCTTCAACTGTCATAAATGTGAACTAGTTGTCAAGCATCCAAATGTAAATCACATAACCATGCGAATGCTGCAACAGTCATACGTGTGAAAAATGGTCAAAAGTAACCTTTTTCAGTGCCATTGCAACTTCGAATGGTCACTAAACCAAATGTTATAGGTAGAGGACTATCTGTAACTGAATTTATTGTTCTTCCCCTCCTTCTGATTTTTTTTCTCCCATTCCTTTTCCTTTTTTTATTGTGTTCTGTTTTACCAGGTACATGTACGTTACTCTGAAAGTCTTTCTGGATGAAAAAGATAAACTGCTTTTGATAAATGAATAAATATGCATTTAAAAGCAACAAAATATTATTGAGAACTTCATAACCTTCTCCGAGGGGTGTAAACACACTAACCTAGGCACCAGTTGAAGAAGGAAATTCCAGAATTTGGTGCCATACTACAGATATCTTCTCCACCTACCTGCCTAAGGCTAGGAACGGAGCAGATATCTGATTAAGATATTATTTAATAAGCAGGTTTGTTTGAAAAAGGCATTCATTCAATGCCTTCAGATCTGTCTACTTGTCCATAGCCTTAAAAGGTAAAGTTCTGTTTTTAAATTAACCCCAGAAATGAATCAATAACCAGCATGACTCTTTTATAATTGGCATGCTCACAACAGTCATTTACAAATTACTTAATTTTATAGCAGTTGTAGTTTCTGGAAATTTTTCAGGAGACCATATCTCCTACAGTAGATTATAATTTATCCATGTTCTGCAGTTGTGAAATTTATCTTTTATATTCTTTCAAAGTAAATCACAACAGAAGCAGAAATTTATAAAGAAAAAAAATGGCCCTGGAAAAGTTTTACCTATGAAAGAGATTACATTAATGATGTGTGTGTGTGTGTGTGTGTGTGTGTGTGTGTGTGCATTGTGATATTAAATTTCACAAAATGTTGGTGTTCTCACCTGAGATACAAAGTCAGAGTATTAAATAATGTTCGAGTTTGGCAATGCCTCTGAAATTTCTGCTATTTTTATGCTTGGACAAAAATGGGACCAAGGGAATTATGTTAAGAATCTGTCAGTACACACAAACAGCTTACCAATTCTTCCCACAAAGTTACATATAATGGTAACATAGAAATTATAGTAAATTATAGTATAGAAATTATAATAGCAAGGAAAAGTTTTATCGTTCTTTATCAAATCCTTGAAAATGAGTATCCCTCTTTGGTAGGACTGTCATATTTGGACTCCCCAAATCTGGACAACCACTAGCTCCAAAGATCAATGGTTTCACTGCAGAGAAAGACCCTAGAAGTAGTAGTTACTCACCAATTTCAGTTGGAAGGGGCACCTGTGACAGGGCCTCTTCTGATGTCCTCAAGGATTGGGGAGGTACATATGTGATCTTTCCTTCAAATCTCTCTTCAAAATGGCTTCCTACATTCATAAAGGGAGAAAGTCAAAGTCACTCATCTGAACATACTGAAGCATGTTTTTAAAGACAGAAGTCTTGTATAAAAACCTACACATTATATGGTTATGGATTAATATATTATATGGAAATTATAGTATGAAATCCTTATACTGGAAGATTCATTCTTCCTATTACAAAAGCATGATCATCATGGAAGGTCAGCAGCATTTAACCCAAGCATTAAAAAAAATTTAAAATCAATGAATACTACAATACAGCATTGAATATTAAGAAGCAATAAACTTTGCAATGAGACAATGAAGATGCATTTATGGGATAGATAGGACATGTAAGAAGAGATGGGAGAGGATTTTTGTGGTTAGGGAAATCCAGTGAGAAAATTCTATCTATGCTACCTATTAAAAGCCTATGTCAGAATAACAGTGGTAATACCAGGATGAATGGATCTGTAATATCTGACTTGCAAATTCATTTCTACCAAGATAATCAAAGCTAATCAAAAAAGGGAGGTAAGTTTTTCAAAGCCATCGGATGTTTGTTCACCTGTATTTATTTGCTGGTAAGTTTTATTTACATAAATGCATTTCAAATTTCAAAACGTCAGGTCCTGAGTTAACAAAACAAAAAGTTAAGATTCCTTGAGCTTAATTCCTTCAAGTTGAGCTTAATTCCTACTGACAGCATAGAAACCTCCATGCGCTATATCACCTTTGGTTTTGCTTTTGTTTCTACTTCTTATCTAATACAAATAGCTCAAATGTATTGATTAGTTTTATACACATTTCAAAACAATCCAGTTCAAACAAGCAGAAACAGAACTTTGAAGTAATATTGAAGAAAGCAAACAAGCTTTAGGAACCTATATAAGAATATTTATGTCTGAAAATGAAAGTATGTACTACTAACTTATTTTCATAACTGAGATGTGATCTTAAGATAAAGAGCAAGTTCATTTAAACAATCTTTCAAATAACCACCATTTTAAATTGGACCTGAAACCATATTGGTAATTATCTATTCAGAAGGGGTGTGTCATGAACCATCAATCTGGCTTCAACAAGGAGTTGAGCAGTTTCCTTCTCAAACATATAAAATTCCAGGGCCATTTTAAAATAAATTCTCTTGCCACCCACATACATACACACATACACACTAAGAACAATATTGACCTTGTTCCCTAAATTCAACCCACAGAGGCCTCTACAAAATGTCATGGCAAATGATATCAGAAGTCAGTTTAAGAAAGTTGAATTTGCCAATGTCAGTTATCCCCAAGGTGGCCTATGCAATTTGAATTCACAAACCAAGTCTAAAACAGAATAGAACAGAGTAAAATAATCAAAATCCAACAAAAATGCCAGAATTAAAGATGTTGGTACTGCCTCAAAAGCATCCTGCTTTCATTTGGCAGTCATGATCCTATCTTGAAGAGTCTAAATTTTTTAAGATAGGCTTAACTCTTGCATTTTTAATTCCCTTTTCTATTAGCATAACAAAAAGCCCTTTTTATTTCTTCCTACTTTGAGCCACATTTCCTTTTTGTGCTTTAGCATTTATAACCTGTCAAGGACATTAATTACTTGGAAATTATAGCCACTGCCCATATCCTATAAATGTCTCTTAAATTTTTTATCTTGGTTTATCTCCTGTTGCATTCACAAAGGTTCCCAAAGTTTATTTGTTCATTAAATTTGTATGCTGCCAAATTGAGAAGTATAAATAACATCCTGCACAAATTGAATAACACTAGTTGGGGTTTGGCAATGGCCGAACTACAGGTATCTGCATTCAGCTTGATTTGTTCAGTAGCAAAGTATTGTACCCCAGTATGGCTTAATAGCCTGTACACAAACAAGATTGATAACACTTGCAAGAGTCAATGCAGATTGTTAATGTGATAATCCAAATTACTCGCAAATTCTGGCTGCCTATTCTGAACCACCACTCCCAGAAGTAATAAAAAATGGCCTCTTCCAAGAACACCTGAAGATTATTGACAGCTCCCAGCTACTAATGATGAGCACTGTACCCTGCCTGTAGCGAAACAGGTTGAGATTCAGATATCCATTTATTTCTATTGCTAAAGTATTTGTAGAAGATGATTTTGACATATAGAATATGTGGAAAAAGCATTGTATAGAAAATTGTCCCCCACACCACAATGTCAATATTTGCCTTGCATCTTGAAAAAAACAGCTGGGTTTAATCAGCCCCATGCGAGATGGACAACACTGAACCGAATTCACGCTGGCAATGGAAGATGTGCTGACTATCCTCTATAAGTAGGGCAAAATAGCATAATCAGATTGTGACTGTGGGACCGGAAATTTCAAACTATCCAATGTATAGTGACAGCCAAAACAGAGCCTATAATGGAGATCTTACTGATTTCCTGGCCATGACAAATGAAGCAAAAATTATATCTGTAATCTAGACGTATGTTTATAATATTTTAGATTTTAGAATTCAAAGTTTATAATTTTATCTCTTGTGCTTTTTAATTGAAATGGAATGTGAATATCCTGCCCATTTCATTATATAAGTGACTCTGGGCAGTTCTCAGAGGGTTTCTCTACATACACAGACGCACATACACGCGCACACACACACACACACACACACACACACACACACACACTTTCTTCTTCTCACTGGAATGTGTCCAGAGGAACTTCCAGTGGTTTATTTTTTAGAAGTTACTAAGCCTTCTCTGCTCCTTTTAAATTGAGAATTTCTGTTCATGAAATCTCATCTATTATTTTCTCTAAACTGGTTGAAATAGCTGTCCCAAGGTTTAGTGTGTATATCATATTTATGATTATGTATTTAATTTATTTGCCACCCATTTTGCCATAAGGAAATTGCAATACTCTGATTTCCTTTTTCCTATGATATCTTGAACTCCAACATATGATCATTTCATCAAAAAAATTCCCATTCTTTTTGATACTTCAACAAGCTCTCCCCTTTGATTAGAAGCAGACAGTTAATTCTCTTGTCTCCTCTTTAAAAGTCTCTTCAAGAAACTAATCAGGATTTTTTCTTTCTCTAAAAGATGAAACAGCAAGATAATTGAGGAATTTTGAGGATTTTGCAGTCTTGGCTGAGATGATTTTCCAATATATGTTTGGATAGTTTTTTATGACTCTGTAATCCCTTGCTTTGGGATTCGGTCAGGCGACCGAATGGAGCTGAGTGTTTACTGGTCAGATGCCTTTCCTAATGCCTACATAGAGTTTACAACAGGTATTTTCTCTTTGCGTCCTGACAGAAATACATTTGCCACTGCCTAGGATTGAACTCTCAAACTTCTGAGTGGGAAAAGAGCATTTTCAGCCTCTAGGCCACCATGCTGTTCATGTCTGAATAGTTTATTAATATGTTTCCCTTCCCTGAGAATTCTGTAACAAGCTCCAAGGGACATCATTTACAATGTTGTATACCACTGTGACTTTATTAGACTGTGCAGGATCAAATCTGAAAAATAAATCTTCTACCCAGCTTGGTTGTCTGTTGTATACAATCTTTAATGTTTCCCTTTGCCTATATTCTTATCCAAGAAAAAACTGGTATATCACCACAATTTGTAGAACATTCTCATCTATAACACATAACTCTTGCAATAAGAGTTAATAAGTTAACTCCTGCAATAAGCATTATATATTATTGCTTTGAGTTGACTGCATGGTAAAGTTGCAGTTTAGCAACTAATATGCTTTATTATAAGGCTGATTTGTGGATAGGAGCTGTTGTGCTTGTTCAAGAATTAATTATTATTGACTTCAAGAAGCATCCTTACTCAATATCACGTAATACATACAACTTACTGATACAGAACAACAAATGTGCGTATTACAGCACTACAGCAAAGAACAATTAACTTAACCAGTTCCCAATTAAACCAATTTTGAACGTCCTACTCTCCAAACATTTGCTGTGAGGAGGGGGAAAAGAAATGACTAATGACTATAAAACTATATTCATGAAGAGAGACAAAAATAAACTTCTAAGAAGACTGCAACTATATATAGCACATTCAAAATGCCTAGAGATGGGTTAGATTACAGAGCTGTCACTCTACTCAAGAAGACAACATGGCTTACGATATTAAATCATTCTTCTTTAGGAGCTGAGGGGGAAAAAAGCACAATTTCTAGCTGTTGATCTGACTGCACATTTTATTGTTAAAACACAATGTGACATATCTATTTCAAATGAAGAAGCATATGGATTTTAATACTTTGAGAAATTCAATTTCCAGTTGTATCCATTGCTAACCCTCAGTAATAGTGTTACAAACTTTGTGAGTGTAAAGTTAGGTTTGTTTTATGTCTGAAGGTTTGTTTGTTTTTTTGTAGGAAATAATGAAGAGAAGCTCAAAAAGACTTCCACAAATTTCATAAGTTATTTCTATTTGCAAATGACAGACACATTCTTCTCAGCAACTATTGGAGATCTCAGATACACATGGTAACTTACAAAAATTAGTTCAGGACTGCTGGTGGAAAAGAGTGATGCCTCACAATTCTGAACTTGGATAGAGCAGGGGAAATACCACTGCTCTTACTTTGCCTTCAAAAACGTCCAGTGTACTGCTTAGCTCAGAGCTGATGTTCAATTAAGCTAAATCTAGAAGTTTAGCAAGATGTGGATCAACTACATTGAGAAGCTTTTGCATTATTTCCAGAGATGATCAATGTGTAGCTATACTTCTTAGATCCTCTTGATCACAGCAGGGATGGGAATGATGGCCTCAAGATGAGATGATGGTTATCTATACAAGACTGATCCAGCAAGCAATCAGATGAGGGTAAAGAATGGGATGAGATGCCTAATCTAAGTGAGAACATATGTCTAGAGCTGTCTTCAATACAATCTTACTGTTCTAATATTCCCATGTTTTATCCGAACTGCAGAGAAGCTCTTCAATTTCTAGTTGCTTCTGTTGCAATTTGTCCAAAACAAAACAGAGGTTGCAGAATACCAACTCTCAACCCCACATCTCTGATTCTGGAAGAATATTTACTTGGAGGCTGACAAGAAATGTTTTATGAATGATAAAAATCAAATTTACCATCAGATCTATTTCAAAATTCTTTGCCAGCACAAAGGTCCCATAGGGACCTAGTAATTACACAAAAAGGAAGGAAGGAAGGAAGGAAGGAAGGAAGGAAGGAAGGAAGGAAGGACGAAGGAATGAAGGAAGGAAGGACAGGGGGTGGGACAGAGAATCTTATTGTTATTTTCTCTTCTTTGTTCTATATTTCCTTCTCTGAGTGCCATTAAGAAACAAGCAGAGAGAAAGCATTCTGGAGGGCAGCATTCTCAAATGTATGCCAAAACCAATACACAAAACACTGCTGTGGAAACCCACTGATTAAATAAATAAATTGTTCTAGCTTCTCGAAGCAAGAAATGCAGTGTGAAGAAACACTAGAAAAGCCAAGCTACGCAAATCCCAGAATATCCAAAGAGAAATCCATTTTCTCTGTTCTCAGAACTACACTGTACTTGAAACCATTTCCAGCAAAGAAATGCATATTACTGGAGAAAGTAACTTTCCCTTATAAGTGATCCAACTGTATAATCTCTTGTTGAAGCAGAGCACTGGCTTTAAACCTTTTCTTCGCTACAAACCTCCTTTAAATATCTTTTGTGCCAAGGACCATGGCCACAGACTACCAAGACCTAATTCAAGATTTAAATCATAACATTCAGATGGAGGAAAGGGGATATTCTGACCAATCCTTTTAAAATTCTAATAACTTCAAATATTAATTCCTAATATTCAGATTCAATCTGATCAGTCAACTTTGAATCATTTACCTAGGAAACAACAGCAAAGAAGTTGTTTTAGCAATGGATAACTTTTTTGCTTCTAAACACAGCAAAAGACCTTAAAGCTTTGCAGTAGGAATATTGTGAATATTGTTAATTATTGTGAGTTTTCTAATTCTAATTCTCTGATTCAGGAGAAAAAGAAAGTAGCTACTAGACAATATTGCCTTAAGCAGAGTTCATGCTTTTTACTCCAGTCAGAGAATGTTCCGCATTAAATAATTTTTCAACAATAGAAAATAGAAAAATAAGACAAACTTCTTGTTTCATTGGAAATATTTTACTTGTAAGTTCTCCATATATTGTTAATTTACACAATCATAGGAGTATGAATTCAGCACTTGATTAGTGATGTACAGATTCTTGGTTAGCTGACTAATTCAAATGCACCACAGTTTGTGGAAGCAAAATAGAAGGCTTTAATTGGTTTGAAGTTCCTGATCCATACAAGTTACAGAAGGCTGCAAATTTGTCTGTCAGCATCGATCAAATTAAATTAACCTCTAAATTTGATATGAGGTTTTGGAAAAGGTATTCATATAGCCAAATAGGACCCACATGCAGTAACCAATTCTTTGGTCTTATAGTATATTCCTGTCTGCTACTTTCCAAAATGAAGAAAACTGCTTCTACGAAGAACATTAGAATTTCATGAGCCTTGAGAGCAGTCACAGGACTATCTCCTCAAGTTCATCAATAAGAAGCAAAAGCACAAGCCATCTCCCAAGCTGATCTCAAACTCAATTATCATATTCATTTGACACTCATTTATCTTATTAATCAGAAATATAGGAAGAAGAGGTGACAAAATTAAAGCAAAAGAGGCTTTGCTTATTTATTTCTTCATCAAGTAAACTCTTTAACAGATCTTTTAACAGGTAATCAGAGTTGGAAGGGACCTTATAGGTCATCTAGTCCAACCCCCCACCCAAGTGGGAGACCCTACACCATTTCTGACAAATGGCAATCCAATCTCTTCTTGAAGGTCTCAAGTGATGGTGCTCCCACAACTTCCAAGGGCAAGCTGTTCCATTGGTTGATTGTTCTCACTGTCAGAAAGTTTCTTGAATCCTTCCTCTCTGTGGGAGTCCCTCAAATATTAGAAGACTGCTATCATGTCTTCCCTGGTCCTTCTCTTCACCAGACTAGCCAAGCCCAGTTCCTGCAACCATTCTTCATATGCCTTAATCTCCAGTCCCCTAATCATTCTGATTGCTCTTCTCTGCACTTTTTCTAGAGTCTCAACATCTTTTTGTAATACAAAACTGGATGCAGTACTCTAGATGTGGTCTTGCTAAGGCTTTATAGAGCGGTATTAGTACCTCACTTGATCTTGATTGTATCCCTCTGTTAATGCAATTTAGGATTGCATTAGCTTTTTTGGCTGCTGCTGCACACTGCTGACTCATATTTAGCTGGTTGTCTACTAAGACTCCAAGATCCCTCTCACAGTTACTGCTATTGAGCCTGGTTTCACCCATTTTATATGTGTACTTTTTTGGGGGGAGGGGGTTGTCTAAAAAAAACTTTACTTGTACTTTACTTTTCTTTACATTGAATTTCATTTTGTTAGATATGGCCCAGAGTTCTAGTCTGTCAAGATCCATCTGGATCTTGAGTCTATCTGTTAGCTATTCTTGCCAGCTTAGTATCATCTGCAAATTTGGTAAGTTCCCCTTCTATTCCCTCATCTAAGACATTAATGAAGATATTGAAAAGTACTAGGTCTAATCTGAATTACTAATTTAATCTGAAATTCTCACCTAGAAATTCTTACCTTAATTTCCTCATTTTAGGAGCTTTCTTAAAATTGTTTAGCAACCACAGAGGCAGGAAGTTGCAACACAGCATGGGTACTTAGCTCATTATCTTGATGTGGCCTTAACTTATCAATGAGCTATAAAACCACCATCTAGGAATTACGTTAGGAGTCACCAGCAAGTCTCCATAGCTCCTCCTCCAAAATATCTAGCTACTCAGTTAAAAGATACCATTTTCTCACTGCCAAATTTGTGCTTATAGATACACTGGATTTGATATGTTTGTAGGGAATAAAGAAATAAAGCCAAAAAAAATGCTACCTTCATTCTCAAATGCTTCCTATCCGGAAGTAGAAATAAACATTTATATTTCCCTAATGAAGATAGTAACTGTGTATCTGCTCTATTTCAGCAAGTCAGTGAAACAAAAATACCCAAACAATTTTTATCCCTGTGATTTCCCCACAGACTTTCATAGCTGCAGTTGTACTGCGTTGATCATACTGAAATCAGATTTTCGAGTTTGTCTCTATGGAATGAGAGAAACTTTCCATTTTAGAGTTGTGAGGTGCTCACAATTCTATTGAAATTCTTTCTCCCATTCACATTCTGCCAAAGAAACATGACCTGCGTATTCAATTATATCCCTTTAGTATTTTCTGTCTTTACAATTAGAGCACTATAATA
This sequence comes from Pseudonaja textilis, assembly GCF_049901715.1. Taxonomy (NCBI): domain Eukaryota; kingdom Metazoa; phylum Chordata; class Lepidosauria; order Squamata; family Elapidae; genus Pseudonaja; species Pseudonaja textilis. The sequence goes on along the minus strand of NC_141992.1, from coordinate 47,219,784 downwards.
AATGAAAACTCATTTCACTCCTGTGGAACAATGTCTTAGTGATTGTTATACATCCCATTCCATGGGTTAGCAAAGCTCCTTTTGCCATGTAAAATACATGGATTTAAATGTAGCATAAAGCAAGTCCAAAATCCTAAAGAAGTTTAGCAACATGCCAGTATCAACTTGAGACAACTACTGAAAATATGTAGATTGAGTTAAAAAGATATCATAACTCAGTATTCATTGAGTTCGTTTGTGCAAAAGAAGTTATTTTTGGGGACTAAACTATAAAACTTCGAGGGCTGAGTTTTAATAAGAGCACAATTTAATTTCTTTAAGTGGCACCATTTTAAAATACATACAAGTCAGAGTCCACTTATTTCCCAATGGCAGCTCAAATGCCTACAATAAGTGGACAGTTACTTAGAAACAGTCCTGAAATATCTGTGACACAGGAGAAATTGTCACTTTGGGACTGTCTGGCTTGGGAGAATGAATTAAGACTCCTACTCTTGCCCATTTTTTCTTCATAGAATTCTATCTCCCTCCTGTGTATTTTCCTCCCACAAACATGAACATCTTCTGATGTTGAAAGAACAGGCTTACATTTTTAGAATCTCTACTGAATCTTATTAAAATCTACCCTCACCCGGATGGAATTATTTTCACTTCAGATTTTAGACACTGGCAAAGACACTTCAGTTTAATAAAGATAGAATTCCTCTTAACCCAATAATGGTACAAATTTCATATAAATTTCATATAAAAGCAATTTAGCAAATGTGATAAAGCATGTGGTACTACAGATGTCCTCAACTTGTGACTGGAACTGAGCCTGGAATTATGGTCATAAGTCATGGCAGTCATTAAGCAGGTCATCATGTGACTGTGTCTCTATTTTACTACCTTTTTTGTGACAACCATTAACCAAATGTGGCAGTTAGCTGAAGGTCATAGTAGTTACACAAACTCATTTTCTTCAATGGATGGTTTTTTTTGCTGGAAACCATAAGTAAATAATGGAAACTGACCAAAAACGCCATCACAGTCACATGACTATGGGAAATCACAGTCACATGACTACGAGACCCTACAAATAACCTTAAACATGAACTGGTTGCCAAGAGCCAAAAATGAAACCATGTGAATGAAGGAGGGAAGTTGCAGTTGTTGGAGCTGGGGAACCAGGTGATAAATAACTCTGGGGAGGTCTGTCCTAACTTTGAACGGTCACTAAGCAAACACTGCCTGCATTCTTATTCATACTATCTGAAGCTCCACTGAGTTCAATGAGTCATACTGCCAGGTAAATATGTATAGCACTGCAACCTAAATATGAATGGCTTAATGTTTGATTGTATTTCTACGTAAGTACCAATGTTGGAATTTGACCATTTCTTGACATATTTTCATGTAACCTTTAATAGCTGACGAGCATTTGGGACTTTGACTGAAAAGGTCATCTCCATTTACAAACAGGCCCCTGAAAATTCAACAACTGAATTCTACTTCAAAAGGTTGCACATTTTTTTATCTAAAGAGGAAAGCAGAGTTGAGTTTAACAAACTCAGTGGTAATATTTGCCAATCGATGACTTTGAATGATACAACAGTGATCTCTCCTCCTATATATGAACAAATAGATAAATCTTTACACTGAACACAATGAATAAATCTATATAGCAATACCTTGACTTGCCCTGCATACATTTTCAGCACCCTCTGAATGTCCTATTACATTCTGACAGTGGAAAAGCAAAAGAATACTAGCTGGTCAGGACATAGTAGCATAACCAGAAGAGATCCAGCAAATTATATATTGTTATATTAATTAAATCAAACACAGATCTCTCTTTCTCTGTCTTCCTAGACCTAGGAAGATGTTGATTATCATCATTTGTGAAGAGCATAACCAGGTGTCTCTTATTATGCAGGATTCTTCTTTGAATACTGGAAAGCTCTCTTATATACAGAAAGAATATGTCTTTTTCACTTCCCTGTTGAAAGATATGCTTAACCCTAATGCTAACTTCAGCCAAAGAATCATCCTGATTGGAAAAATTAATATATCTGCTCTCTGGTTTTTAAAATAATTCATGCTTTCTAACATTTATTCCAAGTGATTTCCAACATAATTTAAAAAATAATAATTGTGCAACGCATTATAAGCAAGGCCTTTTTTATTATCCCATATGTCTCGCACACATCCTCTCAAGAAAAAAGGACTACATGGGCATCCATACAAATCTTTAAAAAAAATCATTAAAAATGTATAAAGCAAAGAATAGAAGCAATAACTGCTCCAGATATGGCAATTCCAGAATTGGCAATTCCAGAAGTAGGAACAAAAATGCAGTCAAACCACATCTGGAGGGTGGAAACTTGAAGAATTTACTCAAGTGTTAAAACATTATTAAACAAATCAAACCAAAAAAACCCAAGACCAAATATAATAATAACAGCACATTGGCTTGCAGAAGATATGGTAGCTATTTGACCATCATTTGTAAATAGCAATATTCTACAAGAATTTTTATATGGGAGATAATTATTTCCCCATAAGTAATACAAAACATCCCACATTCAGAAAGCCACTGACAACCTCTCATAAACTCGAATCATAATCAAAGGCATTTGGAAGGCTTTGTCAGGAAAGGCATTTAGTAAGGTTCCAAGCAGTACCAAAATACACCAAGTAAAGATGTAAGTTTCTGTTGCAGCTACTCAAAAGATGTTTTCTTGAGAAAACCAGAAAATGTTGAAGTTCAGTTCATTCAACTAAAGCAAGGGTGTCAAACTCACAGCCCATGGGCTGGATGTGTCACATGCTGGCCCCACCCCCGCCTGGTTTAGTGAAGGGGGGGAAAGTCCCAATATGTCACGTGATGCTGCTGTGATGATATAAGTTTGACACCCCTGAACTAAAGAGATTGTAGGTGCCTAAAATATCAACTGCGTGAAGACTTTTCAACATGGTAAGTCAGTCATGTGTAAAAAAAAAATACAATCACATAGATATTTCTCCTTCACCACATTATGCCTAATCTTTTCGGGCAGTTAATTGTGTAAGATGTGTTGCTTGTCATTCAGATCCAGATATCTGTACAAAGAAACACACATGATTCCATTTAGCCACATGATTATCCACCCAGAACCATGTTTGTAAGAAGTGACTATAGGCTGCAATGGAGGCTCTTTTTTCCAAAGAACTTTTTTTTTATAGTGTTGTAAGCTATATATAAAGAAAATGTCTTTATAGTCATGTCTTTAAAGCTTGAAATAATTCTCCTTCTGCTTGAAATAATTATGTACTAAATAAACACAGAACACAATCATCTTTGAAAAAAAAAATTGCTACATAGCTGGTGTACATGGCTCATAAATATACTGAATCCCCGATAGCAAACATTTTGGCATGCCAAGCATGTTGGAGATGGGATAGGACTGCCTTGGCAGCAACCAGAAGCCTCATGCTCATAACCAGTGGTGCAAGAAATTTGTAAAAAAAGCCAGACTAGTTAGTACTGGTGCCAAAGAGAAGTACATTTTACTAGCTATTAGATACATCTCACATTTCCTCATTTGAGTCTGAGATTCAGGGGACACTCAAGGCATGCCACTCACTGTACATATTCCAAGGACCAGCTGAAGAGACTATTTTTAGCTCTTCCCTTATTGGAAGCTTTAAATAACCATGGAAAATACAGAAGGCTTCAGATACTAAACTCAGAGAGCTCAGTCCTAATCAAGAAGGCATCCCTTGAAATGCCAACTTTCAGCAGATTGAAACTGGCTTCCATTAGTATCAATCACAGACAGACCACACCCAAATTTCCCACATGGAATCAATTGTTTACTGATTCAAAGAAGGAATTATTTATGTTGTAAATGCAGTAGTAGTAGTAGTAGTAGTAGTAGTAGTAGTAGTAGTAGTATGCCACTATTATAAGCTCATACTCATAAGGATTGTGTTTGCATATGCCCTGAATTATGCAGACGTCTGCAGTACTTCTTAATTATGCGGTGTACTAGATTGCAACAGACATATCACCTTTCTCCAGAGGTGAGAGTCCTTCAGTTTAACACTGCATTAGTACCAATAAAAGGCCAAATCAACCTCTACAACTATGATCTGAAAGCAAGAATCTGCAACACTCCAGCTTTTGCATAATCCTACTTAAGGGAACAAACAGAAAACAATATCCCATAAGCGCTTGCTGAGAGGCAAGGCACCAAGTTGATTTCTGGTGATGTTTAGGCTATTCTCAGATGCTGACAGATCTTCTTGAAGCCTGCATCACAAGAAAAGAATTCCAAGACTCAGGATTTAATCGCAGCAGGCTGGTTTCTCTGATGTGCTTAGCCGGGCTAAATACTGTAGGTAGGGTTGGGGAAGCAGCTCTTTTCTCCATGCCACCGTATCATTGGGCAAGCATACTTTTATGGAAAGGAAACTCTATTAGGTGCAGAGTGTTGGTACTCAATTTTCTTTAGAAAAATGTACTGTAATGGAAGGCAGCTATTTTATAAGATCACTTGTAACTGGAAGAATATATCTCAGCATCAACTATAATCTTCTACCAAAAATTAGCCTCAAAAAAGATTCCTGCTCCGTATACACTGCTCTAGCTCAATAAACACTGGAATTTTCTCTAAACAGAAGAACTTACCAAATTGTTTCAGGCTTGTAGGCACTATCTAGTTTCATTTTCTCATGAGGAACATATAAGAGACTATGTCAATCCATGCATACAACAAATCCTTTATTAAAACCAAATGAATGCAATCTGTTTGCTGCTTTGTTTTTTAACTATTAAGAAGCTTTCCTTTTAACAGCACACAGATTTATTTATTAATGATTGTCATTCTATTTAAAGTATTTATTGCACACTATTGTAGGGCTATTTGTAGTTCCTTAAAAACACTTAGGTGAACCAATTATTCAGTTCTTCCTTTGTTAGAGATACAGATCTACCTATTATATGTATCCATTTCATGTATTCATAACTATGTGTATACTTATACCTATTATCTTGTAAGTGAGTGACAAATCAAATAAATAAAAATAAATAAATAAGAACCAATATAGGTATAGCAGTTAAGATATCAGCTTTAGACCATGATGAAACTCTCTTAGATGAATTTAGTTCACTTTCTCTTAGTCTACAATCATTACTCTGGAGGTAAATTAGGGGACAACCATCTGTAAACTTGGAGCTGTTAGATGTAAGTGCAATAAATGAACAAATTAGCAAACAGGGCAAGGTGAATTAAAATACACTATTAACTACACAGTAGCTTTAACAGATCTAGAGAAGAGGGTTTTTTGGTCTTTGTTTTACTGTTTTGCTATATTTCATTTGTAATGCTTACTTTAAAGTGTATTTTATAAATCTTCTCAATAAAATAAATTTAAATGATAGCAATGAAAATGGGCTTTCCATATGTGAAGCAAACTATGTTTCCAAAACAGTACAGCTTTCAGATAACTGTTTTATTGTTGTTGTTAGTTGCGAAGTCATGTCCGACCCATCACGACCCCATGAACTACGTTCCTCCAGGCCTTCCTGTCCTCTACCATCTTCTGGAGTCCATTGAAGCTCACGCCTACTACTTCAGTGACTCCATCCAGCCACCTCATTTTCTGTTGTCCCCTTTTTCTATTGCCCTCAATCTTTCCCAGCATTATTCATTCTCATTCTCCAGGAAGTCCTTCCTTCTCATTAGGTGGCCAAAGTATTTGAGTTTCAACTTCAGGATGTGGCCTTCTAAAGAGCAGTCAGGGTTGATCTCCTCTAGGACTGACCGGTTTGATTGCCTTGCAGTCCAAAGCACCATAGTTCAAAGGCCTCAGTTCTTTGGCACTCAGCCTTTCTTATGGTCCAGCTTTCACAGCCATTCATTACAACTGGGAAAATCCCTTCATGGGCCTTGTCACAGCGCAGGGGCTTGTGTAACTCAATGAAGCTATGAGCTATGCCATGCAGGGCCACTCAAGACAGACAAGTCATAGCAAAGAGTTCTGACAAAATGTGATCCACTGGAGAAGGAAATGGCAACCTACTTCTTTGCCACGAAAACCCCATGGACAGTCCCAGAAGGAGCACTGTTTACTGTAAGTTAAAACAAATGTTATAATTTGATCTCCAATCTTTCTATATAATAGCAAAACAGACAACAGTGAAATCTTAGTAGAACAGCTACTGAGCTATAGGATCAGTTTAAATGAGTGGTTTTAAAGTTCTGCCTTTCACTTGCCTGCAGCATCAAGGATAAGGGGGGATGATTTAGAACCAACACTAAATTCATGTGATTGCTGGACAAGCCTGTTGAGCTTCATTGTTACCTGACATGAAAGGTGACTATGCAGTGCATTCTCAACTCTCTTGACATTGGACACTGCAGAAGAGAGTGGTAGTGGTATACTAATTCTTGTTCATAAGCGTTTAACTGTACCTGTTTTTTTTTTCCTCATAAAATCATTCTAAAAGAGTTAATCAGTGGAGCAATTGAGGTTTTTGGAATCTTTATAAAGCCCAAAAGTACAAAACAGAATTCTTCCATGAAGTTTCAGCCAGGTTGAAATATACAATGATAACTAGACATGATGACTGACAGAAAATGACTCCCTTGGCTCAAAGAGGAGAAGAAAGCTTTGCAGCTTTACAGACCAGAGGATAGCTCTAAATAACAGCAAGAGTTGTACAGCACAGCCCATAAGCAACTCAACTGTGAGAATGTTTTGGCCCAGGCATTCCAGCGATGTAGGCTGTTGTGTTATTAACAAGTAATTGGGTCAGAGGCCAAATGTTTTCCCTTCCATGCCTCAAATACCACAGTTTGAAGAAGCTGAGATATTTAGTACAGTGAAAACATTACCACTCTGGGTAGGTGGCAGATCCTGAATGATAACCCCAAATAAAGTGGACGGGCTCATTTGTGGGACTACCAACATGCTTTTCCACAGAAAACAATTGAAGCATTGGTTAATCCTACGAAGTTCTTCACATTCCTAGTTACTACCTACATAGCATGTGTTCATTAGATTTTCAATCCATTCAATGTTAATGTTCTCAGTGATGATTTTTATTTTAACAAAATTTAAAAAGTTTAAAAGCTTTTCAACAACAACAATACATAAGACAAGATACATGAATGTTTTTAACTGGAATATTAGTGAATATTTGGGAATTCCAGGGGAAAAGTTGGAAACAATTGGAGGAAGGGATAAAGGAATTGAAAGGAAAACATTCTGTTACAGATTATAAGCTCAAACTTTGTCTCTGCCTTTTTTACAGTTCATGGAATCATCTTTGACTACACTGCCTAATTTTATTCTCCTACCTTTTAAGGTGGAAAATGCATGAACATTGAAGAGGAATCCTAAAATAGATGTAACAGAGTTTAACATTCCTGTTCCAAAAGCAAAACAAAACAAAATCCACAAAGTCCTGAGTTCACCCACTTGTGACACAGCTATATTCATTTCACACCACCACCCTAGCTTCTCCAGACTTTGATTTCCTGACAGCACCAATATGCTGACTATTCCAACTGTACATGCTGAGAAACGTTGGCAAATCTGTCGTGGCACAAAAGGATTTTACAAAATATTCTTTCTTAAAAAAAAACAATTTTGACTCCAGTTGATGTTTTTGATCTCTCAAACCCATCAGAATTTACTTATTTTGGGGAGAAGGGAGGAGCTTGCGCCGTGACGATACGTCTGCAATCGAGCTCCTCGATTGCAGCCGATATCTCCGTTACCGGCCGGTCCAAACGGACCTATGCTGTCCCGTGGGGACAGCTATCGTGAAAATCCCTGGAAGACCCGGGTGAAGCTCTTTTTGCTGGCGGTGGAGAGGCAGCCCCCATGCTGCTGAAGTCGGGGCGGCTCCAGAAAGAACGGGTCTGAGAGAGAGTTTGTCGGTTGGGTGAGAAACTTTTTTTATTTAATTTTTGAGTTTGGAAAGTTCGCTCTGTTTAATAGAAGAAATCTGTGTGATTTTTTTTTTGACAAAACTGAGTAAGCATGCTTTTTTTAAGGGAGACGTCAAAGAGAGAATTTATTTGCTTTTTTTTCTTTGCTTCCGTACTTCATTGTTATTCACGGGATAACTGGACTGTTCCTTTTTATATTTATATGTTGTATTCTTCCTTTGGATTTTTCATTTTGGCTAGAGGCTCCCTTTGTTTATTTTTATTTTTTTATTTTTTTTTTGCTTTTATATGTTTGTGTATTCCTTGCCGGCTTTTCTTTTTTTTTTATGCTGTTTAGAGAGGAGTGGGGAAAGTGAGAACTAAGAAACTTTGTAACACTGCCAACTAGAGGCTTGGAAACATTTTACTTGAACTGTGAAAAGACGAAATACTTCTCCCCAAGGACATCTTCTGATAAGATAGAGGAAAGCGCTTTGTAGAATATTATTACAGGTGTCTTTCTGGATATTTATGGCTTAGCCTTGAAGCTTGTGGGAAAGAGAAGGGAGTCATAATTAGAGCCTTGGACAATTAAATAGAGTGCAGTGTATTGCTGTTTACTTTCTTTCTCTAATTCTTTTTTTTGGTTCCGCCACCCCCTCCACCAGCATTAAGGTCTTTATTTTTATTTTTAAGTTTGATTTATTTTCAAAAGGGAAGCCTCTGAATTTTTTTTATTTTTACTTTATTTTGACTTATTTTACTTTATTTTTCCTCCTTTTTATTTGGATTCTGCTTTTTCTTTTTTAATGCATATCAATGGACTATTTCTTTTTTCTTTTTCAATTGAGGTTTTTTTTTTCCTTTTTGGCTGGATTAAGGTGTGGAATTTGAAGAAATTTATTCCTCTTGTTTTTTGTTTTGTTTTTCCTCTCTTTTTCTCTTTTCCTTCTTTTTGGCTTTGACTTTGTTTATTATTATTTTTACTGGGTTTTTATTTTTATTTTTATGCTCTTTTGTGGACTATTTTTTTAATTGGTCAGGAAGGTCAGGAAGAATTTGAAGAATTTTTTTCTTTTGCTCTTTTCTCTTTTTCTTTTTCATGTTTTTCTTCTTTTTCTCTCATTATTGATTCTTTTTATTATTGGCCTTTTCATTTTGGATTATAATTGGCTACTCTTTTTGGATTAAAATTTGAAAGAATTTGAAGAGCTGGAACCATTTAAAATGAGTAAGAAACTTATATCTTCGGGTGCCTCTATGTCTACCTCTGCCTCCCCACCATCTGGACAGCGTTCAATTCAGACAATGTTAAAGCAAGATAAAGAAAAAGAACAAGAAAGAGCATCTTTTCAGATGATTATGCAAGGAATTCAAGATCTTAAGGTAAAAATAGATACCACTGAACAAAGAACAGGAGGACAGAGGAAAAAGTGGAAAGTATTCAACAGATGATGACAAAATATGAGGAGAGACTTCAAAAAGTTGAAGAAGGGGCAAACGAAGAGAGGAGAAGATTGGAAATATTGATAATAGACTAACAGTGATTGAACAAGAAAAAGTGGGATGTTGAAGTGGGAGTTGGATAGATCAGAATTCTATCTTAGATTTCAAAATATAGAAGAAGAAAAAGGACAAGATTTGGCTGCGATAATGGTAGGAATCTTGGCGGATGCGTTGGAGATAACAGAAGAGAAGATGATGGATGGAATAGATGAGATATATCGAAGTTTTTACAAGATATGCGATGAGAAATAATCTGCCCAGAGAAGTCCATATTAGATTTACTAAAAAATCCATGAAGACACAAATTTTACAAGTGGCAAGAGAGAAGATATTGAAATACAAAGGTAAAGAAATCTTGGTTTTAAAACAAATACCTAGAAGAGTGAGAGAGATGAGAAGAGAATATCGATTCCTGACCAAAATGTTATTGAAAAAGGAGGTGACTTACAGATGGCTGATCCCAGAAGGATTGATGTTTACATGGCAGGAACAGAGGCATAGAATTGATTCAATCGAGAAAGCAGAACTGTTCTACGCAGAAGTCTTTGGAGAGAGAGAAGGAGAGGCAGAAAAGAAGGTCCCATTAACGGAATCCCAAGAGGAACAAGTGGAGATTGGAAAAGAAGAAGGTGCAGTAGGCGGACAAGTGGATATTAAAGATCAGCGTGAATCAAGACCCACGAGAGTGGTTAAATCTAAATATAAAATATAATCATGGAAGAGAAAAAACTGATTACAATGAATATAAATGGACTGAATTCAGCTGCTAAGAGAAGGAAGATTTTCCATAAATTAAAGAAACTAAAGTTTGATATAATTTGTCTACAAGAAGTACATATTAAAAAGCAACATGAACAATTGTTATTACAACCAAAATTAGGGAAATTGCTTACCTCTTTGACTCAATGTAAGAAAAGAGGGGTGGTCTTATATATTAAAGAGGTTATTCCAGCTAAAATGATTTATACAGATGATGATGGGAGAATATTAATGGTGGAAATAATGGACAATAATAGAAAGATACTTTTGATTGCAATTTATGCCTCGAATGACAAACAGGAAGAATTCTATAAAAATTACATACCAAGATGGCTGGACTGGACTATGCTAATATAATTATGATGGGAGACTTTAATGGAATTGTGGATAATAAACTTGACTATATTGCAACAGCAGCAAAGTATAATAGAAAAACTCTTCCTAAATCCTTTTAAAATGACAGAGGAATTAACTCTAAAAGACATATGGAGAGAAAGAAATGTTAAACTTAAGCAATATACTTTCTATCAAATAGACATTTATCATGGTCCAGACTTGATATGATTTGGATTTCAACAGACTTAATATCTAGCGTTCAAGAAGTAAATATTGAAACAAGTACTTGGGCGGATCATAATCCATTGACAATTAAATGGAAGGGACAAAAAAAAAGATCGAGATGGACGTTAAACAATACTATTTTAAAGGAGAAAGAATTTACACAGTGGATGGAGAAAGAACTGGCCTTTTTCTTTAAAGAAAATAGAAAAGAAGACACTTCAATACAGAATGTTTGGGATACAATGAAGGCTTATGCCAGAGGCTTGATAATAGACTATACAAGAAAAAAGAATATTAGGAAAAGGCAAGCTTTTAAAGCCTTGGAGGATGAATATAAAGGACTCGAAAAAGAACTGCAGAAAATGCCACAGAAAAAAGATGTTAAATTGAAATTGAATATAATTAAACATAAAATGGACTTAATAGACAAAGAAGAACTGGCGCAGAAAATTAGGAGTGCTAAACAGAATTATTTTGAAGATGCAAATAAGCCAGGTAGATGGTTAGCATATAAGCTGAGAAAGGAGAAAGAGTCAAGGAAAATATTGCAGTTAATAGATGACCAAGGTAAAACTTGTCATGGCAGCAAAGAGAAAAAGAAATTATTTATGACTTCTACAAACATCTGTATAAGAAAGAAGATATTGATGAGGAGAAAGTTAAACAATACTTGCAGAATGCAAATTTACCTAAGATACCTAAAGAGATTGAAGAAATGTTAGGAAGCAATATAACAATGATGGAGTTAAGCCAAGCACTTAAGAAACAAAATAATGGAAAGGCACCAGGTCCAGATGGGTTTCCTGTAGAATTTTATAAAACCTTTCAAGAATCATTGTGTATTCCACTGCTAGAAGTTATGAATGAAGTTATGCTAAAAAGATAATACCTAAAACATGGTCAGAGGCTTATATTACACTTATTCCAAAAGAGGAGGCGGATTTACTTCAAATCAAGAATTATAGACCGATTTCCTTATTAAATGCAGATTATAAAATTTTTGCTTCAATTTTAGCAGAAAGACTTAAAAAATATCTGAATAACTTTATCCACTCAGATCAAAATGGATTTTTGCCAAAGCGACAGATTAGAGACAATATGAGAGTAATTCTGGACACCTTGGAATATTATGAGGCCCATCCTGAAAAGCAAATGGCTTTGATATTTTTAGATGCTCAAAAGGCATTTAATAACGTAAACTGGAGATTTATGTTACTTTTAATGGAACAGATGGGCTTTGCTAGAAGATTTATTCAAGCAATAGAAGCAATTTACAATGAACAAACAGCTAAGGTAATGATGGAGGGAGAACTCACAAATCCTATTAATGTAAGAAAAGGCACAAGACAAGGTTGCCCTCTTTCTCCCTTGTTATTTGTATTGACTTTGGAAGTGTTGAATAGAAATATCAGAGAAGATAAAACTATAAAAGGAATGAAAATTAAAAAGGAAGAATTTAAATTACAAGCTTTTGCAGATGACCTAGTCTTTATCCTGGAAGATCCTATAGAAACAGCCTTGAAGCTGTTGGAAAAGATAGAGGCATATGGGGAGGTGGCCGGCCTGAAAATAAACAAAGATAAAACAAAGATTTTGTCAAAGAATATGTTGCTGAGACAAAGAGAAGAACTGGCAGAATTGTTAAAAATTCAAGTTACAAATAAGGTTAAGTATTTGGGGATATACTTGATGTCGAGATGTAGTACATTAAAGGAGAACAATTATATTAAACTTAAACAACAGATAGCCCAAGACTTGAAAAAATGGGAAAACCTACAATTGTCATTAATAGGAAGGATTTCAACAATTAAGATGAACATTCTACCCAGAATTTTATTTTTGTTTCAAACAATACCAATTAGGCTTGGAAAAGAATATTTTGAGGATTTAAATAAAATTGTTTTGAAATATATATGGCAAGGCAAGAAAGCAAGGATAAAGTTAAAGCTTTTATAGGATGCTAGATTTAGAGGAGGGTTTGGCCTGCCTAATTGGGAGTTGTACTACCAAGCTGCAAACTTGATTAAAAAGAATGGATAACATTAAGGAAAACTAGATTGTTGACATTAGAAGGTCATGATTTGTTGTTGGGTTGGCATGCTTTTTATGGTATAAGGAACCAAAACACAGGGGTATTTTAGAAGACATTATATACGGGAGTCTCTGTGGTTAAATTGGGAGAAGACAAGAAAACAATGTTATTTGAAAATTCCAGTTTGGTTATCGACGATAGAAGCGTTTTCTTATCCTATAATCTATAAAAAGGAACAAACAGTTAGCTATGGGGAATTACTAGATGAAAAGGGTGAACTTAAATCGATGCAAAAATTAGAGGAACAAGGTATACAGATGAATTGGTTTTCATATTTGCAAATACATTCAAAGTATTATGAGGATTCCAAAGCAGAGGGATTTTATGATAAACAAACTGATTTAGATAAGATTTTGATGGGTACTGATGAAAAGGTGATTAAAAAATTATATGGTTACTTATTGGAAATTAAGCTGGAGGAAGAACAAGTTAAAGAAACTATGATTGCTTGGGGAGGAATTTTGGATATGGGATTGACTTAGAGAAATGGCAGAAATTATGGTTGCAAAATTATAAAATGACAATGTCTACAGCCTTTAAAGAAAATTTGTATAAGATGTTTTACAGGTGGCATTTCCCGACAAGGATAGCAAGAATGTTCAAGAACAAATCTGAAAAATGCTGGAAATGTCATCAGAAACCTGGTTCATACTACCATATGTGGTGGACTTGTGAGGATGCTAGAAAATATTGGACTAAAATCCATGTGGTTGGAAAAATGACAAAGAAGCACATAGACTTGAAACCGGAGCTTTTTTATTGGGAATCTTACCAGATGTCTATAGTAAAGAGTTGAAATATTTGATTGTAAATGTATTGACTGCGGCTAGGATTGTATTTGCAAAAAATTGGAAAAATGAGAAAATTCCATTGCAGGAAGAAGTCATAAAGAAAATATTGGAATGTGCTGAGATGAGTAGATTGACTTTTGAAATCAGAGAGCAAGAAGATAAACAATTTTATATAGTTTGGGATCTTTTCTATCAATGGTTGAATGATGAAATACAAAAATATAAATGTTAGACAATAAGGAATAATATTGATTTTATTTTTCTTTTCTCTTTTTGGTACTGGATATTATATTTATATAATAGTTTTCTGTTTCCTTTTTTCTCTTATTTAGGATAGAATTGGCACGATTATATGATTTGTTTTAGAATAAATTACTTAAAATATAGTTATCTCACAAAGGCATGATCGAACAAAAGTTTAGTCAAATTTCTTTTTTTAATAGTGATATTATGATTTATAAGTTTGTATTGACAATAAGAGTTATTATACAAGGTAATTGTAATTGTGACTATGAGAGGAGTGCACAAAACTGATGGACCAACCGACTCACTGTTTGTATATAAATATGGGGGAGCTGATGTTTTTATGTTTTGTCTGTTTGTTTGTATGTCAAAAAACAATAAAAAACTTTAAAAAAAAAGAATTTACTTATTTATATTTATATGCCATTGCAATCTGAAGACTCTAAGCAGTTAGAAAAAAATCTACATATTATAGTGCAATACATTACTACATATACCATAGCAACAGTATTAAAAACATCTATAGAATCTTGAATGGCACTTAGAAAATCTGTGCATTGACAAAATCAATTACAAAAGACCACACTATTCGGATCTGACATATAGTGATAGCATTTTACTGCGCTTTACAGCCCTCTCTAAGCAGTTTACAGAGTCAGCATATTTTCCCCAACAATCTGAGTCCTCATTTTACCCACCTCAGAAGGATGGAAGATTGAGTCAATCCTGAGCCCAGTGAGATTGAACTTCCAAATTGCAGGCAGGCGGCAGTTAGCAGAAGTAGCCTGCAGTACTGCACTCTAACCACTGCACCACCATGGCTCATACTATACTATGCCAATACATTAACTTCCTAGGATTCTTGAGAAAAACATGGTGTATATGAAGACCAATACCTTGAGTTATTTTTTAAAATAACTTGAATTATTTAAAAAAGAATCCTTCAGTTATTTGTAAAAATAATAAAGGCAGGATACAAAAAATAAAACACCAGTTAAAGAACAGCGAGCTGTGAATTCACATTGTTATGTATATAATAATAAGCCAGCAAAATAGAAGACAAAGAATTAGAAAAAAAATCACAAAATACAAAGATTTGCAAACAGAAGAACAACTGTGGCAAAGGAAAGCAAAGATAATACCAATAATGATAGATGCTTTTTATGCAATCCAAAAACAACTGGAGCATACCTGAACACCAATCAGCATTGACAAAATCACCATCAGTCAATTGCAAAAGAAGCTTTACTTGGAATAGCTTACATCCTACAACAACACCTTTCACAGCATCAAACAACATCTGCTTATTCCTTGGATAGGACTTGATAGCTGGATAAACATGCTATATTCTGTGTAAACACTGGCTGATTATGCTATAATAATAATAATACATTATGGAATTGACCAAAACAAACAGGCCAATATAGGTAGCTCTTGATTACTGATTTAGCAATTTGCATTTATGCATTTATGGTGATGAAAAAATAACTTTGCAAGCAGTCCTCACATTTATTACTTTCACAGGTCTGTAAAGAAAAGGAAAGCTGAAGTAAGATCATAAACACTTAGCAACCACTTTGTTTAGCAACCAAGTTGCCAGTCTGAATTGTGGCTGCTAAATGAGGAGTACCTGTATAATCAAAAGAGGTATAAAAGGTAGAATCATAGTTAATCACCAATGATATATTAGTCTATTATTATATAAAATGAACAAAAAATTTAAAGTCCTCAATTTATAGTACAAGACTAAACAATTTGACCACTATTTGCTATAACAACTGCACTGAATTGTGCAAGTTTTCTAGATGTGATTACAGTACTCACATATTCAAGAAGCATAACGGGGTATTTGTCATGTAGATTTCCATGATAATTCGATAAAAACTGTAAATAAACTCTTAAGATGAATAGAAAGGACAATGCAGAAGAATAAGCCCAACAAATTCATTTTCCTCCCATATGGCATGTACAAGGAAGCTATTGCAGCGGCTCATGATAGCATGTTATATTTGGTGAGGATACTCATCTATATTTGAGGCATTAGATGCTGGCATAAGTAGAAAATTAGAGGCATAGTTGAAACTGCCAAACAAGGTCATTAGAAATTCTGATTGAACAGTTTCAAAAAAAAGCTATAGAATGGCATTTACATATTTGTGATCCATAGATTAGGAATAGAAAAGGATAAGGTCCTTAAGATTTCTCAGATCTACTAAGGGTGTACAGAACATAATTGTAGCATCTATACA
Organism: Pseudonaja textilis; assembly: GCF_049901715.1. NCBI lineage: Eukaryota > Metazoa > Chordata > Lepidosauria > Squamata > Elapidae > Pseudonaja > Pseudonaja textilis. Next base: position 47,203,682 of record NC_141992.1, on the reverse strand, counting down.
AAATAAAACCAATGCAAGCAGGCCTATATGGCTGGTCTGGACATGGTTTGTACTATTGGGTTCATATAGTATGGAATATTTGTCAAATGGTGTGTTTTTCCTAAGATTACAACAAAGCATGGATTTTATCCCAATTCATTTCCATTTTCTATTTTATTGTCTCACTGCAGGAGGCAACAGCAGTGTTTTTCTTCTACTACACTGCAGCCCTAATTTAAATTATAAAACTTTCCTATAATTATCAGTTTTATTATTGATTTTTTTTAATGCCTTGACATGCATTTCTGCCAACCATCCTCCCCCATCAAAACCCAAGCCACCTTCATCCCTGTTTGATTCTTTTGCCCATAGGCAAAAATGTTTTTACACAGAAAAGCTTTTGACATTTAAAATAAACTTGTTGAAATAAACTTAAATGTGTTACTGTTACTGTTTTTTTTTTTAAAAAAACACATGTATTTAGTTGATGTTTCTTAATCATTTAACTTCATTATTTTATCCACATTTCATTGTGAGCCACTTTGGTCATTCTAATTTAAACAAAAATCTGATTCAAAGAAGAATAAACACAAAAACAAATTATCCAAGACGCATTTAGGTAATTAAACAAAATATAGTGAAGTTAAAAGTATTCTACCTATACAAATAAACAATTTGTCTGCAGAAATATACGTGTTAACTGCAAACCCAGCAAATTGAATGGCAGCATCCTTTAGAAAAAGAATACCAGAGACCTCACAAAGCACACAAAAAAGTATGAAAGTTATATGATTAGCTTCATCTTTGGCAAAGGCTGATACAAGTAGCAAACATGTTTCTATTTAATAGTAAAACGAGATAAATAAATCAACTTTAACAGACTAATTTTAAGCATATGTTTATTCAAAAGTTTGATTAAAGTGACACTTTGTGCCACCTCTTGAACAATCCTGCGTTTGTCCTGTCTTTCTCAAATTATGACAAAATATTTTCTGTATGTAGATGAAGTGATCAAAACTGACTTACGCAAGTTACTCTGCTTTATCAACAGTCACTTGTGGACTCCAATAACATAACAGTGTTAATCAGGTTGAACACTGCATATAACCTAATATATCTTTACTTTCTAAATTTATTCATTAATTACTTTCTACATACATACATACATACATACATACTTTCTCTGGAGTAAATTCATCAAAGACTAATTTCAGCATGTAGAAATTACAATTAAACTAGGAAAGAAAATCAATAAATCATAAGAACATTATTTTCTACACACAACAGAAGCCTGCCAGATTTAATCGTTTTTTTTTTCAAGCAATTTTTTTGTACTCCTGACCACACAAAAAACATTTATTGCTGAGTGTCCATGTGCACAGAACCTCTGATTTGCATACAGTAAAGACAGTGGTTGGCCATTCCAGTCATCCAACTGTAATATATCATTGCTATATGTCAGAAATCTTGCAGCTAGCCTAGCTTGTGGCCTCAGGAATTGTGCTGGGCTCAGAAAGTTAAATGATCGATCCAATTTTAAAGTCACTTGTTATCATTTATTGGGAGAGGTAGCATCTTGAGTGAAGAAACAGTTTCTTTTACTGTGAAGTTCTTGTTGCTCTCTGAGTTTGGTTGTTTTCCTGCAGATGTTTCATTATCCAGCTAGATAACATCTTTAGTACTAGAAGGCAGTAGATATATGAACTGTTGCTCTTTGTTTATATTGGCTTGTCCTGTGAGTGTTGGTTAGGGTGATGTTTTCTCCTAGATCATTGTAATTTACTGCTTGATTATCTGAGTTGATAGTTCCTTGATTAGAGCATTATTTACTACTTATTTTTCTAGTGTCCTGCATACCTGGATATCCATAGTTGGTGGGAAGGTGTTTTACTCTTTTCGTTTCCTTTTTAGCTTTTTTATTATCTCTCTTGAATGGTGTGTAAAAGTTGCTTATCTCTATAGACCTGTTACTGGCTGATTTATCTGAGTGTCAAGTTTCCAGGAATTCTCTAGTATTTTTGGATTTACCTTGATCTATGATGCTTACAGTTTTTTATTTGAAACTATGATGGTTTCTGTCCATGTGCTGTGAGATTAGTGAGGTTCATCATGTCTTCTGACTGCTAGTTGATGATCATGGATGTACTCTCTAGAGTTTTGCTTCTTACATAGTGACTTTTCTAATCCTTACAGTCTACATGGGCAATTGGTACTCCTCTTTCTGCATGTTCAGTACTGACGTTAAGGCAGCTTCAAATATCAATCCAACTCTTTTCTTACAATTCTTTTTTTAAATTAAGAAATACTGTAAAAATGCACAATTGAATTTTGTTACATATATAAAGTTGCAAGAGAAAATAACATCCCAGCTTGCATATGGCATGAAATGCATGTCATTAGAGATAGCAGCACCAGAATTTAGAAATAATGATTCCAGGTTTCAAACACATCCCAAGGCCAGGAAAATGAGCGGAAAATAAAAGAATCTCATATCACATAATTATCATAATCAGAAATGAAATGAAATTATCATTTCTTATAAAGTACTACTAAGTTAATTTCCTTAACAGTTTTGCATTATAACATGACCTATAGTTGGCTCACTAAAGACATGTTGCCCTCTCATCCTGCCATGTCTATATCTCCATGGCCATTTTTGGCTGGGCTGGCGAACAGCCAATACCCTTTGACAATTATTTTTTTCTTTTTTCTTTGCTCAGAAACCATCCTCACAGAATACCTTGCCAAACCAGCAACTTATGCATACTCCACCACTTTCCATCACACCAATCTCAGCCTCCTTCCTACCCCATGTCTTCCTTCTCCACTTGCATATCTGCCTGTACCCCATAGCCAAGCACCCAAACCAAGCTGCACCAAGCTGTCAGGGGCATGAAGATAAGGGAAGGAGTTCTTCTCAGTTTCTTTTGTCTCTCTCAGCACAGTAGTGAATCCATTCCTTTTCCTTTATCTTCACTGTCCCTTCTCTTACCTTCTGCACTTGCTGGAGAATACCATTATGCCTCACAACCACAACAGCTACAGGCAGCCATCAGCCCTGGAGGAATCTGCATTTAGTTCCCGTGTGGTGATGACTTGTTGCTGCTACTGTTGGGGCCACAGTCTTGCTTTCTAGCCAGGGCAGGGTTAAAGGAAAGGCTAGGGAAAGCAAATGATCCATGCTCAGCCCATGGACGAAGAGAGATAGGCAGCAGAGAAGAGTCTCTTTCCCTGCTTTTCACCCCTCCTCGGACAGCAGCAGCATAGTGAAATGTCACTACTGCGAGGACAGCAATCCTGCTGCTCTTGTTCTTGAGTCACAGCAAGAGGAAAGTCATGGAAACAGTGGTTCTCAAATTAAGGCTCTTGTCTCAAGGATGGGAGGAAATTAGATCCTCAGAGATTATGGTTGAGGTCTTACAATATTTCCTTGCATCTGGGTGTGTACAGCATGCCCTATTATTGGCATAAGTACTTGACCCTTCCATCTCCTCCAAATTGCAGACATTCAATTTAACTGTGAAAAGAATGAAGCAACAATGGGTTCAGTTGCCAATGATGCCACAAAAGCTGTCTTCTAATACCTTGTAAGAGAATGGAGGCAGAAGAAGGTGTGTATTCCTGCAGCTGGATAACATGGCAGAAAATATCTTGTGCCCAATTTAATTTCTTATTAATAATGATTGCCTAATAGAAGAGGTAGGCCAAAAAAAACCTAGAGCCAAACGTTTCAAGCAGACCTTCTTGCTTCAAATGCTCTACTATCATCCCAGTGCCAAAGAAGCCCTCCACCAAGGAACTGAATGACTACAGACCAGTTGCTCTAACATCTGTAGTTATGAAAATCTTTGAAAGGCTAATGCTGTCTCACCTGAAAACCATCATGGATCCACTGTTAGATCCCATGCAGTTTGCATACCGAGCAAATAGATCAACAGATGATGCTGTTAACATGGTTCTGCATTACATCCTACAACATCTTGAATCTCCAAATACCTACGCATGGGTCCTCTTTAGAGACTTCAGTTCAGCATTCAATACCATCATTCCAGACACTCTTCTAAGTAAATTAAACCAACTAGCAGTACCTGAACACACTTGTAAGTGGATCATAAGCTTCCTAACAGACAGGAGGCAGCAGGTGAAGCTAGGCAGAATCACATCCGATACCTGTACTATCAGCACAGCCCCCACCCCCTTCTCCCTATATACCAATGACTGCATCTCAAATGATCCATCTGTTAAAATACTGAAGTTTGCTGATGACACAACAGTGATTGGTCTCATTCGAGACAACGACGAATCTTCATGCAGACAGGAGGTTATACAGCTTATCTCGTGGTGTAACCAGAACAATCTGGAACTGAACACACTCAAAACCATAGAAATGGTGGTAGACTTTAGAAGAAACCCTCCCATACTATCACTTCTTACAATACTAGATAACACAGTATCAACAGTAGAGACCTTCAAATTTCTAGGTTCTACTATATCACATGACCTAAAATGGACACCTAACATCAAAAACGTCATCACAAAAGCACAACAAAGAATGTTCTTTCTGCAGCAACTCAGAAAGCTCAAACTGCCCAAGGAGCTGCTGATCCAGTTCTACAGAGGAATTATTGAGTCTATCATCTGCACCTCTATAACTGTTTGGTTTGGTTCTGCAACCCAACAGGACAGACACAGACTTCAGAGGATAATTTGGACTGCAGAAAAAACAATTACTACCAACCGGCCTTCAATTGAGGACCTGTATACTGCACGAGTCAAAAAGAGGGCTGTGAAAATATTTACAGACCTCTCACATCCTGGACATAAACTGTTTCAACTCCTTCCCTCAAAACAACGCTATAGAGCACTGCACACCAGAACAACTAGACACAAGAACAGTTTTTTCCCAAAAGCCATCACTCTGCTAAACAAATAATTCCCTCAACACTGTTCAACTGTTTACAAAGTATACACTACTATTACTGTTAATCTTCTCTTCACTCCTTATCACCCATCCCCTCCCACTTGTGATTGTAGGACTATAACTTTCTCACTTGTATACTTACGATTTATTTTGACTGTTTCCTAGTATGATTTGATTGTTGATTGTACCCTATGACTATCATTAAGTGTCATACCTTATGATTTTTGACTCTTGACAAATGTATCTTTTCTTTTATGTATACTGAGACAATGTGCACCAAGACAAATTCCTTGTGTATCCAATCACACTTGGCCAATAAAGTATTGTATTCTATTCTGAAATATTAATCTTAAATGGAAGGATATGAAGACTGTATATAAACAGAGATCAAACCCTGTATTCACCAACACTGATGATGTCACCTAGTCAGGTAAAGAATGTCTTCAAGGAAGAAAAAAAAAGAGAGCACCAAGGACTCTATAATGATTGCCTAACTCCCCCATTTCCAGAATATTTCTTTCTGCAACAGCATTCTGCAACAGCATTCAGCAAAAAATGTTTAAATATTTCAGAAGAACTTAGGCCAAATTCCAAACATTGTAGAAATGGGCATGTCCAAGAGCTTTGTAGAATACTTCAAACTGTACTTGAACTGTAACCAAACTACTTCAAACTGTAGTTTCTGGAAATCTATGCCTTTTCCTAGGGCTTATATTCACAATGAAAAGTTGTGGGGAATATAAAGGAACATTTAAGAATGCATCAAAATTTAAGTGAATGTGATTTATCCTAAATTTCTAGTTTTGGGTTTATAAGAAAGGGGTTGCCAAAACAGAAAGGGCTGAAAGTCAGTGAATAGTAAGGATTTATTTAATATACTACATTGTTCTACCCTAATTTTCTGCAGGGAAAAATCAAAAGAACCATTTCCCAAAATTCTCCAGTGGTAGGATGAACTGTTCAACAGTTCATTGGCCAATCAGTAAAGAGGTTTTGTTCATATGTGTGCTTATTTAACTTAGCATATTTTTTATTTATTCTGTCGCTATCGCATATGGCAGCAACAGAAAATTTACTGACATATTTTGAAGAATATTAAATGGAAACCATCTCCTTAGACATTGCCATTTTCGTGGGTCACAGAAGGAAGTGATGAAAAGGACAGAATGATAGCAATAAATCTTTTTTGTACATATGAGAGTACAAGCTTAGGCACCGAGCGGAAGCATTTTCTTATTACATATATGCTTTTACATTCACTGCAAATGATTGAAGGGGAAACAGATGGACTGAAAGGGGAAATTCCCTGTGTATCAGGCCAGCAGATAGTGAGATAGAGAAGAATAGGCCACCAATATCCTACTTCGATGCTTCTCTGCTGTCATATTTACAAAATGTCATCTTTGAAAACAGCTCTTATTTCACTATTAAATGACTGGGAGCATTTTAGCATGAAAGTAATGTACTCTCAGTATTCTATATCAGTTAGCAGCTTGGCTGCTATCACTTTGCTAAGTTTCTGGACATTCTTCAACTATAGCCATATAGCAAGGATATGTCCTAGAGTTTTGTAGGATACCTCAAACATTGTGGTTTCTGAAAATCTATGCTTTTTCTGGAAAGTCGGGTTGCAACCTAGCATGGATAACTGGCTTAGGGGAGCCACATCTGGTGCTCCAGACAGAACTGTGCAAATGAGCCATTCTTATTGTCTGGGAAACTATGCACAAGTACAAGCCAAAGTTTTCCCCCATAACTCCTCTCAATGCAATTCTGACAGTAATGCCAGAACTTTGCTTCCCAACCAATAGTAGCTTTATTTGTCTCAATTTAACATCAGTTTGTTCATCTTAATTATTGTTCAAGGGAAATGCCTGCATTCTTGGAGTTAGATGGCAAAAGGTAATAATGCTATCAGGTCATCCACAGGCTCTTGACACCTCACTTAAGAGCTAAATGACTTCTCCCAACTGTTTCATATACCTACAGAAGACAACCAGGGAGGAGTCTACTAAAACCTCTTCAGAGGTTTTTTATTATCTTTTCCTAGGACTTAGGAAATGTTTCAGCTGTTCTTGCTTATGTAAAGTTATCTATTTTCCTCAAGGGAGTAATCAGGGAATTATTCTCCTAACTCTCTGTCATACCTTTTGAGATACTGCAGGTTAATGGCTTAGATATTAAACATTACATAAACATTAGCCAGTTTGTTTCAGTGGTTAAGGCACCAACCTAGAAGGCAAGAGATCATGAGTTCAAATCCTGCCTTAGCCATGAAAGCAAGCTGGGTGACTTTAGCCCAGTCACTCTCTCTCAATCCAATCTAACTCTCAGGGTTATTTTGTGGAAAAAAACAGAAGAAAGATGGATATGCTTGTTGCCTTGAGTTATTTATAAAAATAATAAAGGTGAGATACAAATTAATTAAATAAAATAAATACGCCAGTAAGAAAATAAGTAACTAAGTCTCATGAAAAATTCTGAAAACCCTCTGATAGGAAGAATAGCAACCCCTGAAAAATAGTGCAGTCAGAAAGATACAGTGATTGTATAATATTGAATGGTATTGAGAGACCAAAAAGAACTAGCATGATTTTGGGGGAATCCAGTTCTCAGCTTTGGTCAACCATTAACACAACCAAAGACTCAAGCTTATACAATTCAAATCAGCATAGGGAAAATTAAGCAGGTTTACTAAAACTGGAGATTCCAATTATAAAATTTACAGAATTGGAATCTTCATATGTCATGAAATTGATCTGAAAACAGAGATTCTCAGGATACTTTATTGAAACTTGCAGCCAAGTAGCCTACTGTATCTACCAATCTAACTGCAATCCTCCAATTCTATACTTTAGGCACTTCCAAAAAGAAAATAGAAGTAGCTACCATATTTACAAAAAGCGGTCTTGCATTTCTTCCTGGGAATATCCAAGCAAAAAGAAGAAAATTGTCTCATGCTCAAGCCTCAAGCAGGCATCATATTCAAAACATCAGGAGAAAAGGAGTGGGTAGAAAAGGAAATATATACTGTTAGCTTGAAAACATTTTCTTTATCCTAAATGATATATTTGTTTCACATATATCATTTCTCCTACACCATCGCTCACTTAAAGCAAAGTGAAACTAAACTTCTTGTTACATGAAAACACAAAGCTGTGGCTATCTTCTATATTTTCCATTGAGCTGTCTCGAGCGTCCAGGTTGGGAGGAGCTCCAGTCTCGGCTCTTACAGGCTGAGCTTGAAATTGAGGAACGCCCCTCACCGTCACGTGGTCCTCGGGCGCTCCCCAGTTTTTTGCTCAGCCTCGTGGCAAACAGGCTGTTTTTCCCTTGCTCCGGTCGTTCAGCATTCTAGGCCTCTCCTTCTCATCGCTTTCTATGTGGATCACGGCAGGCAGCGCAGGAACTCAGGTTTGAACTCCCCAGGGAGTGTTTTTAACATCTGAACTGTTTCCTTAAGGGGAGAAAACGAGCGCTTCGAGCGCTGCCCCCCCCCACCGCTTCGTTTGCCGCCTAATCGCTCCGCGCGAGGCCGCTTCGTTTCTGCCTGCCTCTCCTCGCTTTAGCCGCCGTTCCCCCCCCGCGAACGCCATCTAGCCCAGGGTACGCTTCCCTGGTTCTCCCAAAGGGTCAATTTCTCTATTTTTCCCTGGGAGTTTACCGCCGCTGGGGCTGCCTCCGTTACTTGCGGCCTCCATCTTGGGCCCCCTGTGGCGTCCGCCATCTTGGGTGTGCCCTGGAATGGCCGCCATCTTGTGAGTGGCCGCATGGCCGTCCGCCATTACTAGAGGCCCTTTTACAGGCCGCAGCCTTAACTGACCATTAGGCAGCCTGGGACTCCCATGTCTCAGCCTGTCTTTCATTCTACCGACAGGCCTCCTGCAGAAATAGGGCCCGTTGGCCCTGCAGCCTTTTCCCCAGCAGGCGAAGTAGCAGCTCTGCCCCCCCCACCCCTTCCCCGGTCCGTCCGGCAGGGGTAGCTGCCTGGCATTCACCTTCTGGCTGATTGGTCTCTGGGCTAGGCCCTGGTTCGTACCAAACCTCTATTTTAAACAGAAAAAAAATTTTTGACTAAAAGGGGGGCGTGGAACGTGCGCTGGGATTCCCGGCCTCCATGTAGGCCGCATCCAGACCTGGTTTCAGATTACATTATTCCTTCTACCTGCGGCCCCAGGGTCATTGGTTTTTATCTGAGGCCTACCAGTAGGCCGCATTGTTTCCTGACTCCTGGGCAGATCCTGGGACTGCTCAAATACCTTGCAATCCTGCCTAGGTCCCTTCCCCGGTTCGCCTGGCAGGGACAGCTTGGCGTTCATTCTGGCTGATTGGCCCCCGGGCTAGGCCCTACTTCCCAACACGTTGCAGAACAATTCTGTTGCCTTGACAAAAAAGGGGGTGCAATACGAGCACTGGGAGTTCCAGCCTCTGCTTAGGCTGTACCCAGACCCATTAACCGCCTCGCATTAACCAGAAAATTTTTTCCTTTTTTCTCTCCTCTCCAGATGGCAGACGACAATACCTCTCGTGGCACTTCTCTGAAGGCCAAGGCTAAATCCCACCACCTGCGCAAACAGGCACAGGAACCATCCAAAGCTTCCCAAAGGGATGCCCTCAGGTGACACAGGGCCCTCGAAAGGGAAATTGACAGACGCTCTCATGAGTCAAGCTCTGTGCCCTGGGACCCTTCCGCTCCATCAACCTCCACCCATCCTCCTCTCCCCTCCTCTCCTGCTTCTGCTTCTTCCCCACAGCCTGGACAGGCCCTGAGGTCACCTTGCCCACCACTGCTGTAGAACTGTGCCCGGAGGAGTCTCACCCACCCCCATGGCGGAAATACCCGAAAACCTAATGCAGGCTATGGAACTGGCCATCCGGCAAAGGGTAGCGCAACAGATGCAGCAGCTGGCCGGTCTGGCTCCTCGGCCTGCGGCCCCCGAGGCCCTAGGATCAGCGGCCTCGCTTGGTCAGGCAACTCCCCAAGGGGACTTAACCTTACCTTTGGAGATGGAGGGGATGGAGGCCCAAGAACCCGGGGACCCTTCCCTCTTTGGGGACGAGCAGGACCTTGACATGGGGTCCCTCATAGGCAGCGAACTCTTTTCGGGAACAGGCCCCCTAGAGGGGGACATGTCGGAGGACGAGGGCCTCTCTCCAGGCCAGCCCGCGTTTTTAGGGCTCTTTAAACCGCACCTATTTAGGTCCCTCCTGTTCAAAGCCAGGACTACCTCGGGCCTGAACCCCCTCCCCACCAGCGGCGGCAGGGGTTCCTCCCGACTCTCTCTTCTCTCAGCCCGTGGTGGAAACTGAGGTGATCCCTGTCCCGCCCATATTCTCAGACATGGTCTCTAGGCAGCTGGCCTCCTCGGGGCCCCCTCCCCCAACGCCCAGGACAAGCGGTTTTTTAACCTGGAACCGCAGTTCTCCACCCTGCTCGATCCCCTCCCCGTGGACGAGCCCGTGGTAGGCCTGGCTTCCCGCTCTACTCCCAGCGACTCACTCGATGCTCTCCAGCCCGAGGACAAGCGAGCTGAACTGGCCCTGTGCCGCGCTCACCTCTCTGACGCCTGGGCAGTCAGGGCCTCCACTGCCGCGTCTTTTTCACCAGGTCTTCCATCAAGTGGCTCCAGCAGCTCAAGCAGCATGTTCCCGCAGCCAATCTTAGGGCGCAACCAGGACATTGCCAAGATCCTGGCCGCGGCCGAAGTTTGCAGACGCCACCTTCCAGGCGGCAAAGTTCTCCACCAGGGCCATTTCGTCCCAGGTTACCGCCCGCCGTCTACTTTGGCTCCGCCACTGGCAAGCGGACGTTAAAAACAAGACTAAGCTAGCATCAGCCCCCATCTCTGGGGGAAGTTATTTGGACCGGTTCTCGACCCATTCCTGGCCTAGACCCGGAACAAGTGCAAGTACCTCCCTTCCCTCTCTAGGAGGTCTGACTTCAGAGGTTCCTCCTCTCCTCTTCCCTCCTCCTCCTTTTCCAGATACTACCGATCCTCTCCCTACAGATCTCCCTACCGAGCGGAGCCGGATGGGTCCTTCCAGGTAACTCTTCCCGGGAGAGGTTCATTCCGTGCGTTCCCGATAATGCAGTCGTCCCCAGGCGCTTGCTTCCTCTCTCCGTCTAACCCTGCCTGCAGGCTCCTACCAGTTCTTGTCCCCTCACCCTGCCCAGGGCTAGCTTCCTGCGCCCCGGTCCTCAACAGATCTCTAGCTACTACTACTTTATCCCCAGACAAGGCAGCCTCGCCAGCTGGGCCCTTGAGTAAGTCTCTTGTTCCGGGAACTCACGGTTCCAGTGCCCAACACATCTGTCTCTTGAATCACGGTTCCAGTGCACATCTGTTGGCCTCCTTGGCGGGACTGCCTTCTGGACAGCTCCGCCTCCTCTTTAGGCCCCTTGTTGAGACATTCCAACCTCCAGGGGTTCTTCCTGTTGGGCATGCCTTCCAGCGGGTCTTCAGGGTCCCAGGAGAGATTCTATACCAGACGGGGCCCCACCCGCAGGACTAGCCAAGCTTTGGTATGTCCCAACCTGACGCCGAGACAGCTCAATGGAAAAGGGCGTTGGTTCTTACCTGATACGCTTCTTTTCATGGAGCTGTCGAGAGCGTCCCAGCCCCACCCGTAGGCCGTCTGGTGGGAAACCTGGCTGTTCGACCGAGCAATCTAATATATTTCTTTTTCCTGAGTGTGATGAGAACAGGACCTTCCTTCTCGTCTGCGCAAAAACCTGGGGAGCGCCCGAGGACCACGTGACGGTGAGGGGCATTCCTCAATTTCAAGCTCAGCCTGTAAGAGCCGAGACTGGAGCTCCTCCCAACCTGGACGCTCTCGACAGCTCCATGAAAAGAAGCGTATCAGGTAAGAACCAACGCCCCTTTTACTATACAGATTCCTGAATTTTGTTTATATATTTGCTATGTTTACAACCATATGTAACCTGGTTATCAAATTATCCACTTTTTTGAATCACAACAAACAAGCTGGTTTCATATACTACCTGCTAAATCACACACACAAACCCCTAATCAAAATTAACACAAATGAAGCTTGGCATGTTGTGCAAATACATCTGCTGGGAATTTAGTTGACTTGGTTAAATATGCTATGTGTCCTTTTGAGAAAATTCTTCCACATTCTTAGCACCAATAGATGAACTACCATGAGATATGGTGTTGGTTACCAACTTGGCTTTCTTCAAAAAAAGAATAGGATAAATCCATAGAAGTCATGTGGATTAACGGCTGTTAGCCTGGCTGACAACATGATTGCATCTGAAGGCCATTTGTTGAGAGACTAATGGGCTTCTTTGTACAGTTGGTTGGCCACTTTGAGAATAGACTGCTGGACTAGATGGACAATTTCTGATCCAGCAGGGTATCACTTATGCCCTTCCTTCCTTCCCTTCCCCTTCCCTTCCCTTCCCTTCCTCTCCTTTGGAAGATTACAACGATTGGAAGATTAATTGCATGCAAAAAAGCAACATAAGAGCTACATGCTATGCATTTATGCATTACAGAGTTTAGTTATTTTGAATTATCATTATATTATGGATTAATATACTGTAGGTTAAGAGTGTAGTACAGATAGAGTAATGTATGGAATAATTTAAAAAGTCAAGGCCTAATAAATCTTCACTAGCTATTTGGATCTGCAAATAATCATGTTTCTTGTTTAATTTTTGCCAGACTCTATATCTCAGTTATGGGAGCTCACTAATTTGGTCTGGCCTTGATCCCTAAGTGGCAATATAATACTGTCTCATTGTGAACATGAAATATTCTGCATTTGTAAGGTAAACCACAACCTTAAACAGCAGAGTTCTGAGACTCATCTAGATGCAACCTCCTAAAAATGCAATGTGAATTATACTAAGGGGGGGGGGGGGAATCAGCGAGTTTGGTTGCACTTTCCTTGCCTACAAACTATACAAAGCCCAACCCAGTTGTGTCTGTGAAGTGAATAGCAATTCATGCTGCCAAGTAAAAAATACATGCAACAAAGATGGCCAAAGATAGGGGAAAGTTGTAGTCTTTTCAAAACATTACCACAGAACTGCTATACCACTTCAAACATCTTCCCTCTATTTCCTTTCCATTAATTTTAGCTCAAATTTCTCTCATTATCCCACCATTCTAAAATAGTTTATATTAAACTTTGTAAATCTGAGACTATTCACCTGGTTCACATATTCCAGCATCACTTAGCCAATGAAGTTATATATCTGATGTCATTATTATTATGACATCAGAAAAATGATGACATGATAATACTGAAAGAAGCTATAAATCTGAAATGAACAAATGGCTCTAGCAATTATTTTCTGGGAACTAGTTATTCCAGTGTTCTGGAAAGAAGCTCAAAGTTTCAACAATGTCTATGGAAATAACATACTTTCCATACATATTGGGCATTATATCAAATATGAATTATGCTTAAGTCCTAGCTTAGTATACAGAATCAAAGTTTGAGGCTCTGTCATCTGAAATCACATAATCATAGTGTTGAAACAAACTTTCAGGTATTCTAGTACTGCTTCTTGTCCACAGCAAATCTCAAGTAATGGAAGAGGCAGTTTCACAAACTGTTCAAATAGCCAAAAGATTCTTCCTTATTTTCAGTTTGGCAAAGCTTCCACTCATTGGTTCTAGTCCTATCCTTGAGCACTATGGAGAATAAATCCTCTTCCATGTCAACAGCTCTTCAAAAACGGAAGGCCACTATCATGTCATCCCTTTTTCTTCCTTTTTTTAAAGCTATATGTGCCCATTCCTTTAACTGTTCCTTGTTATCTTTGCTGCTATTTTCTGTACTCTTTCCACCTCTTCTTGAACTGTGAAAACTGGAACTGGATGAATTTGTGCAGCATAGAACTATTACATCTCAATATACCTCTATTGGTAAAGATTGCATTGCCTAGTTTTACACCTGCAGCATGTTACTGCTTAATCTGTGTTCAATCAGGACACTAAATCCTTATCATAAGTACTGCTGCTAAGCCAAATGTGCCATTTTCATGCATGTGCATCTGACTTTTCTTACCTTTACATTTTTCTCTACTGACCTGCATATTGTAGAATAGGGCCCAATGTTAAAGTCTATCAAGATTCTTTTGAATCTTGAGTCTATCTTCTGAAGTTGTACAGTCCCCCAAGTTTTGTGTTGCCTGCAAATTCTGTGAGTATCCTCCCATCCAAGTCATTTATGAAAATCTTAGAATATTGGGCCCAGGACAAAGCCTCAAAGAACTCCACCGCATAACCCCTTGTAAATATTAATGATCAAATGTTGGCTACAGATGTTCAACTAATTGTCCCATTTTACCCAGAAGGAGGTTATGCCCAGTTTTATCAAATGTCTTACCACTATATCCACAGAATTCCTTTGGACTACTAATTTACTCATTGTTCTCCCCAAAAACAGTAACATTCATCTGGCATGACCTATTTTTAACAATCCTGTGCTGGCTTTTATTAATCACCTTGTTCCTTTCTTAAATGCTTACAATTTCCAGACCAATGTCTTTCACTATTACACCAAACTCTCTCTCTATTAAAAAACATGGTGTGTGGGAAATTTTGTCATCACCTTCCTCTTTAAAACATAATACGCTTTTCATTTAAAATTGTATACCTCTACAATACAGGACCAGAGGAAAATGAGATGATATTTTCTCAATAGTGCAAACCCAAACCCCTCTTGAATTTCAATTCTACAGATTACCTCACATATAACAGATCCATAAGTTTTCCTTTTGCACACTAGCAAAAAGTGTGCAAATGATCTACTTTCCCATCTTTCACTCCATAACATGCCAACTGCCAAGTACTTGAATTTTGATCTCATGATTGCAAGGATGCTCTGACAATCGTAAGTGCAAAGACCAGTTGCAAGTTGCTTTTTTCAGTGCAGTCATAACTTCAAGCAATCACTAAATGAATGGTCATAAGTCAAGGACTATCCACTTCCCTTCCAGAATTTTGTTCAGATTAGAAACCAAGCATGCTATTGGCCAGAAAGATTTATCTCTTTTTCATCTTTTTATACACATACTATAGCTCAATACCTGTGCTTTGCTACAGATATGTGGCGAACTATGTGGTCGGGCTTAGCTTTTGGGGAGAAAAATAAGGGGAAAAAATTCTGCCTCTGCCTACCTGCATCCATCAGTATTCATCTGGCTAGCATCAGTGTGTAAGAGAGTTGAAGGCTGTTTGGAAAGTGAAACAGTATTTGCTGTGTGAGCAAGAAGGAGACAGCAAGGAACGTGGGCATGGCTTAGCTCAACTGTTCTGTACTAAAGCTGCTTGGGGCTGTGAAACTAAAACTGAAACTGAAACTCCTCTCCTCTGCTTGTGTTTTGCATTTGGAACAGATTTCTTTTCAGGTGGGGAGGGGGAGTAGAATTCCTTAGCATCAGAGCGTGTTAATAATAATACACAAAATATTAATGCTCTGAGGATTATTTTGAAAAATCCTTTCTTAGTGAGCACCTAGAAACCAAGAGCACACATGCCAAATTTCAAGTTTGTAGGCTTTACGGTTCTGGAGATTTTATGATGATGTGTGAGTGGTATTTGGCTTTTATATATATATATAGATTAGAATACTTCATTTGGCCAACAGTGACTAGACATGCAAGGAATTTGTCTTCAGTGCAGAAGCTCTCAGTGTGCATGCAAAGCAACAGAATAATGATGATTATAATTATAATAATAAGGGGAGTAAGAAGGATAAATAATAATGCTACAGCCATACTACTTGAGTAAATACCTACAGACAGTACTGCAAAAATAAGGTGTTTAGCAGAATGAGGGCCGGGGGGGACTGTCCTGTGTTTAATTGTTTTGGCCCACAAAGCCCTATAGCACTGTCCCAAAGGGGGAGTTTAAATAGTTTATGTCCAGGATGTGAGGAGTCTGCAGATAGCTTATCAGTCCTTCTTCAATGTACAGATCTTCTATGGAAGGAGGCTTTCCATAGACAATTTCATAAACAAGCCCTGTAGGATCTAAGAAAGTACATCCTTTTGCTAACTAAAACACCCTAAAATAACTTGTTCTAAGAGAAAGCATACGTCAAGATAAATATCTGGCAATAACTCCCTTGTTAACTTTCTGCAAACAACCTTTTGATAGTTTATCAATAAACCGATGGAAAATCTACTAAGAAACCTGAATCATAAGAAATCACTGCTAAAATACATACGCACAGAGGATATACATTTTGAACCATCCAAAGTCACTTTCGAAAAGAGCAGTGTCAAATTGCATAAAATAAATAAATACACACCTAATGTCAGTGGAACCTCACTACCATGTCCATTAACAATCCAAGGCTTTGCCTGAGAAAAAGCTTGTCTACCCAATTTAAAAGAGAGCTTAAAGTCAATTACTCCAAAACACAATGTCCATGTCTCGGTCAGCCGTTCACCCAGTAGGCTTTGTGCCAAATGCACTATACAGCTGCTAGGCAACTCTGGAAAACTCAGCTAATGCCATTAAAGCAACGAACAAAAATCATTAGGCTTCACCAAAGCCTGCTCAGCACTACAGATTTCTAAAGTTTGTACAAGCTGGGTGGCAAGAGAAGATTGCCATCCTAGTCCTTGACCAGATATTATATTTTAAAAGGATTCTGTAGAAAGAAATGCTGCCACAATATCAACATTACAGGATTACAACAATCCTGGACCGCGCCTTTTCCCGTCAAACAATATTGTGCATTAAATTGATTTGCTCCACTTGTGAAGACAGCGCTGTGATTTGTAAACCTGATTTATGACTTAATGAGTTGTGTAAATCTAGACAATGGAAGCTTGTTAAATAAATTTTCACATGGCATATAGGCCAGTTGGTTTGTATATAATTTGTACATCTTTTGATTGAATGATGTCACAAAGTTCAAAAGGGAGACCACAAGCACGTAAGAGTCAAAAGTCTGAAGGAAATTGGTAGCTGTCAAGTACTAAAATAATTATCAACACTTGGTAATTATGTTGATGACAGAGGAATGATGACAAAAGGAAGAATTGTAAAAAAAATTCTCACTGAAATTGTCCCATGTTCCACACTTCAGTACTAATTTATATTACAACTAATTGTTATAAATTGGATTTTTTAAAAGAACGTTTTAGTGAATGAAGCCAGGAATATTATTCACACATAAAGACTAATTATTCTGGCTTCTGGGAAGGTAATCCCAGTTTATTTATCCTCTTTATTTCCAAAAAACAACATCATTTATTTAACAAATCTACACTGCAGAATGAAACCAGTCTGGTTTTTAAGTATCACATAATATATTAAGATATAACTATGGACGCATGGAAAGAAAGGGAAAAATGAAATTACATTTGCACCCTCCTACAGCTTCCTGCAGATAAGAATTCCTGGATTTGGGCCATCCAGTGTCACTCGGAAAGTATCTCAATATCCATATATTGAAAGTGGAAGGGAAATATTTGCACGTACCAGGAACACATATAAGTTTTTTTTTTAAAGCAACATTTACAGTGAAACAATGGAAACAGTCTCACAAAATAGAAAGGATATTCTGCAATGATTGGTGAGTTTTATGGAACTATGAATTTAATGGAATGAAAGATACAAGTGAGAAGTGAGCCTGCAGCAAAATATCCCAGTATGGATTCTTGATACTTTGTGATCTTCTTTCTCTTCAGTCTACAATCCCCTGATATTACCACATCAATTATCTACATGTTATTCTTTTCAACTACAGTTAAATCTGATAGGTTATGGGTGTTATTTATCAGTTGGTATTTGGAAATCACACAATTTATTATTTATTGTTTTGATGTTTTACTATCTTTTAATGTTTGTAAGCACCTCTAGCAGAGATGGATGGCATACCAAACAAACAAACCTGCTCATTTTCAACCCTACTTCACACCAATTTTTCATTATTGACACATAATTTTTACAGATGTTCCAGTGAATCATTTTGGTGACTGTGTTATGTCGTTGTTTATAATCAGTTTGTGCAATCTTCTTCCACAAGCTGAGTGTATGATCTACTGTTTCTTCTGCCTCTTTGTACAATCTGTATTTTGAATCACTTGGTGATTTTTTTCAATTCTGCCCTTGATTGTATTCGTTTTGAGTAGCCAAACATAGAGCCTTCAGTTTCTTTTTTAATGTTCCAGTTGTATGCCAAATTTTATTGTTATATCTTTATCCACTTTTCCCTCAATCTTTCATAGAAATTGACTGCATAATGTTTTCCTTACCAGAAGGAATTTATTATCACTATTATTATTCCTTCTAGATTGTCTACTAGTCTGACAAGAGTATTCTGGCTCTGTTCTTTTCTCCTCCTTTGGTTTTGCAGTCAGTGACAAGAGAGCTCAACCCCAAAGGCCCTGATCCATTAGGTACTAGAATGCTTAACCCTCCTTTTTAACATCTGCATGAGATCACTGGGTGAGGTCATCTGTCAACTGGGGTCAAGTAGCATCAGTACTGTGATGATAGCTAGCTACGGTATACATTTCAATCATAAATTGACCAAGTAATGCTGTCAAAGTCTTGTCCCAATGCCTAGAGACTGTTGAAGTGTGGATGGGAGGGAGCGGGAGGGGAACAGGCTCAGGCTCAACCTTAGCAAGATTGTCACTGTGCTGGGACACTTGGATCTGGAGCCCTTGACCTTTAGTATTGGAATGAGACTAAGCTTCTCCACTTGGAAATGGTGCATAATCTGGGGGTCCTCCTGAACTTTCAGCTCCTGCTCAAAAAATAATGGAAATTGGAGCCAGGACAGGCTTTGCACAAATTCATCTTGTGTACCATTTGACCCCATTCCTGGGGTCACTCATGGTCACTTATACTTTGATCACCTTGTGCATGGACTTTACAACATAGTCTACATGGTACTGCCCTGAAGACTACTCAGAGTCTGCAACTGGTTCAGAATGCCACAGGAGAGGCAGTAAGGGATATTCCATTTTATATCTGTTTTGTTATGATATCTCCCCTCTGGAACAATATCCCCCCCAAAGGTCTGAATGGTCCCCATCGTGTGTCATTTTGATATGCCCTTAAGAACTGGCTCTTTTCCCAGACATTGGACTAGGATGGTGGTGGGGAGGTTCAAGGATATGATTGTGTTAAAAGAACGTGGGGTTTTCCCCTCTGGGCTGATCGTTTTTTTGCTGATTGGGTTATTATCTTTCCTGTTTTTATTCTTGCAGACTACACTAAATTGTTTGGAGTCGAGAGGCCTCGTAAATGTATTTTAAAATAACACAAAGTCTAATAAACACATAAAATCAGCCAAATATTTTCTTCCAAAATATTCAATTCTTTCCCATTTCCCTCTCTCCTAGCAGACAGTCAGTATTCCTTGTCCATGGGCAAAGTTCACTTCTCATTGGGCTGGCTTGCCCCACAACAGCATTTATTGCTCAAATATTTCTATTTTTACTTCTTAAGAGCATCTGCTTCTGAAAATATGCCAATGTTTTTCTCTAGTCAGGGGGTGCTATTTTGGTTATATAAAAAGCAAGGCTCACCTCCAAATTCTGAAAATAGAATGTAATATTAAATGCAATATAAGTGCACCTTTACAATAATTTCTTTTAAAACTATTTTAGTTGTAAATCTATGGCAAAAAATGTTAACCAATATAAAAAACTCAGCCACCAAAGAAAGAGGGATTCATAAGACATAATAGAAGGCACAGAATGAGTCAAAGTTCTAGCATGTGATGACAACAGTATGCTGTATTTGAATAATCCTTGAGTAAAATTATATTGGTAGCAAAGTGAATACTTCTGGGATGGATAATATACCCCTGAGCTTATTGCATTAGAGCTTTAACACAAGTAATAGCAAGTTTTATTTTGGGAGATCAAATTAACTCTGCCAATTACCTATCATTTAGTGAGTCAACATTTAAAGTCATCTCCTCTTGTTCCCCTTGTAATAATTTGACACTTCTCCTTTGATACCAGATAGCATGAATAGTTGTCTTAGTCACATAATTTGTGACTAATTAATCATTTAACTTTTTATATATATAAATAAATATACATTAAGTCACTCAACAAGAAAGAATATCAAGTTTGTTCAGTAATATATATATATATATATATATTGAAAGCTCTATACATCTCTATATATTTAATTACAAGCTCTGAAATAACACCAAATAAAGAATAATAAATATATTCATGCATCCATTCAAAATTCCACTCAGCTGTCTCATTTTATTTCAGAATTAAGATACCTTAATTCTAAACATTTTTTTCAATACTATGATTAAATCACACTGTGTCCTCAACTACAGATTGTTGAACAATTCAACATTTTGTTGGTCATACCACAATTTATATATAATAAGAGAGCCACTGTGGTGTAGTGAATAAAGTGCTGGACTAGGAGAAGAGATCCACACTCTATCTCACCAATGGAAATTCATTGGGTTACTTTGAGCCAATCGATTTCTCCAGCCCAGCCTTTTATTGCTGTGGGAATAATAATGGAGGATGATCCCTATATAAGCTAGCTTGAACTCATAAAAGAAATATGAGATTTAAATCTAACAAAGAAATACATGACAAATCAGGCTTTTCAAACCTCTGCAAATGGTCCATACACAAGTTTAACCAAAATTCCATCCCCTAAAAACTCCAAACCCACTTTTTTCCCCAAATATTTGAAGATGTCTATCAAATTCCCTCTCAAAGCTAAAATCTTCCATTCTTTCAATGTCTCTTCATGAGGTTTGGTTTCTGATCTTTTGATCATTCTTATTGCTTGTTTCTTAACTTGTTCCAATCTGATTTTTTTAAAAAAATATGTAGTCCAGAGATGCACAGAATATAATGATGGGATCTCTCCAAAGTAAAATAAATTCATGGGATTGTGTTCTGTAATTTGGAGACTATACTTCCCCCGATGCAACCTAAAATTTCATTTGTCCCTTCCATAATCATATTATATTGCTGGCTTATATTCAGTCTGCAAATAAATTATTCCAGGATTTTCCCCAAAAGTACTACTGTATTATCAAGAAAGATACCTGCACTCTATTCTGGTAAACTTGATTTGTTTCCTAAGTGAAAAAAAATTGAGTTTCTCTCTGTTACATTTAATTCTATTTTCTAGCTAATAAAGGTTTATTTCTCACTGTTTAGCTGTTGAGTCTTTCTCTCAATGTTGTGCCATATGCAAAACTGACAGCTCCCTCCAGTTTGATGAGCAAGCAAGAACTGATGATGAGGTATCTATCTACTTGTTACACCATATCAGTTCATGCTTCACTTGAATACACTTCCTAGCTACCTATGGGGATTTAAGTAGCACTTAAATGCAAAGGTGTGCTCACTCTAGCATTATTTCATGCTATATGCTTCCAAAGGTCACAAAGAAAAGGTCACATTTTTTTTCACCATTTAATCTAGATACTGTGAGTAAGAAGAAAAATAAGTCATCTTTTAGTTTTAAACCA
This sequence comes from Pseudonaja textilis, assembly GCF_049901715.1. Lineage (NCBI taxonomy): Eukaryota > Metazoa > Chordata > Lepidosauria > Squamata > Elapidae > Pseudonaja > Pseudonaja textilis. Next base: position 47,182,306 of record NC_141992.1, on the reverse strand, counting down.
TGCAGCTTCTTCTGTCATGTGGAAAAATAACAGGAACATCAGATGGATTTCTTTTTGCAACAATTGGGCAGTGTTAGCTTCATGACAAGCTACAATTCGTTTAAACAGAGTTTACTAAATAAACACAATGTTAAATCATGGTTAATTATTGACTGCTTTTTGCTTAATACATTGAACAAAAAATTTAAAAATACAACAGCCATGCTCAGACATGGCAATTCCACCTATCTAAGATCAGATTTATACATCACACTAAGCTTCACTAAGAAATGGGATTTTCCAAAGCCTGTTCACTTTAGCAAGTTTTTCATCATATTCCATAATGGCAGCCACTATGATAGGTTCAGTAAACCATAGTTAAAGAATGACTTAATTAAATATGTGGTCCAAATTTAAAATCATTGAATTTGCATGTTCCTGCCAAGTATTTTCTAACACTACTGAATGTAAACTTTACTTTTCAAAATTAGTTTTATAACTTTCAAAAAAATGCCTTTGAAAAAGACTTCATCCTTGGCGAAGCATTTATCACTTCTAATATATACACAGAGAAGCCAATACTAAAAAAATTCTCAGAACACAATGGCTAAAACAGGCTGCAGCTCTTAAGAGAGCTTGTAATCATTCTCTGCTTGTAAAAGATGAGAAATATATCTAGCAAGAATAGGAACTGGATATATGTACCCCCAGTTCCAAAAATCTATGCTATCCAGACTGAAAAAAGATAGTTTCCTAGACATAAGCTTTGCCAGCTACTCTGAAAAGTCTACAAGGAAAAACTCCCAAGAAGTTTTATCGTCTGAATGAAGATGCCTGAACAGGGGACAGATCAAAACAATTAAATCCCAGCTTTGCAGAGGTTTTACACCCAAACTAGTCAATGACGGCCATAAGGATTACTCAACTCTCCCACTTCTGAGTCATACTTCTTACAACAGTACAGAAACCAGACCCATTATGTTTCCTGTTGCATGTGTTGAGTGAGATTATAATTTGAGATTAGCCTATACTAGGCATAAAATCCCACCTATTCCTCAGCAGGTGATTTTATGGCCACCAAGAGGTTGTATATGCTGTATATATCCTGGTACCAAGCCCTAGGAATCCTCAAGACTCTGTGTTTTGTTTTAATTCTTCTCCAAAGGACAGGTTACTTGCATCTGCTTATCCAGTACTGTGTGACCTGCATATATAGCATCTGTAAACAGAAAAGGAAAGCAATAGACTCAAGAAAAATCAGGCAGAGACCTGTCTTTCCAGCCCCCATACGGGTGGTGGAAGTGGCCATGCATGAAGTTAAACAAATATGGTAGAGGAAATTAAAAGCACAATGAACAGTAGTAAGATGCGTGCCCTGAGCTACCATCTGTTCAGGGTCTCACCCCCCCCCCTTATGTTCATTAAGAAAAAATGTACAAGGTCAAAGCAATAGGTATTAATAAAATATTCTGAGTACAGTGCTTCTCAGAAATCTAAGGATTACGCAGAGCATTAAAGCATTGCTGCAATAATAAATTACAGCTTGTATTTAGCACCAAAGCTATAAACACATTCACACCTTCTTTAAATTTACTGTCATTGGAAAGTTCATGGAAACACTTTTAATAAATGTATCATATCAGAGCGGCATAAATACAGTAAACCAGTGTTTTAAGATGCTGCAGTTTTTGTTTGTTTGTGTGTTTGTTTTTTGCTACCAATGATGATGATGATCATATCTTGTTTGCTATTCCACGTGTGCTATTCCTAGATCTAACCTTTGACCTGCCAGGATATTTTTGATACAAGTTCTGATAGAAGTTTGCCACCCAGTCATGTTTTTTTTCTGCCTTGTACAAACTTGTAAACTCCCTTGTAAAACAAAACCTCCAAGCAGCTACATTTCCAGTACAACCACCATTGCTAAAATAAATAAATAAAAAAGTACTAAAGCAGGAGCCTAAAAGAGAAACCGTCGCCTTCCTTCCTACCCTAGCAAAGGCTTATATTCTGTTTAATCATCGGCAGGTTTGGGGAGCAGGGCACATGGTAGAGGTTCCCCAGCACGAGGCATTCCACCTAAAGCAGCGCTAACTACCGAAGAGCGCCGGAGGCAGGCCGGGCGCTGCATGACGCGGCCGGCATTTATTTTTTCCCCACACCTCTTAACATCAAAAGCACGTGGGAATTCCCCGAGACTTTGTCCGAAGAATAATCAAACGTCAAATTAAAGCTAACGAGGAGCTTTCAGCACCTCTCTCATCGGAAACTTCCGTTTCACAAGCAGAAGGACATAAAGTCGTCTCTTCGGGATTCGCCTGGAAGGCAGCGCGAACGGGACAAACGAAGCCCGGGAGGCGAAGTGAGGCAGGAATATTGCCGGCTTAGACCAAGAGCAAAACTACCAGAAGTTCGGGAGCCCCCGCTGAAAGGCAACCCCCCCCTCCCTTTTTGAAGTAACAGTTATGCAAAGCTTCCCTGGATCCCCGTAATCTCCTGGCGGCGCTGCAGAGAAAGAAGGCGAGGCGGGCCAGCCCCACCTCCAAGCCCCGCTTCCTCCTTTCTCCAATTTGAGCGCACCCCCCCACCCCCGCCCCGCTCTTCCTCCGCCTCCTCCGCCTGGCAGCGGGCGAAGTCAGCAGCTCTCGGCTTTTCCTCCTCCTCAATTGCTCCGCGGCTCTGCCACCGGCTCGGAAGTGCCATGGGAGGGGGAGGGGGGGAGAGGTTCAAGAAACTTTCTTCCCCGGGTTTCTTTCCCACCTCCCCACCCACCCCGTTGTCACGCGTGACCCCAAGCGCTCAGAGGTAGGACTCCAAACTCGGGATCTACCGGCCCTCCCTGAAGTTGCTCGGGGACCGCTCACCGGAGACGAAGCAGGAGGACGCCCCGCCGGCGCCTCCGCCGAGCCTGAGCCTTTCCGCTTCGTCCGCTCGCCGCTTCCCCGGATTCTCGCGACCCGCTTGGAGTTATGCGCGCCCCCCCACACCCCCACCACTACGCGGCATCTCCTTTCCCTTCGCCCTCTCTTGCACCTGCTGGCTTGGGAATCCCGAATGTCTTTCGGGTCAAACCAGGCGTCGGACCCACCGTTGCCACCCCAATCAGCGGATGGGCGGGGGTGGGGGGGGGGAGGAGAGCGGCGGCAAGGGTTACTGTTACTTTTTGCCGGCCCCGGTTAACCCCGGCCGAAAGGCACTGCAAAGCGTTCAGTCTTTCTGCCTGGCCCGTCTGAAATGTTTCCCACCCTCCCTTACTCACCCTGCCGTGAAGGTCAGGAAACCGCTGTATTCTCTTAAGGGAGAAACGTATTATAACCCCGCCGCTACTGCCAAGCCGCTTCGCCAACTCACTGAAGTTTTGGTCTCGTCTGCTGGTCGGCTCCTCTTGGGCGCTCTTCTTGGCAGCCTGTTGCAGAAGTTTCCTTCTACAACTTTCGCCGCCGTCCCAGGACCCCTAATAGTCAGCTCTCTGTCCCCCTCATTTACTGTCACCTTCTCGTTCCTCAACTTCCTAGGCATACCCAAAAGAGGGCAGCACTCAACCATTTCTGGCCCCGCCCCTCTTGCGTGGATCGCTGGGAACTGTAGTTCAGGGAGTTCCCGCCTTAAATTTGCGCTGTTCCCCGCAAATTGAGAGCCTTTGGGGTTCTTTATTATTATTATTATTATTATTATTCGCCTATTCCGTTTTCTTAAGCATCTTCCAGAATTTCCAGCATGTCTGCTATTGGTTCTTTTCCGCATATAATGTAGCACTTTTAACAATAGCATCTTGTTCGAGTTTACAAACAATGACATTAAATCGTTCCAACACTAGGCTAAAATGTTGTTATTCCTTCACCCTCTTAAAATACATAATATAATTATTTAATAGGAATAACTCGCATTCTTAAAATAAGAGGGAAGATTCTGTGATTGTTTAAAAATACAATTCTCTGGTCTCGAGTTGACTGATCACTGAGTTAATGGGGCGGGGAGGCATGGCTGGGAAGCAAGGAAAAGTGTTATATCAAGCTTAAAGGGGACTTCAGATTTAGGCATTTGCTTTTAGTTGAGAAGGAAAGTCAAGTTACTTAGGTTTTTTTTAAATTAAATTTATTTGCTGCCCATCTTACATAAATGAGCTCACATTTAATTTTGAAATAAATAAAAATACTGAAATTGCAATCACCTGCTTTTTCTTGAAGTAAGTTTTTGTCTAATAAAACGTTATTCAATTTTCCAACAATTTAAAAAACCATTAAAAATACACAATTTTATCAACATTGAAGACATCATTTACTTAGGTTTAATATGTTACATTTACATTATTTTTTATTGTGGGCATGAGTTTGAAAACAATCGATCTTTGGAGGGTGGAGGGAGAACATGAGCTACTGAAAGAAAGTTGATATTCTGAATATTAATACATAAAATGACCAAATGTAAGAATATCTATACATATAAATTGAAACTACAGTTAATAAAAGATTATTAATTTAATAACACAATCCTGTACTTGTATGCTCAGAGGAATCCCCATTGATTTCAGCTTGATTACTTCCAACAAAATTGACATAAAGTTCTTAAGGGTTGGATAAATTCAAGAAAGAGACAATTCTGAACAAGTAAGGGAAGATTGTTTCATGATTTGCCTTTTATTAGCTTTGAGCAAAGCAAAACAAAAATATGATCTGGCTGTCTTAACCCATGGATGTTAGGCATTAGAGTTATGCTGTAGCATGCAAAAGTTACTATCGAGACTGTAGACTGTAGAAATCTCTAGTCCAGGAGTGTCAAACTCACGTCTTCACGGAGGTGTCATGTGACATATCTGGACTTTTTTGTCCTTCACTAAAACGGGTGAAGGCGTGGCCAGCGCGTGACAGTCTTGCTCTATTCTTTATGGGTTGGTCCTTTATTTAATCTGAGGAACCTGGTGAAATCAATGGGCTATTAATTATGACAAGCCTTTTATATAATGCACTCTGCTCTGCTCACAGGGGAAGTTTGGTTAGTTACTTGTATACTATAACAGGAAAACAATACATTGCTCATTAAATCAGTTGCTTTGATATTTTCCACCGAAAGAGTTCATAGGGCCTGATGTAGTGCTTCTGAATAAAGAGTCTCTGATACTTATCAACATCTGTTGATAGTGACATGTTGTATACTTGAATTCACATAAATAATATTGAATCTGCAGGTGACTCATGAATGTCTTGTAAATCAGTTGCATCTTTCCCTAAAGCACTTGAATCATCCTTCCTTTAATCCCAAGGATTGGGATTTAACATGTCTAGGTATAGATGGGTGGTCACAAAGAGACCTCGTTGTGAATCATGAGCCCCTTCCTCTAAGTATCTGATGATCTTTCTGTGAGCCCCTTCCACATGCAAAGGGCAGAGCCAAATCAGATTTGCAAAACCCCTTCAGTCCCATGTTGTTGTGAGGCTTCCAGGGAATTTAGGAAACTGAGCCGCTTAACTACTGGTTCACCTCTTGCTCCAACAAAAAACACAACAATGGCAATTCCTTTGAAGGTGTTTTGTTAAAGTTGCCAGGATTTCCCCCTTTGTGCTAAATGGAAAGATCACATGGTGCCTTGATGCTATCTGAATCATCCTTAAAGTTTGTGTGTGTGGGGGGGGTACCTTTATCATTACCCTTTGCCATTACCAATTAGTTTCTATTAACAATAAATATTGCAAGGAGAATGAGGAGGAATAATTGAGGCTGGGGTGTGGCCAAAAATATGGGAAGATAGAATTCAGCAAAAGAGGCTCATCCAGTGTGTGAAGATACTCCAGAGAATAAGGAGGAGGAGGCTGGGGGCTATGTAGAAGTGTCTTTGCCTTAAGACAGACCTATAGATCTAGAAGAAAACATGGGTGGTTTATTCACTGTAAATCCATAACACCTTCCATTAACTACATGGGTGATCTTGCTTTAATCTAACTATTAAGATTTACCCATGCAAGTCTAAAGCACTAAGCCAGTGTTTATGGTATGAAATCAGAAGACTGTATCTATAAACCAGTGTTTCCCATATGAAATAAGTCTCTGCCACTTAAACTTAAGTATAAATAATCTCCTTTCAACAAATGTTACTCTTAAAAGGAAACAATAGCAAGAAGCCCTAGACCAAGCAAATAAAATTATATCTTTTAGCACTTCCTGATTACCAGCTTCTCTATCTGATTATTCCCCCCTCTCTTTTATGTATCAGGCAGAGAAAACAGAGCTGATGCTCTTTCCCAGGAACAGATGTTTCCCAGCATTATTTCCCCCTCTCCCCGATGTGGCAAATGCTGTTCATTTCTCCCCAGTATTTGAAGGCTCCAGTCCCAGACACTTCAGAATAATTTTTCTTCCTGGGTTCATGTATTACAGCTTGGGTAAACTAATACATGACATATTCGGGGAAATTCAGAGGCATAGTAATCTTACGTTCTTTTCATTTCAATATTCCAACTATCAGTTGCTCTGCATCAAGCCCAAGGTTATATGGTATACAACAGTAAAATGAGGTTTCTAACAATAATTTAAGTTGCAGCAGATAAGCAGTTATTTTTAAAATCAACATTAAATGCGCCCATCTAACAATTGGACAGCAAAATTAAAAATAAATGTTTTAAATATTATTCTGTGTCTTTTTAACAAATGTACTGATATTTTTCTTCAATGGACATTTCACACTGAGAGATTTGTACCCTTTTTATAGGATCATCCACCTGTTTTGAAATGATATAAAGTCTTTCTTCATTATTGTATTTCATATAACAATGGTTGGTGACCTTAGAAGATATTTTAAGTTGCTAGTGAGAAAATGCTAATGAGATAGAACTTCCTATATCATATGAGTTTGCCCTATAAGAAAAGGGAAGTATATTTTTCACTTCACTAAAGTTTTTAATCTACAGATTCGTAGTTATATATTCAATCCAAAATATACTGATTGACCAATTACAATTTAATTGAAAAGATGTGTTCATCCATATAGCAGGTTGGTATATAACTCCCACCCATAAGGCCTCAGTAAAGTAACAGAATAAACAAGCTGATGATGTCTGAAAAGGAAGATCTCAATTAAGTAGTCGGTTGAGTGTATGAAAATATATTTCAGTACTGTGGCTGTTCTAATAGGTTCCCTGTATTTTAGGTGTTAAAATAGTTTTGGACACCGTTTACAAAAACATATCTCAATGAAACAAAAGGTTAATGAATAGGTGTGGTAATGTTGTCTCTAATAAAATGTCTAAGGTACATAAAGGTACCAAGGTGCCAATTACTGAAGCACAGGAGAAATTGACCATGCCTGCTGTACTTTGCAGGCATTGTTTAACAACACTCAGAAATATACAAGGGAGGTGTCAGGCTCAAACTGGAAACCAGACTGGAACAACTTAAAAAGGCTAATAAGAAAATCAAAGTGCTAAGAATAAGTAATATCAATTAAAGAATGCAGGAAAAATTACCAAAATAATGTAATCAATTGCAAATATTCTAGAAGTAGGCCTCTTTATTAAAAAAAAAAAACTTTCTACTTCTGTTTCTGTTCTTTTAGATTATGTGGCACCTCTTTTGAACAAGCTATGGGATAGGGAAGCAATAGCAATAACATTTAGTCTTATATACCACTTATATATGCAGTACAATGCAGTGATGCAATGTACAGATCTGTGATCTGTACATTGGAGAAACAAAACAATCACAAACACATAGCACAACATAGGAGAACAAACTCATCAGGACTAGATTCAGTAGTCCACCTGCATTTGAAAGACAAAAGGGCATTCTTCTGAAGACAGCAAAGCCCACATTCTGGACAGAGAGGACGGCTGGATTGAAAGGGGTCAAAGAGACCATCTACATTAAGATTGAATAGCTCTCTCTCAACAGGGGAAGAGGAATATGATACCATCTATCTCCTGTTTCCAATTCAGTCCTTTCAGCAATTCCAAGAAGGGTCTACGACAACTCACCACAGCCAACTTGCTGCAGCAATTCACCTTGGGACAACTTGCCATGGGCAATTCATCACAGAACAATTTGCCATGGGACAAGAGTTACAGTAGTAATATCAAAGAAATACTCTGACAGAATAATTAAAGAAAGGATGCCAAAGGAGGGACAAAACAAAATGTGAATGACAAAAATTAAAATAGCTTTAAAATTATTTTAAATAAGTAAATGGAATTGTGGGATTGTCTAGCAGCAAGCTATCCCACAGTGAGTTGACCATGGCAAGTTGGCCGAGGTAAGTTGTCCCATTCCGCCCAAGAAAGTTCCACACCCATTTGCACTATTCAGATGATCCTGAGGACAGAGAGAAACCTTCAAGTGGCCTCAACAATCTCAGAAGGAGTGCTAATGGCCAGATGATTACAAGGAGTACAAATATTTCCATCCTCTACCATTCAGTCAAAACTGAAGAAGCTTCTTGGATGAAAAGCAAAATGTCTTCAAGGAAAAACAAACTCCAAAAAAAACACCTTTGGGACAAGGAAGAAAAGGTTCATATTTGAAATACATGCAAACTTCTGATCCAATAAATGGGTCAAAATCCATTAGGTGGCAGCACTGCAAAGCATGTTTCTCCTGGTAAAAACTTTTATTACCAAAATGCTTTATCTCAATTATGACATTTTGCAGTTAGTAGGTATTGTTTTCCATTTTCATTTCTCCCCTATTTTGAGCCAGCTTTTCTCAATTTTTTCTTATACCAAAAGCAATTGAGAAAAAGATGAATTTCACTCTGGACAAAAAGCAATATAATGTGGAAAGAAACCCCAAATATATACATTGTAAATGAACGAATATTAAAACACCAGTTTGGCATGTTATAATTTATTTCTTTGTAGCAATGGATCTTAAGTGAACAAACTTTATGTAAAAGGACTAAGAGTGGATGTCAGTTGAGAAGCATACAATTTCAAATTTAATTTGAAACATTTTGTTGGAATCCAAAAATCAGCTCCATTAATCCAGAAAGAAAATTAGAACACATTTAGGCTGATGGTGCCAAACCAACCCTGTTGTTTCTCATGTCAAAAATAGAATAATATTCTTTAAGGAAAACATCACCCAGGATCCAAAGAGGCTGCCCAGTTGAGGAAGGCACATATGTTGACTCAATTGCAAGGTAACAGTTGCCATTGTTCTGTAAAAGAAACAAATTGATTCAGGTTGTATCCTTATCACAGAAAAGAAGGAACATCAATCATATTTTATTGGAATCTGGATTTGGATTATTATTAAATTACATGACATAAAACATTGTTTAACTCTCCACATTATTATGCAATTGCGTAGGAGTATAATCTTTGCTTGCAATGACATGGTAAAAAATCCATGTTGATTTTGACCCATGTTGCAGCTGATTCTTCAAGAAAAGCCATCGGTGTCATTTGCAAGTATTCTGATTGAATTATAGAAGGAGGATTACATATCTGATAGCTTCAAATTAAGGGATATATTTTTGTTATAAATAAAGTAGCATCAGCATAATGCTATTTCTATGTGGCATTATTATTGAGGTATGGAACATCAATTCATCTTAAAATGAAGTGGATTCCTATGCACGGAGAATTTAGAAACGCATACTTACATTGGCAACATAAGCAGAAGGAGGAAGTGGCAACTGGGAACCATTAATGAAAAAGATAATGGTAGGCATATTCTGGATATTGTTGCAGTCCACCGTATACTGTGAAAGAACAAATGTGAGGGAAGGTTAAATTGAGGCAATAAGAGGGGTCGGCCAGGTTACAGCAGCACTATAAACCCTCATCTCTTTTCTTCAGTCTACCAAAATTGCCTCTAAGCTGTGCAAAATGTCTTTGGGTCAATGAAATGATATTCAGATTATTTATGACCACTAGAGTGACAGAAAAAATAATTATTTTTGCATTTTTTTGAGTAGACTTAATTTTTTTCTTCTGAGATTACTTAAACCACTAGCAAAACCTTTTCTATATTATTGTAGCTCAACAATGTTCGAGTGTTGTGATGACCCAGGGTGGGATACAAAAGCAACAAAGTCACAAAAACAGGTGAAGTTCCTTTAATTCCTTCAACTCGGCTTCAAAGGTCCAATTATCATTGACTGGATAAAAAACTCCTCCACAAATAGTTGTGAAAAGGAAGAAATTCCGTTCAAACTCCAAATACATATAAATTATAAATAGAAAAAACAACACAAACCACACTGAAGCAATTAATGAGATAAGGCAGGATAAGGGCTTGAAGACGTCCACAGATATATAAATACACACATTGGATGCCAGGACTCAGATAAGAACTGAAAGACTAGAATTATTTCATGCTTTGCTTCCAGCACTGACCATGCACAGTTTGTCCTTTTAAACAGTCCTCACAGCTGCAGCCCATGAAGGGGATCAGGGCCCTTTCCTCTCCTGTAGACCATGCCATTCACATTTCTCCCTTATCTGCTCCTCCCTGCATGCCCTAGGATGAAGAGGGGATGGGCCTGGGTCTTCCTCTGAATGCTCAGCCAGCCTTTGCCCTTCCCCAGTTTCTTCCACAACCTCCGGAGCCACACCCCCACTCACTGTCAGCTGTTCCTCCTCTCCCTCAGAATCAGATCTAACAGGAGCATGACAACTGTGCACAAAAAAGTACATTGTAAGGAATAGCAAACAACACCCCCACTCCCCTGTTATTTTGGAGTAAATACCCCAAAATGCATATAAATGTTCACGTAGATTAAACAAAAACAAAAACAAGTTCACATCCTATTGTGGAAATCAGGAAAAACAAACGTAAGAACAAGAAAATGAGGAACTGCATGAAACCAAAATTAATAGATTTCTCTAGTCGCAATGGTAACAGTTCCCTGAACAATCACAACATTTGTTCAAGATTCTTTACTTACTGAACCATAGTTAACAGTCTGAACGAAATCTGTGATATATTGTTGTGGGATAGTTAGCAAAGATGTTCCTGTGTCTACAATGCCCTGGCAGCCTTCACTGCACCAGCCCATAGCCTGGTTGCCAATAGCAAATCTATGGAAAAAATAAGGACATAAGAATATTACTAAAACTGTTAGAAACAACTAAAGCAAAGTACAATTGGTAAAATAAATAAAAGCCTATGGATTCTTAATCTACACAAAGTCTTTAACCAGCTTTTACCGACTGGATCGCCCACAAAGCAGTGGTGGGATTCAATTGTTTTACCGCCGGTTTGGTGGATGTGGCTTGGTGGGCGTGGCTTGGTGGACATGCTTTGCCTAACGCTGGCGCACAGCTTTCCCCACACCAGCTGAGACCTGCAGCACCAATCAGCTGGGAGGATAAAGAAGAGAAAAGTGCAGGGGCAGGTGGGAGGGCCAATCCTGTGCTTTTCTCTTCCTCTCAGCTGATTGTCAAAGGATTATTTTGCTCCTCTCAGTTGATCGTAGGCTTTTTTTACTACCGGTTCGGCCAAAAAACCACTGCCACAAAGGCCATGATGGATTATTGAAGTGGAAGGAAGGAATTTGAGGAACGCTGATCAAGACTGTTACATACACCTAAGAATCAATTGGATAGTAAGATGCCTTACTTCATGGAGCATTACCCATGAATATTGGCACCATAGTTAGGACCATGCATATTGCATAAATATTGGTCAATATTTTAAAATTAGTATGTCCAATAAATTTTCTGTGGTATTTATAGAAGCAAATAGGCACAAATATTGCAAGTGATCCTTGGAAAGATCTCTACTAGAAATTTTGGAAGCCAATTACCAGCAAATGTAACAACAACAGAAAAGCAAAATGAATGAGCTTCAAATATTAGATAGCTTCATGTGTGAAGGAATGTATCTTCTAGATAGATTTCATACTCCACAGCATATTAAGTTATTTAACATATTTGTTCATCAGTATAGTTTCCTAAATTCAGTAGTATTTTCTTCTGACCAAACATGCTTAGGATTGAATTGATAATGGGTTTTTATCAAATTTTCTTCATAAATGTATGCCAACACTCATAAGGCGTTCCATGTTCTTGATCGAATGGTCAATTTTATTTATTACTGACATTGAAAGCAAACTTTTCTCTTCTTTTTCTTTATTTTTTCTTTAAACTTGTGGCTCGTAATACTAGGCCTCTGAATGCAGTGATGGAAGTAGTTTCAAATTTTCCTAATGAGAGACTCACTTGACACTTACATCACAACACAATACAACACAATACAACACAAGAGCACACAGTTGATACAAACTCAAGGTTAACCGCACCAAACTTGATTGCAGGAAATACGACTTCAGCAACAGAGTGGTCAATGTCTGGAATACTCTACCTGACTCTGTGGTTTCTCCCCCAAATCCCCAAAACTTTAACCTTAGTTTGTCTACTATTGACCTCACCCCTTTCCTAAGAGGTCTGTAGGGGGTGTGCATAAGCGCACCAATGTGCTTACCATCCCTGTCCTATTGTTTCTTTTATTTTTCTTATATGTACCCATTTCATGTATTCATAACTATGCATATACTTATACCTATTATCCTGTAAGCGATTGACAAATCAAAATAAATAAATAAATAAATAAATAAAATCTCATTCTTTTCAATGATGAAGCCTTTTTTAATAAGTTATTTTAAGATATTTTATTATTCTTAGAAATAAAAAATTACTATAACACTACTCTTTATATAATTAGATACATTAAGATGATTTGATATTATGAATATTGTTAGTATTATTGTTACTGCTAACTGCATCTTGCTCATTGGACTGTTGGCTGGGTTTTTTTACAAGTATTATATTTACATTAAGAGCTGTGGTGGTGCAGTGGTTAGAATGCAGTATTTCAGGCTAATTCTGCCAATGGCCAGTAGTTCAATTCTGGCCAGTAGTTCAATTCTGACCGGCTCACGGTTGACTCAGCCTTCCACCCTTCTGAGGTCAGTAAAATGATGGCCCAGATTGCTGCAGGCAATATGCTGACTCTGTAAACCACTTAGAGAGGCCTGCAAAGCATTGTAAAGCAGTATATGAGTCTAAGTGCTATTGCTATTGCTACAATATGTTTTATAGTGATCTGCACTCCATCCAAGGATGACAGATAGAATACTAGCCAATTGAGGAGTTGGCTGGCTGGTTGGCTGGCTAGGTTGATAGGTGGATGGTGAGAAATGATATGCCCATCTGTTTTCCAAATTTGTATCCTAGGCAGAAGAAGGCCTGTTTTCCTTCCCACAAACAAATTTAGAAGTAGCAAATAAGTATTGGATTAATCAGTTCTGCCAAAAATCTAATACACCTAACCAATGGATGAGAGGAATATCCTTCCATCATTTATAAACGGTGAAGAAGCAGCTCATTCAAATAAAATGGAATCCGATATAAATCAGGAAGGAAAAAAGTATCACTTACTCTTCTATACCGATCTGCCACTGAGCCTGATCAGTCACAGGGGCCCAGGTAATTTCCCCAGTGTACATCTGGGGATCAATGCCTCCCAATATCAGTTCTCCTCCATACTGAACAGTTGGTTGGCTGAGAGGAAAGTGAAAAAATGGGCAAAAGAAAGAGTTATAGCTTCTCATCTGCTTGTGGTCTTTTTGTGTAGAGTAAACAATCCTAGGGTCATTTTCATCAGAAAATATGGCCAGAAAATAAAATAAAAAACCAATTATTCGATAAAATTACAAAATAACAATGCAAACTGAGCACAGATTGTTGTGTGTTAACACTGACTATCCACCCATCCCAGGTTCCGCCATTGACATACACACCCTTCACACAACTGCTCACTCCATTGAGAACCATGTTTTTAAAGGCTGTGAAAATTCAACTTTTCACAATTTCATTGGTGAGATAGGAATATAATTAGAGGCACATATGTGGGTAAAAATCTTCTTACACTCATACTGTGAATAAAGTAATCCTTAGTATATGTGGTGGAATCAAGAGCTGAAAGGAGGAAGGTCCCAACAGGTGGAGTTAAGAGATACACTACCCTGGACTCTATGGAGTGGGGGAGGAAGTTTATGAGATAAAACATTTAGGATAAAATCAGGCTTTCCCAAGGAAAGGTGGGGAGTTTGGTGAGATCGTTGCTGAAATTTTTAAATCAGCAATGATTTAACCCAAAAATAATTTTAAACCTCTTTCTTAACCTGATGTTTCCCCTCTCTTTCAATATCATTCATTGCTGAAATGTTGAACTCCACATTATATTTGTGATGATGGGATTGAGCCATGGAATAAAAGTAAATTGTTCCATTCCAGGTCACTCGTTCTGGAAGAAAACCATAATTATACTTACATGCTATGGCACAAATATAATGTAGTTAATCTTACCGTGAGAAGTAAAAGCTAAAAATAGGTTCAGAAATCTGGTTTTGACTCATCATCTGGTACAAGAGTGAGTATGATCCCTGGGCGTTTGGAGTAGGATTAGTCATACCCAAAATCCCATCAAAGTGGCTATAATAGAAGGGATCGGTGGGTTCCTCCACACTCAATCCAAACTGTTGGTTTCGAACTACAATATTCTGGATCTGAAAGAGAAGATTGAAAAATGGATTTCACTTGTAGTTCATTGCAACAACTCTGCACTTTCTCTTGAAATGTGTATATCTTTATCATAAAGATAATGATTCTATGATTCTAAAATAAACCCCAAAAACTTTAACTTAAACCTTAAACTTTAACCTTAGACTGTCTACTATTGACCTCACCCCCTTCCTAAGGGGCCTGTAGGGGGCATGTATAAGCACACTAATGGTGCCTACCGTCCCTGTCCTATTGTTTCTTTTTATTTTTCTTATAAGTATCTATCTCATGTATTCAAAACTATGTTTATTCTTATACCTGTATCTTGTAAGTAATTGACAAATAAATGAAGAAATGAAGAAATATATAGATAAAATAAATAAATAAATAATAAAGATATACAAAATGGTGAGCGGAAGGGAAAGGGCAGCCCAGCGGACTGCTCCAACTAGGAAGGGAAAGGGCAGCCCAGCGGACTGCTCCAACTACAGACCGGTCAGGTTACTGTCACACACTATGAAGATCTTTGAACGCGTCCTTGATAAGCGCATTCGGGACACCGTCGACATCAGCGTCAACCAGGCTGGATTCATCAAGAACTGCGGCACCACCGACGCCATCTTCGGTGTGCGGATGCTGATGGAGGCTCACAGAGAGAAGAAAATCCCGCTCCACACCGCCTTCCTAGACTTGGAAAAGGCCTTCGACCGAGTCCCGCACGATCTCATCTGGTACGCACTGCGAGACCACGGCGTGCCTGAGCTGCTCGTACAATGGGTCCAACTCCTATACAGATGTCACAAAAGCCGTGTAAAGCGGCAGCTGGGATATCAGAGGAGTTTAATATTACCGTCGGCGTACACCAGGGCTCTGCTCTCTCACCACTGCTGTTCATTCTGGTGATGGACACAATTACACACGACCTGTACACGCCCGCCCCATGGACGCTGCTCTACGCCGATGATGTGTTCCTGGCCAACCTGTGCAAGGCTGAACTAGAGCACCGAGTCCAACAGTGGCACGACCGCCTCGAGCAGTTCGGGCTCGGCTGAACCTAAAGAAGTCCGAATACCTGACCACTGACAATGAAATGACAGGCTCCATCCACGTGAACGGGCAGGAGCTACCGCGCGCCTCCACCTTCAAGTACCTGGGAACTACTCTTGGGGAAGAAGGCCTACTACAAACTGAGGTGGCAGCCAGGATCAATGCAGCGTGGGGCAAATGGAAGTCCGTCACGGGCGTCCTCTGTGACAAGAAAGATGCCGATGCGCCTGAAGGCGAAAATCTATAACTCTGTGGTGCGCCCTGGCCATGCTACGGCGCAGAGTGCTGGCCGACGACCAAAGAAGTCGAAAGCAGACTCCAGATAATGGAGATGCGAATGCTCCGATGGTCGGTAGGCCTCACCCTACTCGATCGCGTCAGGAACGAAGAAGTGCGTGGGACGGTTCAACGTCGTGCCCATCCCCACGGTCATGAGGCAGTCCCGGCTACGATGGTTCGGCCACGTGAGCCGCGCCAAGGAAGAATCCATCATCAAATCTGTAATGAAGGTGACTGTCGGAGGAGCGAGACCGCGTGGTAGACCTAAACAACGCTGGATGGACACGATCAAGGCCGATCTAGAGATCGCGAAGGCAGACCCGACACACGTGGCAGACAGAGAGGTGTGGAAGCAGTACTCAAGGACATTAGCGGACCTCGCCCGAGCGCGAGACAAACGCTGAAGAAAAAGAAGAAGAAGAAGAAGAATACAAAATGGTGAGCAATGCATAATGTCTTGTTCAAGTCAAGCTTGATTTCTGGTGACTTCCATATCGTTTTCTTTGCAATAGCATGGAAATGGCTTGCCACCGTCTAGCAAGGGCAGTGGTGGCTCGCTAAAAGTTGAGGTTATCCATATGTGAAAACGCTTATTCTCTATGGGAAGTGATAAAAGAATCAAGACTTTGTGTTTTTGTTGCTGATCCCAAATACAAAAAGGGCAGGGCTCTGGTCACATTGCAGCAGTTCTGTTATATATTGCCTTTTTTCTTCTTACTCCCCTGAAGATGTTGATGACAGCTACCCCAATTATGTGATAAAGGTGTGGTAGAATTTTGTTTCGGGCCATTGTCCCTAATGCATTCTATCCCCTTTAGCAAATATGCCAGCTATGCCCACCAATGGTATCGGATATCTTTTTTTCTCATCCTTACAAGAGTTCAAGGTTATTTAATCTTATTGACATTATACAAAAAAAAAAGGTTGAGCTGGTGACTACTGCAAGACCAGACTTTTTGTAATAGCACTCTCTCCCTTGGAAACTTTGCTGGTCCCTTCCTTGCATCCATGCAAGAAATAGTGAAAGTTAATCTGATGTTGGACCTTCAGTGTTAAATTAGTATGTTATTTTAATCAGAATACTGTTTTTATGGCTTTTATTATGATACCAATTTACTTCCATTATGTTTATTCTCTTTAGACTTATGGTCATTTTAATGCTTATTTTATGCATTGGTCCCCTAAAACAGTTATACGTGTAAATGTAAATAAAAAAGAGCTAATTCTAATGAATTAATCGGTGTGGCATAGTTAAGGAATCAATTACTAACAACTTGGTTAAAATCCACTCACCTGCACAGTATCATAACCTATCATTATTCTCAAATTACCAGATCCATATCTCAGGGGGTAAGTTTGTTCATTATTGCTGTAATAAGTAGATGAGCGATTCGGGTCAAACATATTATGGTTTTCTACAACAAAACAAGAAAAAATAGAGAGTAGTAGCTTTGCTCTATGTGTGGTGAAAGATCTTTTTGTCCATACTTAAATCACAACAGATCTGTACTTTACTTCATTACCAGCCCACAATTTTCTTTCTCTCATGTTGTAGGAAAAATCCACATCAAAATTCTAATCCAGAGGTCTCCAAACTTGGCAACTTTAAGACTTGTGGACTTCAACGCCAATTTCAATTCTGGGAGTTAAAGTTCACAAGTCTTAAAGTTGCCAAGTGTGGAGACATCTGTTCTAATTGATCACACTGAAATGGCAAGGGGGTAGAAAGAGTTTGAAAGAGGCATTTTTGAAAAAGATATGCATAAGAATCATCTTTACTAGTACAGGTCAAGAGGTCTTCTTTTGTGGACCCAAATCAATGCAAAACTATGAGCAACATGGCAACTTTCAGCATTTTAAAATAACCCCCCAAGGTGTTAGGAAATGCACTTCCGGTGAAAAACCCTTTTGTGTAGAGCTGATCATGACGCTGTACATTTTGGGCCAGTGACACATTTAAAATTTTGATTTTTTTTCCCTCTAAACTAATTATCATTTTTGCCCTGGCAAATGATATACACAATTATAAAATGGGAAATCCAGTACTGTAGGCACCAACTATTTTCAATTTTGTAAAACAAAATAAGGATGCAGGTAAGAGCAAAATCAGATGGAATTATTTAATTCCTATCTGTATCACCTTAAAATATCTAAACTGATGGGAAAAGAGCCCAAATTTTCAGCTCTGCTCCCTTCAGTGATCCAGTCACTGACCGGAGGGCTAAGTTGTGGTCTGCAACCCAGAAAAGGTTCCTTATCAATGGACAAGGTATAAATGATTTTAAATAAGGTGAAATATATTTGGTTTTGACAAAAATAAATATTTTGTCTAGAAGCATACATTCAAAACATTCAGCAACAGAGTGGACTACTCACCACAGGCCATTGTTCTGCAATATGTAGAAGGTACCCACAGAACATTAGAGCCAGTATCCAAAAGAACAAGAAAATCTTGTGGTGGAGTCCCAATTGTTATTTTTCCAAAGTAGTAAGACTGTCAAATGAAAATAATTATGAGCAGGTTTCACCAAAACTTTGGAGTAACTACATAAGTAGGGAACTACCTCTCCCTGACAATACCTGCCCGTCCTTGAGATCAAATAGGGGAGGCATCCTTCAGTCCCTTCTCTGAAATGTTGCCATCTAGTGGGACCTCAAAAGTATCTCTATGACTACAAGAACCTGTTCCAGGGATACAAACATTGGGATGACTACAAAATGACAGCAAAGAGACACAGTGCACTGTTCTCCGCCATTTCACAATGTCCGGATTTTGGCAGCCCAAATTCGGCAGCCCTAGGAAACAGTTGTTTTTCTATTCTCACCTTGCCCATTCTCCATGAAAAAGAGAAAAAACTTTTTCAAATCTGAAGGGTTATTTGTTTATTATTCCAGTTGTAGACTGGAGTTGTTGTCCCACTTGGGAGTAAGTTATGCATGGACTGCTTGGCCTGGTTGCTGTCTTTTATTCAACTGGAATAAATCAATAAAGAGAAATTGCAGCCCTAACCCAGAATGCTCACCAGTCATAGTAAAGAAAGCTATCCCAAATACATATTACATTAAGTTGCTCTTTAACAAGATGGGATATCTGAGTGTTATTGTCAGAAACAATGTTCCAATCACACGAGACTAAAAAATACAGAAAACTGCTTTTTGCTGAATAATAATCTGCAAAAAATAATAATCAGCAAAAAAAAAATAATCTGCCAAATATGCTGCTGAATAATCAGGTAGCGTCCAAAATTGAATTAAATAAATAAATGGATTGTGTTCTTTTCTGAGTTCAAACATCAGCAGTCAATTTACTGTTGCTCATAAGAGAAAGGAAAGATGAAATAACTAAGTGATACTTCATTATAAATAAATAACATTCTATTGATTGGTTCTGAGAAGAGCTATCACAATGTGCAGGAAATAAACTTAAATGCTAGAGTTACAAAGTCAGATGAACGAAAGGAAAATACAGATTTTCTGTGGTTTAAATACTCACGTCCAAATAATTGGTCATTGGTTCATATGTAGCCCCGAATTTATTGAATTGATATTTTAATCCAGGGTCAATATGGTATTTTTCCAAAAATTCTTCCAACACTCCATTCTCTCTCATAATTTCACGAATGGATTTTCCTTTCTTCATAATTATTCTACATACCAAGAAAGATAGCCAGAATATCACTGTCACAACTATCTGCACATTTTAAAAAATATTTTTGTTGCTAAAAACAATAATATCCCATCAAACAAATATTACACAAACAAGAGATTAAGCGAAGAAGCAGGAATACCGAGGCTTGCCATGGAATGATAAAAACATAATTTTGCCATCATTTTTTAACTAAAAGTGATATGCTTTAGATTGTTTCAATTCTATTTTTACTTAATGCAAGGTCTGAGATACTCACCTATGAAAACCTTCTGACAGGTGGATGCAAACTAATGCCAGGATCAACCACTTCATGATACTTTGCGTCTTGAGGAACTATTTCAGGGAATCCAAAAATTTTGCCAACAACTAGGCTGCTGTGATTCCACTTTTATATCCAAGACAGCTGTTCTTTGCTATTTAATCTTTGTTCTTGTGCCCTTTATCACTCTTTAATCTTATGATACTAAGCCAATACCAACATACCTTTTCTTATGGATAATAGGAATTAACTTTCCTCTGTTTGAATTACTTTCAATTGAATTTTTGCCCTTGATGTTAAATAAAAGACTAATGGAATTTGGCTTCACAAAGCATCACCTGCTTGCAAAGTTAATATGTGATAATATATCAAAATGGAAAACTATAATCAATTTCCATGGAAGCTGTTCCCATTGTTTTAGGAACTAATGGAAAATGAAAGAACAATCCCACTTGCTCTACTATCAGTTGCTCTAGAAAGGTTGGACAAGGTTACTGTTGATTGAATTACGTCTTAGCATTATCAGTTTATGATTGCTATTTTTTTGTTGAATCTTGGAAAACTGAGTGGTGGTTCTGTCCTGCATGAATGTTGACATTCCAGAACATGACTGTGTCCATTCATCCTTCCATTTCCAGTTGTGAAAGTAAAAGAGTCCCAGATTCTTAACTGGAGCAATGTGCTTGAGATGTTTTCCATTAACATTTTCTGCTAGTGCTTCATATATTTTATAAAAACATTTTTCACATTTCATTTATCTGTGAGAAACATAAGCTGAAATACCTTTCCAGATTTCCACATTTTTCTTTAGCAATTATAGATTAGTAAACCACACAATGACTTCCATTGAGCCCCATGATGAGCTGACATCACACTGAATTACCAGATTGTATTTGCAAGGAAATCACTCCTGGTTGCAGGATCCAGTCCAGACAAAGCTCTCCAAAGGAAGGAGAGATTGTTGAGATGATTCACATTTTCAGTTAATCAATTTTCTTGAGTAGACCACAGAAATTGTCATTTTGTGAGTGGCTTATGAGCAGTTGGGAGTTAGGATGCTACCAAGCTCACTCCTGCAACACAGCCTTTGATGGACATTAAGCGCTACCAAGCTTTGTTTCCTAATCACTTTTTGGATTTCTTTTTTTATTGTTGTTGTTCTGTTAGAGAGACAAAGGATCTTTCAGATCAGCAAGATTTTTATGTGTTCATTGGGTGAGTCCCCTTCACCCCAAGAGGAAGATGGTACAAATTTGATATTAAGAACCTTTGGAATAGATGAGTTTTTCAATTATACAATAAAAGGGTGCCCAGAATATGGATTTCAGAAAGTTAATTAAAATTTAAATGTTAATAAAGTCATAAAAGTGGGATAAAGTCCAAAACAAATTCCTTGTCTCTAATCACACTTGGCCGATAAAGAATTCATTCATTCATTTGGTCGTTCATTCATAAAAACCTAATGAATATGATAAAATATGGATTAAAGGTCCAGATTGATTTGGAAATATAGCTTTGCTATAATAAGAAAATAATGTTTGTTTTTTATATTTTCTGAGAAGAATAGAATGGAACAGAATTCCATAACAGAAGTTATTGTGCTTTCTATTGCCTATCTTTTGGGGGGTGGAATAGATGAACTTCTTGATAAAATGGACAAATCCTGTTGTAAGTAATCAATTTATACATCAAGGACAAGCTGCAATGGATAATTTTGATATTACTTTGAAGGGGGATTTAACCATCATAAGCAATAAAATGGAGAAAGATATGGATGTGAAATGGAAGAGGTGGATAATTTATTTCCTAAAGGAGATTTACAAGTATTGAACCAGGAAATGGATTTGTATAATTTCTTCTTACTGAATATACAAAAGAATTTTTCTGGGAGGGGAGGGACAAACAAAAGTACAAATGTTATTTACTTTTGTTGTTGTTGTTCAATTGCTAAGTCATATCTAATTCTCCGCAACTCCATGGACCATACCATGCCAGGCCCACCTGTCCTCCATTGTCTCCTGGAATTTGCCAAAATTTAATTTTGACATAAAAAGTGAAGATTATGACTTTGGTGAGCCCACCTTGATAGATCCTCAATCCTATCACAATTGATTGAAACACACACCTTCTCCACTTCCTCTAATAGGTGGAGATACATCAGTGTCAGAATCACTCACTTCATGATGTACAGCAAAGGTCTCCAAACTTGGCAACTTGAAGACTTGTGGACTTCAACTCCCAGAATTCTCCAGCCAGCACAGCCAGAATTCTGGGAATTGAAGTCCACAAGTCTTAAAGTTGGCAAGTTTGGGGACCCGGATGTACAGGGTCTTCAATATGACCCAAAAATTATATGCAGAGTTATTACTGGTGTGTCCCTAGCTTTATATTCCCAATAGCTGCCCTCCACTGATTTTTTGGGGTTACTTTTGTTACCTATATCATTATTCATACCAAAAATCAACATTTGTTTTGCTGGCAATTTTTTAATTAGATATAAATACTATATGCCCTTGATTTAAAACCAAAAAAAACTAAAGAAGCTGAGTGATTATTGGAGTTTTGGTAAGAAAATAGCAAAGAAAACCAGTGATAAGTTATCAACCAGTCGTAATACAATCAGTTTTCTTGAAAGCTGTTCTCAAAAGTTTCAGAAGTAATAGAGGACAAGTTAACAATCTCAGCTGTTGCTACAAGCACTTAGCAAGTTCAGTTTCTCTTTGAGTTGAACAATTATCAAAAATTACGTAAGTCAAAGCTTAATTTCCTTACAACATTTTAACATTGCTCATTTTAACAGATAACCTTGGGAACAATGCTAACTAATAAAGAGTTGGTTCCAAGCATAAATAGAACTATTGAAATCTTAATTTACTAAATCCCATTAATTTGAGTCTGAAACCATCAATTCATTCACTAATGCACTGTTAATAAATGCCTTTTCATTAAAACAAATCTCAAAGCATTTTATTGTAAATTTTGATATTAAATTGTGCAAAGTTCAACCCTAGTCTTTCTGATTGATACAAGTTTGAAAGTCGAGATATCTTATTTAATGTGTTGATTAGTACATAATGAGAGAGAAAGAGAGATTATAAAGCCACACTTTAATTGTTTAAGTCTTTTAAATACTTCTGACTTTAGAGACCTGCTCAGTGTTTATTTCAATGCACAAGTTTTAGAAACTGTTATAAGATACCTGTCCAATTGCCATATATTTCATTTGGAGATCTGAAAAACGTACTGTCATGTTTGCTTCAATGTGCATACTGTCAACTTCATTCCGTGAATTGGAATCCTGTTTTATTAAGGTCTTTGATGGTATGGGATAGTTTTGGGATACTGCATTCATAATTAAACAATGTAATGAATATTACTTTAAACAAAGCGCTACAAATAAGACTAATAATACACTAACCCATTGGGAGTTAATATTGACCACACTGAGGAATCCTATCTATACTTGACAACTTCTATCTAGTATACACTGACGATTTCTTCTTACACATCATGTTCTTTTTATCTCTCTTGGATTTCTATTTTTTTCTTCTCTGTTGTTACATTTAATGGCCATCAGGTGGCGATCTTGCTCCTTTTGAAGTAGTTCTTTTCCCCACTAGTCTCTATACTTTCAGCCTCTTTGAGGTTCATTCCTTCTGCCTTCTGTTGTTGTTGTTGTTGTTGTTGTTGCTGCTGCTGCTGCTGCTGCTGCTCCTGCTTCTGCTTCTGAACTTCTCTGTTTGCCTCTCCTTCTATTTGTTGCTGAGTCAAGGATATTGTTTATTGGCAATTCTGCTCTGCAGATCCTGCAGTTAAGGCCCAAATGGGAGGGAAAGAAAAAAAGTGCTTGCAATTTCCACAATAGGTTGTGTCTCGGCGTTGTGGGTGACCCATCACTGGGTGGGCCATTGAACTAAAAAGTCCCTTCAAATCCTGTTTGATTCCATGGATACATGAAGAGAGCTGGGAAGAATAACCATTCCAAATCTATACACTGTGCAATCTATTAATATTCTTCATAATGCAATGAATAAAAGGATAGAGAAATGGAATTTTTTTTAAAAAGCTAGATTTAAAAAAAAATGCTTACATAAAATAACCCCAGGACTAAATTTCCAATTCAGGTGAAATTTCAGGATTGAGACGGTTCTCATTTAAATGTGAATATGTTTAAAATCCAAATGTCAGAATATTGAATTTGCTCCTTAAAATGCTGAAATGTCAAAGTTCTGCATTTGAGGCTTTTTGAAAAAGGGGTGGTTGTTCAAATACTTTTGTTAATGTACACTGAAGCAAGAAAGACTAATTTCAAATGGAAATGTTTTCCCAATTCCTGTTCTGACGTTTCTTGAATAAAAGCGCTGCACTTTATCCAGGCTATATTTTTGCTGGTCTGAAATCCTACTGCACTTGTAGTCAATCCTGAAAAGCCATGAATAACCTGTGCTGGATATCAAATTTACTGTGCTATTTTTTAATCTTAAAAACCACCTCTGCCTTTTGGATGACAAAGTTGTCAGCTAGGCACTTGTTTAATCTCCCAATAATCTTGGAAATTGGGTTCTTTAATAGAGCCTTCAATGTTATAGTTTACTATGATAGTTCTTCCCCCATCAATTGCGATAAGATGTTTTAAGGTATCCAGGAAACCTTTTGTATACTATGTATACTTTACTGTGCGTATGTTTTTAATCTTGGTTTTTAATAGGTTGCATCAGCAATCTTTTCAATTTGCAATGTGCCAAAAATGTATGTTCATAGGGAACCAAAAATACTTGCACCAAATGTAAACTAATTAGAATGCTGAAGGAAAAATGAAGGCTCTTGATTCTAGAGGAAAGTCTGCTTACTCTGAGACTCAACCAAGGAAATGAAGAACTCGCAGTAAAGGCAGAAGTCTATGTCCAAACTGAATGTAGTAAGAAACAACTACCAGGAAAAATGGTAGTTTTTGGACCCCTGGATCAGGGGTGTCAAACTCAAGGCTTGGGGGCCGGATTCAGCCCACAGGGTGTATGATGACCCGGGCATGGCATAAAGGCAACACAGTCAGATAATCAATAAGAGTCCCTTTATTAGCTCCAACTTTGCCCCCAATGTCCAGGTTACCTTCTGGCTGGACAAAAACTCTCCCAGGAACAGCCTTTGACTGCAGAAAATTAAGTCCAAAACATGGTCAACACAAACTGTAACTTAAAGTCCAAACTGAAGTAATTAGTTTGGCAGGGCAGGAGCAAGAATTTCACACTTGAAGGCACGGCAAAACTCCAACGGTTGGAAAGACTTCAGGAACACAGATAAGCCTGACAATACAGGATTAAAAATAATCAAGAAGAGTGTTTTTGCTGTCCAGTCCAGCCCTGCTGCAGTGGAACAATCAATTTCATTTTCTTTCCCTGGAAGAAAACATACAGACAACCAGGGAAGAGACTTCATCAAGTATTCCAGTGACAGAAAAAGACTCAAACTTCCCCAAATAAAAAAGGCGGTGTATTGATAATAGGTGACTCACTTCTCAGAGGAACAGAATCAGCAATTTGTAGATCAGATAATCTACTAAGGGAGGTATATTGTCTCCAACATGCAAAAATGAAAAATGTGACAGACAGGCTTACCAAAATAACCAAACCCACAGATTATAATCCTTTTCTCCTCTTTCACGTTGGGACAAAAGGGACAAGAAAGAGCCTGAAAACAATGCTAAGGGACTATGAGCAACTAGACAGGAAAGCTACTCTTAGATTATTCAAGCCCATAACCATAGAGTGTGCATCTGTCGGGCTCCGAGTGCAGCACTGCTTCGGAGCCCGCCAGTTCTCCAAAGCTCAGCGAGAATCTTCTTAATCTTCTTTCTTGGATACTAAGCTGACCTAGCTGTTGATTGAAAGCCCACCAATGCTGTCTTCTTCCTTGGTGAGCCGCCCACTGGTCCGATGGAGATGGGAGTTGCATTGCGATGATGTGGCAGACAAAAAGAAGCTCTGTGCCCATGCCAGCCGGCCAACTGACAGCTGGGCATGTAACTGATCTCTGATTGTGAAGGATAGGCTTGGGAGTCAGCTGGGAGGTGGGGAAATACGTGGGTGAGGGCAAGAGATTAGACCAGGTGGATGGTGAAGGCTGAATGAGGTGAGGATCATTTAGGAAGAAGCGGGATAAGACAGGTAGGTAGGCGAGAAACAACGCTTTGATGGTAAACTGTCAGCAAGGGGGGATAATAGGCTAGGCGAGGGCAGGAGTGTGGCTGCGTGTAGGTGTGGATGTGGCTGCTGTATTAATAAAAGGGAACGGGGAATAGGAACACTCAGGGCTAACCTTGCCTGGCTTTGAGCCATTCTTGCTTGAATAGTGTTTGTTGTTTGCTCATCATGGAATAAACCATCATTGGCTTTATAGAAACTGGTGTCTTTATTCACTTTAAGGCATATCTCCAAGACTCAGGGACCCTCTGAGCGCATCATATGACCTGCTTTGGATCCTGTCAGTCAAAGAATTCAGAAGACACTTCTGTGCCCTATCACCCATCTTCTGGAACATGGTACCTCCCGGGGGGAGATTTGTCCCCACCCTCCTATCCTTCTGCAAGAGCTTGAAGACCTAACTCTGCCAAATGGGCTGGGGATCCAACGAGGGAATAACACACTGGAGGTGACTACTAGATTGGTAGCAAATCCATCTCTCCCTCCTGCATTCCCTGCTTTTTCCCCTCCCATTTTTTAATCTCATATTACTGTATTTTCTTATTTATTTAATTGTTTCACTTTTTTGCTACTGTTAGGCTTACACTTCATTCTTTTTACTGTTGTAAGCTACCTAGCATAACCCTGCAGCAAGATAGGCAGCAAATAAATTTATCAAACAAATAAATATGCCTAAAATAGCTTCAAATAGAAGAAAAAGGTTTAGAAGACACCTCCGGTCATGTTGTTCATTTTTATAAAGTTAGTCTTAACACTTTTTTAATTCTTCCATTTGTTTTCTTCCCTCCACACTTTGAGTAATGAATTATATGGAGTTTATCAGTCATACATCTTACATTCAGGCTCATTGTTCACTATTTTTCTTCTAACTCTCAGTCAAATGCATTAAGTGGAGGGAAACCTAAATTAAGTTTACTGAGGTTTCTGTGAAAAAGGAGATATTCCTTCTCATTGTGTACATCTTGAGCATTTTAGAGATGATCCCACTTAAGTGAGTACTCATGGAAAGGTGTTGATGTGGAATACTCTACATACTGTAGACTCTTCACTATTATAATAATCTCTCACTGCATACTTTCATAGAAGCAATCAGTACACGTGTGATGTATAAAAGGTTGTGAAAAGGGTTGCACGAAGACCACAATGTACAGCCATCTTCTTAAAATGATAGATCAATAAAGTAAGCCATAATTTTCTAGCA
Organism: Pseudonaja textilis; assembly: GCF_049901715.1. NCBI lineage: Eukaryota > Metazoa > Chordata > Lepidosauria > Squamata > Elapidae > Pseudonaja > Pseudonaja textilis. The sequence goes on along the minus strand of NC_141992.1, from coordinate 47,155,197 downwards.
AAATCAATGACATGCTGATGCTTGGCTTGGTATATGCTCAGTATGTGCTCTCCAGATTCGATCCCAACAGAAAGCTACCTTATCGGTTTTCCTTCTTTCTTATTGAATGTAAATGAGTAATTAAGACCCGTATTTAATTTTATGTCTATATTTTAAAAGGCAGTCTTTGTTTCCAGTTATGTCTATTCAAGGCAACTACACAAAGGATGTAATTATAAGATGATGTAAGAAGAAATATCAACAAAATACTATATAGTCTTTCTTTCACTCCTGGAATAGGGGTAGATTTAAAAAATGAATGAATAGAGGAATTCTGTTGTTCAAAGAAAATATTGAGATGCCATATTTCTTCCAAACATCTCTCCTGCACCATGCTCTCATAGTTGGCCAAGTAAAAATTCGCACATAAGACTGTCTTTTGTATAATCATTCTTTATTTGCTTCCAGTTACTTTGGAGAGGAAACCAACTTCGATTTATTATCATTTTTAGTGGAAGATTTTTGCAGATGAAAAGCCCTGCACAAGACTGTTGGATATGTTTATGCTGCTGCTGCAAAGCCAACCCAAGTCGTACATGGAGTAGCAGGGCCTGAGGTGTCAGCTTTGGAAGCCATATAGAGATTCAATGCTCCCACACTGCCACAATTGAGCCTGAGAGAGTGGGAGGGAGGAATTCATTTGAGTATATCTAGTTAGACAGAATAAAATTATTTTGCTGGTTCAAGGTCCTTGAGTGTGGCGCGTAATGAAATGTGAATCTTACTTTAGGATGGATGGTGATTGGACCATGTGATGTGATGGTGGCTAAGGGGAGATGGATTTGTATTTTTGACTTTTGTAAGGAAGCCCAAAACTTTCAGATTCGGGATTCCACCGATGTACCAGTTACTATCCAAATAAAGGAACCTTTGAGAGATGTCTGTCTTGGAGTTATTGGTTGGAATGAAAGGTTGCTGTAATACTAACATTATCCCAAATCTTTAAACAAACTCCAGCACCCCAAAAGGGGGCTGTCAGTGGTGCTGAGCCCCATCACTGACTCCAAAAATGGAGCAGTGCGAAGACTGAGTGAAGATGAAAAAAAGGGAAGAAGCTACAGAAGGGGTTCTGGGGCTTGACACCTGAGAACTAGTTGAGGCCACCTGCTGCCCTTCTGAATAAATTTTGCAAGTGATAGAAGCTGCAGAGGAGAGAGAGAGACTAGGCGGCCAGCTTCAAGAGATGGATTCATGGAGAAGCTGCCAGACGGAGCTGTATCCAGAGATGAGACTGGAGAAGAAGCTGCCTGAATGCCTTTCCTTCTCCCTCCCTCTGAGGACGGCCCACGAGACAGAGTGGAGAAGCGGGGGGACGTTGGAATCAGACAACTTCCAAGACTGGAACCTATTGCCTCCATCCCAAAGCCAGTCATTGGCAGGTATCCCAGAGCAATTCGAGTAACTTAAGGTGGAAAGTTATGTCTCACAGCCACAACCTCTCCAGACGAGCCGGGTCCTAACGCAGCCCACCTTTATTTTCCCTAGTCTAAGAATTGACAGTGAAACAAGTGTGGCGCCAGTCAGAGGTGGCCTAAGGATCGACCCAGCCTGGGAGGCCCAAGCAGTAAAGGAGAGACAGCAGATACAGCCGACATTGGGTACGTTACAAACCCCAATTCCGACCCCTCCACAACTAGCAAGGAGATTACCCCCTGCGGGGAGTATTCCTCCAGGGTGGGGATTTTATCCTGGTCAGGGGTGGGTCCAATGCCAGTGTCACCTGGGTTTGTGTCATCTGGGCACAAACAACCCCCCCCCCGATACCTCCAGCCCAAACACACCCCAGCCAGCCACCCAGATGAAGCCTAGCTTCCTAATAAACGGAAGCTAGCCATTCACCCAAAGCCAAGCCATGCTGAAAGCCCCCAGTACATGAAACACAATGTTGCCAGCCAATGAAGACAAAAAAAACGCTACAAAACAGACAGAAGATATTGGAAACACCAATCAAGCAGAACACAGCAAACTCCAAGACCAATAAACACAGACCAAGACTCCCAACCAATCAGGATAAAGAAAAAACCATTCTAACGAAGCACGAGGTTAGCACCAAATTTAAAACAGAAACAGCTGTGAAAGTCTGACACACAGACAAACCCAATACACAAGCCTGATGATGGAAGATGAGATTCTGCTGAAACATCTCTACAACTTTAAAAGCACAACTATAATGACGTGGGGAAATACCCGAACAAAGGTGAATACCATACACACACACACACACACACACACACACACACACACGGTCTTTTTCCATGTAAGATTAAGAGTATCTTGGTGACGTTTCAGCAAGGTCCCCCTCGCCATTCTCAGGCTGGTGCTTTTAGCTTCATGCCAGTGCAAGCAGTGTGTGATCGGAGCTGCCGTCTCTCTATAAATACTGGTGGTGGGGGCTGGTGTGCTGGGCTGGTTGGTTGCGCTGCTGCCTCTTGATTGGTTGATGGAGTTGATGTTGGTATAATGGGCTGTGTGATGGCCTTGTGAGTTTTGTTGTGGAGATATCCTGAATCTTGTGCTGTAATCTCCTGGGTCGTTTGTTTTGCAGTGATCTTTTTTCCATTAGCCTCCTGTATAGTAACGGCTTGGGTAATGGGTTGTGTGATGACCTTGTGAGACTTATTGCTGTGGTATCCTTGGTTTTGTGCTATGATATCCTGGGTCATTTGCTGTGTTGCAACTTTTTATGTTCTTTTGGTGTAATTTCCTGAGTTTTCTGATGTGATATCCTGAGCGGGTGGCTGTGATGTAGCATTCTGGGTTTTAGTCTGGCTTCGAGTTTGGGATCTGGGTCTGTGTTCTTGGCGTGTGTCAGCTTGTTTGGTTTTGGGGTCAGGGGGTGCGACAGCTGGCGAAGCAGCCGTGGTCTGTTTTCTGGATGGTGGTTGTCCTTCGTTTATAGGATGGGCTTGGGCCTGATGAGAGGGATTGATGGTGGTGTCCCGTGTTGTTTTGGGTCTGGAGTTGGTTTTTGTGGCTGTGACTCATTTGTTGGTGAGGGCTAGCTTCCAGATGTCTGGTAGGTGGGAGGTATCGTCCCGTCTATTCATGTTATGGGGACGTTTCTCTATCTCGATTATTCCCAGGTTTTACTCTGTATTTCTTCCTCCTCTTCTTTGGTGAGTTCTCCAATCTCCCCCTCTCCGTGATATTTGCTGGTCGTTCCCCATGCTGACTGAACGCTCTCAGATTTCTCAATTTTAGCTGCTGGTTTTTCCAAGATTTCTGCTGCTCGGGCTTCCTCTATGACTTCTTTTAAAGAGATGCTCTTTTTAGTTAACAACTTCCTTTGCAATCTCAGGTCCCTCATTCCAACTATAATTCTATCTCTTAAAGTTATTTCCACATTTTCAAACTCACAGCCTGCAGCAATATCTCATAGGTTTGTAAGGTAATCATTTATGGTCTCACCTGGTTTCTGTTCTCTGCGATAAAAGTCAAGTCAGTGAGCCAGTGACGATGCAGCAGGAGCATAATGTTCTTCTAACATCTTCTGTAATTCTTTCCATTCCATTGTTTCCACATCTTTGGGAGCAGCTAGGGTTCTAGCTGTTTTGTAGAGGTGATTTCCACAATATCCCAGGAATAGAACTCTCTTCCTCTGTTCTGTTACATCCTGCAGTGAATTTGCTTCTAAAAACATTCTAAATTGTCCCATGTACGTGACCCAGTCATGCTTTTTTGGATCAAAAGGTTCTGGTTGAGTGTGGGTGAACATTCTGATGATCAGCATGGTGATAGGAGCATTCCGTTGTTAGCATTTTCCGTCTTCACCTCGTTTCCTTTGTTCTCTTCAGGAATCTCATCCTCGTCACCAGTGTTTGATATGGGCTAGATTGAAGAGGCAGGACAGTGGTAGAAGAAAAGGATTTCTTTATTTAGCTATGACTGCCACCCGGTATGTCTGATGTTCTTTTTACAGGCTGCTGTCCACAATTGCAGCCACTCATGACTGTTCATTTTCCTGCCTGGAAAATGAACCAATGGGGGAAGTCTGACATCACTGCCTTTTCCCCATTGAATATCTAACATCTACCGTTCAGTCAAAACTGAAGAAGCTTCTTGGATGAAAAGCAAAATGTCTTCAAGGAAAAGCAAACTCCAGTTGCCTTTTGAAAAAGCACCTTTGGGACAAGGAAGAAAAGGTTCATATCTGAAATAAATGCAAACTTCTGATCCAATAAATGGGCCAAAGTCCATTAGGTAGCAAAACTGCAAAATATGTTTCTCCTGGTAAAAACTTTTATCACCAAAATGCTTTATCTCAATTATGACATTTTGCAGTTAGTATGTATTGTTTTCCATTTTCATTTCTCCCCTATTTTGAGCCAGCTTTTCTCAATTTTTTCTTATACCAAAAGCAATTGAGAAAAAGATGAATTTCACTCTTGACAAAAAACAATATAATGTGGAAAGAAACCCCAAATATATACATTGTTAATGAATGAATATTAAAACACCAGTTTGGCATGTTATAATTTATTTCTTTGTAGCAATGGATCTTAAGTGAACAAACTTTATGTAAAGGGGCTAAGAGTGGATGTCAGTTGAGAAGCATACAATTGAATTTGAAATATTTTGTTGGAATCCAAGAATCAGCTCCATTAATCCAGAAAGAAAATTATAATTCGTTTAGGCTGATGGTGCTAAACCAACCCTGTTGTTTCTCATGTCAAAAATAGAATAATATTCTTTAAGGAAAACATCACCCAGGATCCATAGAGGCTGCCCAGTTGAGGAAGACACATATGTTGGCTCAATTGCAAGGTAACAGTTGCCATTGTCCTATAAAAGAAACAAATTGATTCAGATTGTGTCCTTATTGCAGAAAAGAAGGAACATCAATCATATTTTATTGGAATCTGGATTTGGATTATTATTAAATTACATGACATAAAACATTGTCCAACTCAAGTTCCTCGCGTTATTATGAAATTGCATAGGAGTATAATTTTTGCTTACAATGACATGGCACAAAATCCATGTTATATGTACTTCAATATGAAGCTGATTCTTCAAGAGCAGCCATCTGTGTCATCTGCAAGTATTCTGATTGAATTATAGAAGGAGGATTACATATCTGATAGCTTCAAATTAAGGGATATATTTTTGTTATAAATAAAGTAGCATCAGCATAATGCTATTTCTATGTGGCATTATTATTGAGGTATGCAACATCAATTCATCTTAAAATGAAGTGGATTCCTATGCACGGAGAATTTAGAAACGCATACTTACATTGGCAACATAAGCAGAAGGAGGAAGTGGGAACTGGGAACCATTAATGAAAAAGATAATGGTAGGCATATTCTGGATATTGTTGCAGTCCACTGTATACTGTGAAAGAACAAATATAAGGGAAGGTTAAATTGAGGCAATAAGAGGGGTCGGCCAGGTTACAGCAGCACTATAAACCCTCATCTCTTTTCTTCAGTCTACCAAAATTGCCTTTAAGCTGTGCAAAATGTCTTTGGGTCAATGAAATGATATTCAGATTATTTATGGCCACTAGAGTGACAGAAAAAATATTTATTTTTGCATTTTTTTTGAGTAGACTTAAATGTTATACTGCTGAGCTTACTTACAAACTGCTAGCAAACTTTTTTTTGCAATTTAAAAAATTGTATTCTATATTGTTGTAGCTTAACAATGTTCAAGTGGGCACAAAAAGGTACATTGTAAGGAATAGCATACAACACCCCACTCCCCTGTTATTTTGGAGTAAATATCCCAAAATGCATATAAATGATCACGTAGATTAAAACAAAAACAAGTTCACATCCTATTGTGGAAATCAAGAAAAACAAACATAAGAACAAGAAAATGAGGAACTGCGTGAAACCAAAATTAATAGATTTCTCTAGTCGTAATGGTAACAGTTCCCTGAACAATCACAGCATTTGTTCAAGATTCTTTCCTCTACTTACTGAACCATAGTTAGCAGCATTCACAGCTTGAAGGAAATTTGCTAAATATTGTTGTGGGATAGTTAGCAAAAATGTTCCTGTGTCTACAATGCCCTGGCAGCCTTCACTGCACCAGCCCGTAGCCTGGTTGCCAATAGCAAATCTGTAGAAACAATCAGAACATAAGAATATTACTACAACTGTTACAAACAACTAAAGCAAAGTACAATTGGTAAAATAAATAAAAGCCTATGGATCCTTAATCTACACAAAGCCTTTAACCATCCTTTACCGACTGGATCGCCCACAAAGCAGTGGTGGGATTCAATTGTTTTACCGCCGGTTTGGTGGATGTGGCTTGGTGGGCGTGGCTTGGTGGGCGTGGCTTGGTGGGCATGCTTTGCCTTGAATTGATAATGGGTTTTTAGCCAATTTTGTTCATAAATGTATGCCAACACTCATAAGGCATTCCATGTTCTTGATCAAATGGTCAATTTTATTTATTTATCATGGATATTTAAAGCAACCTTTTCTTTTTCTTTATTTTTTATTTAAACTTGTGGCTTGCAATACTAGGCATCTGAATGCAGTGATGAAAGGAGTGTCAAATTTTCCTAATGAGAGACTCACTTGACACTAACATCTCATTCTTTTCAGTGATGAAGCCTTTTTTAATAAGTTATTTTAAGATATTTTATTCTTAGAAATAAAACATTACTATAATACTACACTTTATATAATTAGATTTATTAAGATGATTTGATATTATGAATATTGTTAGTATTATTGTCACTACTAACTGCATCTTGCTCATTGGACTGTTGGCTTGGTTTTTTTACAAGTTTTACATTTACAATAAGAGCTGTGGTGGCGCAGTGGTTAGAATGCAGTATTGCAGGCTAATTCTGCCAACTGCCAGTAGTTCAATTCTGACCGGCTCACGGTTGACTCAGCCTTCCATCCTTCTGAGGTCAGTAAAATGATGGCCCAGATTGCTGCAGGCAATATGCTGACTCTGTAAACCACTTAGAGAGGCCTGCAAAGCATTGTAAAGCAGTATATGAGTCTAAGTGCTATTGCTATTGTTACAATATGTTTTATAGTGATCTGCACTCCATCCAAGGATGACAGATAGAATACTAGCCAATTGAGGAGTTGTCTGGCTAGCTAGCTGGATGGATGGATGGTGAGAAATGATATGCCCATCTGTTTTCCAAATTTGTATCCTAGGCAGAAGGACACCTGTTTTCCTTCCCACAAACAAATTTAGAAGTAGCAAATAAGTATTGGATTAATCAATTCTCCCAAAAATCTAATACACCTAACCAATGGATGAGAGGAATATCCTTCTGTCATTTATAAGCAGTGAAGAAGCAGCTCATTCAAATAAAATGGAATCTGATACAAATCAGGAAGGAAAAAATATCACTTACTCTTCTATACCGATCTGCCAGTAAGCCTGATCAGTCACAGGGGCCCAGGTAATTTCCCCAGTGTACATCTGGCGGTCAATGCCTCCCAATATCAGTTCTCCTCCATACTGAACAGTTGGTTGGCTGAGAGGAAAGTGAAAAAATGGGCAAAAGAAAGAGTTATAGCTTCTCATCTGCTTGTGGTCTTTTTGTGTAGAGTAAACAATCCTAGGATCATTTTCATCAGAAAATAAGGCCAGAAAATAAAATTAAAAAACCAGTTTTTGGATGAAATTACAAAATAACAATGCAAACTGAGCACAGATTGTTGTGTGTTAACACTGACTATCCACCCATCCCAGGTTCCGCCATTGACATACACACCCTTCACTCAACTGCTCACTCCACTGAGAACCATGTTTTTAAAGGCTGTGAAAATTCAACTTTTCACAATTCTATTGGTGAGATAGGAATATAATTAGAGGCACATGTGTGGGTAAAAATCTTCTTACACTCATACTGTGAATAAAGTAATCCTTAGTATATGTGGTGGAATCAAGAGCTGAAAGGAGGAAGGTCCCAACAGGTGGAGTTAAGAGATACACTACCCTGGACTCTATGGAGTGGGGGAGGAAGTTTATGAGATAAAACATTTAGGATAAAATCAGGCTTTCCCAAGGAAAGGTGGGGAGTTTGGTGAGATCGTTGCTGAAGTTTTTAATTCAGCAATGATTTAACCCAAAAATAATTTTAAACCTCTTTCTTAACCTGATGTTTCCCTCTCTTTCAATATCATTCATTGCTGAAATGTTGAACTCCACATTATATTTGTGATGATGGGATTGAGCCATGGAATAAAAGTAAATTGTTCCATTCCAGGTCACTCGTTCTGGAAGAAAACCATAATTATACTTACATGCTATGGCACAAATATAATGTAGTTAATCTTACCGTGAGAAGTAAAAGCTAAAAATAGGTTCAGAAATCTGGTTTTGACTCATCATCTGGTACAAGAGTGAGTATGATCCCTGGGCGTTTGGAGTAGGATTGGTCATACCCAAAATCCCATCAAAGTTGCTATAATAGAAGGGATCGGTGGGTTCCTCCACACTCAATCCAAACTGTTGGTTTCGAACTACAATATTCTGGATCTGAAAGAGAAGATTGAAAAATGGATTTCACTTGTAGTTCATTGCAACACTCTGCACTTTCTCTTGAAATGTGTATATCTTTATCATAAAGATAATGATTCTGTGATTCTAAAATAAACCCCAAAAACTTTAACTTAAACCTTAAACTTTAACCTTAGACTGTCTACTATTGACCTCACCCCCTTCCTAAGGGGCCTGTAGGGGGCATGCATAAGCGCACCAATCGTCCCTACCGTCCCTGTCCTATTGTTTCTTTTTATTTTTCTTATAAGTATCTACCTCATGTATTCAAAACTATGTTTATTCTTATACCTGTATCTTGTAAGTGATTGACAAATAAATGAATAGATAGATAGATAAAATAAATAAATAAATAAATAATAAAGATATACAAAATGGTGAGCAATGCGTAATGTTTTGTTCAAGTCAAGCTTGATTTCTGGTGACTTCCATATTGTTTGCAATAGCATGGAAATGGCTTGCCACCGTCTAGCAAGGGCAGTGGTGGCTCACTAAAAGTTGAGGTTATCCATATGTGAAAATGGTATTCTCTATGGGAAGTGATAAAAGAATCAAGACTAATCAGAATAGTTTTCATGGCTTTTATTATGATACCAATTTACTTCCATTATGTTTATTCTCTTTAGACTTATGGTCATTTAAATGCTTATTTTATGCATTGGTCCCCTAAAACAGTTATACGTGTAAATGTAAATAAAAAGAGCTAATTCTAATGAATTAATCAGTGTGGCATAGTTAAGGAATCAATTACTAACAACTTGGTTAAAATCCACTCACCTGCACAGTATCATAACCTATCATTATACTCAAACTACCAGATCCATATCTCAGGATGTAAGTTTGTTCATTATTGCTGTAATAAGTAGATGAGCGTTTCGGGTCAAACACGTTATGGTTTTCTACAATGAAATAAGAAAAAATAGAGAGTAGTAGCTTTGCTCTATGTGTGGTGAAAGATCTTTTTGTCTATACTTAAATCACAACAGATCTGTACTTTACTTCATTACCAGCACACACTTTTCTTTCTCTCATGTTGTAGGAAAAATCCACATCAAAATTCTAATCCAGAGGTCTCCAAACTTGGCAACTTTAAGACTTGTGGACTTCAACGCCAATTTCAATTCTGGGAGTTGAAGTCCATAAGTCTTAAAGTTGCCAAGTTTGGAGACCTCTGTTCGCATTGATCACACTGAAATGGCAAGGGGGTAGAAAGAGTTTGAAAGAGGCATTTTTCACAAAGATATGCATAAGAATCATCTTCACTAGTACAGGTCAAGAGGTCTTCTTTTGTGGAACCAAATCAATGCAAAACTATGAGCAACATGGCAACTTTCAGCATTTTAAAATAACCCCCCAAAGTGTTAGGAAATACACTTCCAGTGAAAAACCCTTATGTGTAGAGCTGATCAGCAAGGGAGTGGACTACTCACCACAGGCCTTTGTTCTGCAATATGTAGAAGGTACCCACAGAACACCAGAGCCAGTATCCAAAGCAACAAGAAAATCTTGTGGTGGAGTCCCAATTGTTATTTTTCCAAAGTAGAAAGACTGTCAAATGAAAATAATTATGAGACAGGTTTCACTAAAACTTTGGAGCAACTACATAAGTAGGGAACTACCTCTCCCTGACAACACCTGCCCGTCCTTGAGAACAAATAGGGGAGACATCCTTCAGTCCCTTCTCTGAAATGTTGCCATCTAGTGGGACCTCAAAAGTATCTCTATGACTACAAGAACCTGTTCTAGGGATACAAACATTGGGATGACTACAAAATGACAGCAAAGAGGCACAGTGCACAGTTCTCTACCGTCTCACAATGTCCAGATTTTGGTAGCCCAAATTCGGCAGCCCTAGGAAACAGTTGTTTTTCTATTCTCACCTTGCCCATTCTCCATGAAAAAGAGAAAAAACTTTTTCAAATCTGAAGGGTTATTTGTTTATTATTTCTGTTGTAGACTGGAGTTGTTGTCCCACTTCTTTGGGAGTAAGTTATGCATGGACTGCTTGGCCTGGTTGCTGTCTTTTATTCAACTGGAGTAAATCAATAAAGAGAAATTGCAGCCCTAACCCAGAATGCTCACCAGTCATAGTAAAGAAAGCTATCCCAAATACATATTACATTAAGTTGCTCTTTAACAAGATGGGATATCTGAGTGTTATTGTCAGAAACAATGTTCCAATCACACGAGACTAAAAAAATACAGAAAACTGCTTTTTGCTGAATAATAATTTGCAAAAAATAATAATCTGGCAAATATGTTGCTGAATAATCGGGTAGCATCAAAATTGACTTAAATAAACGGATTATGTTCTTTTATGAGTTCAAACATCAGCAGTCAATTTACTGTTGCTCATAAGAGAAAGAAAAGAGGAAATAACTAAGTGATACTTCATTATACATAAATAACATTCTATTGATTGGTTCTGAGAAGAACTATCACAATGTGCAGGAAATAAACTTAAATGCTAGAGTTACAAAGTCAGATGAAGGAGAGGAAAATACAGATTTTCTGTGGTTTAAATACTCACGTCCAAATAATTGGTCATTGGTTCATATGTAGCACCGAATTTATTGATTTGATATTTTAATCCAGGGTCAATATGGTATTTTTCCAAAAATTCTCCCAACACTCCATTCTCTCTCATAATTTCACGAATGGATTTTCCTTTCTTCATAATGATTCTACATACCAAGAAAGATAGCCAGAATATCACTGTCACAACTATCTGCACATTTTAAAAAATATTTTTGTTACTAAAAACAATAATATCCCATCAAACAAATATTACACAAACAAGAGATTAAGCAAAGAACCAGGAATACCGAGGCTTGCCATGGAATGATAAAAGCATAATTTTGCCATCATTTTTTAACTAAAAGTGATACGCTTTAGATTGTTGCAGTTCTATTTTAATTTAATGTATGGTCTGAGATACTCACCTATGAAAACCTTCTGACAGGTGGATGCAAACTAATGCCAGGATCAACCACTTCATGATACTTTGAGTCTTGAGGAATTATTTCAGGGAATCCAAAAATTTTGCTAACAACTAGGCTGCTGTGATTCTACTTTTATATCCAAGGCAGCTGTTCTTTGCTATTTAATCTTTGTTCTTGTGCCCTTTATCACTCTTTAATGTTATGATGCTAAGCCAATACCAATATACCTTTTCTTATGGAGAATAGGAATTAATTTTCCTCTGTTTGAATTACTTTCAATTGAATTTTTGCCCTTGATGTTAAATAAAAGACTAATGGAATTTGGCTTCACAAAGCATCACCTGCTTGCAAAGTTAATATGTGATAATATATCAAAATGGAAAACTATAATCAATTTCCATGGAAGCTGCTCCCATTGTTTTAAGAACTAATGGAAAATGAAAGAACAATCCCACTTGCTCTACTATCAGTTGCTCTAGAAAGGTTGGACAAGGTTACTGTTGATTGAATTACGTCTCAGCATTCTCAGTTTATGATTGCTATTTTTTGTTGACTCCTGGAAAACTGCGTGGTGGTTCTGTCCTGCATGAATGTTGACATTCCAGAACATGACTGTGTCCATTCATCCTTCCATTTCCAGTTGTGAAAGTAAAAGAGTCCCAGATTCTTAACTGGAGCGATGTGCTTGAGATGTTTTCCATTAAAATTTTCTGCTAGTGCTTCATATATTTTATAAAAACATTTTTCACATTTCATTTATCTGTGAGAAACATAAGCTGAAATACCTTTCCAGATTTCCACATTTTTCTTTAGCAATTATAGATTAGTAAACCACACAATGACTTCCATTGAGCCCCATGATGAGCTGACATCACACTGAATTACCAGATTGTATTTGCAAGGAAATCACTCCTGGTTGCAGGATCCAGTCCAGACAAAGCTCTCCAAAGGAAGGAGAGATTGTTGAGATGATTCACATTTTCAGTTAATCAATTTTCTTGAGTAGACCACAGAAATTGTCATTTTGTGAGTGGCTTATGAGCAGTTGGGAGTTAGGATGCTACGAAGCTCACTCCTGCAACACAGCCTTTGATGGACATTAAGCGCTACCAAGCTTCGTTTCCTAATCACTTTTTGGATTTCTATTTTTATTGTTGTTGTTCTGTTAGAGAGACAAAGGATCTTTCAGATCAGCAAGATTTTTATGTGTTCATTGGGTGAGTCCCCTTCACCCTTAGAGGAAAATGGTACAAATTTGATATTAAGAACCTTTGGAATAGATGAGTTTTTCAATTATACAATAAAAGGGTGCCCAGAATATGGATTTCAGAAAGTTAATTAAAATTTAAATGTTACTAAAGTCATAAAAGTGGGATAAAGACCAAGACAAATTCCTTGTCTCTAATCACACTTGGCCAATAAAGAATTCATTCATTTGTTTGGTCGTTCATTCATAAAAATCTAATGAATATGATAAAATAAATATGGATTAAATAAATAAGAAAAGAATAGAGCAGAATTCCATAACAGAAGTTATTGTGCTTTCTATTGCTTATCTTTTTGCGGGGGAAACAGATGAACTTCTTGATAAAATGGAGAAATCCTGTTGTAAGTAATCAATTTATACATCAAGGACAAGCTGCAATGGATAATTTTGAAATTACTTTGAAGGGGGATTTAACCATCATAAGCAATAAAACGGAGAAAGATATGGATGTGAAATGGAATAGGTGGATAATTTATTTCCTAAAGGAGATTTACAAGTACTGAACCAGGAAATGGATTTGTATAATTTCTTCTTACTGAATATACAAAAGATTTTTTCTGGGAGGGGAGGGACAAACAAAAGTACAAATGTTATTTACTTTTGTTGTTGTCGTTCAATTGCTAAGTCATGTCTAATTCTCCGCAACTCCATGGACCATACTATGCCAGGCCCACCTGTCCTCCATTGTCTCCTGGAATTTGCCAAAATTTATGTTCATTGTGCTGATGATACTATCTTATCACCTCCTCCTTTGCTGTCTCCTTCTCCATTTGTCTTAAATCTTTTGCAACATCAGTGTCTTTTCCAATGAGATATCAATTCCCATTAGGTGGCCAAAGTATTTGAGCTTCAGCTTCAGTATCTGTCTTTCTAAAGAACAGTAAGGCTTGATTTCCTTTACAAAATAAATATGCTAAAGTTTTAAAAGATTTGTGGCTATAGAAACAGATGAACAGAAAACTAGTTCTGGAGTTCTTTCTGAAGGGATTAAAAAATTGAGAGCCTTAAACATTCAGGGAAGACTTATAAAGTCAGTTTATTTATATAATTATATGATTTCCATTTTTAATGGAAATTATTCTCTCACCACCTTTCTTTATGAGCATGGCCTCATTGCTCTCAATTCTAGAATAGCTGTTGTTCAAAAAGATCTACTGGGAAAATAATTCCATGCATGTCAAGAATATCCAGGAACATAACATTTTTAATAGAACAAATTATAATATGGAAATTAAATCCATTTTTGACATTGTCTGTTACCAGTCTGTCAATCTGACTATTCATATAATATCAGAGACAGAAACAATAGTTCAGTTGGAGTGTAATGGGGGGAAATATATCACTGGTATAATGAATGAAGAAAAGATGTTCCAGTGACATCAGTCTCTGAATGCATGCAATAGTTATTCAATTCATCTTTCTGAAAACTAACAACCAGTGGCTGATTAGAAAGGATGGGAATTGTTGTTTAACTCATCTGGACACTGTCAGCTTGGAAAATCTTATCTCATGAATGAGATGTTAAATTATGCCTTACCAATGGTGAGTTCAGCAACTAATTAACATTTATTTCCTAAATCACAAAAATTGTTTTTTTTTTCAAAGAGGGTGCATTTGTTTTTTTTTTTTAATATTCACAAACATTTGTTGTTAGTTAATAAGAAATGCCAGTTCAGATTCAGTAGTATTTTAGAGCAGGAAGAACCATTTATTTCTTCAGGAATTACTCCAACATACCTTTTCTCTTCACATTTTCTTGAAAGGTTCCTCCATCCTTCTTCATTCCTTTCTCCATCATCCCTTTTTTCTTTAAGGGGTCCCAGAGGGATTTTCCTTTCTTTTCCACAAGGTACAAAAAAAATTCCCTTCATGATCAGCTGGAAGCATATATTTCTTATCCTTTCTGCGTTACTCTTGCATCCTTTTTGTCACTTTACATTGTCACTGAAAATTACTAATGAAAAAACCTGCTAGTTGCTATTAAAGCAAGGAGCTGTGTGTAATAGAAGCACATTCACAAAGTCTTATGCTTTAATTTTTTACATAAAAAGTGAAGATTATGACTTTGATTAGCCAACCTTGACAGACCTTAGTACTATCACAATTGATTGAAACACACACCTTCTCCACTTCCTCTAACAGGTGGAGATACATCAGTGTCAGAATAACCCATTTCATGATGTACAGCAAAGGTCTCCAAACTTGGCAACTTGAAGACTTGTAGGCTTCAAATCCCAGAATTCTCCAGCCAGCAGAGCCAGAATTCTAGGAATTGAAGTCCATAAGTCTTAAAGTTGGCAAATTTGGGGACCCCTGGTGTACAAGGTCTTCATCAATGTGACCCAAAAATTATATGCAGAGTTATTACTGGCATGTCCCTAGGTTTATATTCCCAATAGCTGCCCTCCACTGATTTTTTTTTTTACTTTTGGTTACCTATATCAGGGGTCACCCACCTTTTGGACCTCAGGGACCACCAAACTCATAATTTTAACTCCAGAGGACCACTAATATTAATTTTGACTGAGGGTGGATTGGTGGGAGAGAGAGAGAGAGAAATCTGATGTAACCTCTCTCTCTCTTTCTCTCTCTCCCTCCCTCCCTCCCTCTCTCTCTCTCTCTCACGCACACACGCACACACAAACACACAGAGGCAGGGGTGGGATTCAAATTTCTTAACCAGTTAGGTGTGGCCTAATTTGTGGGTGTGGCTTGGTGGTCATGTGACTGGCTGGGCATGACTTGTATGTAAATATTATAAATATTTTTGTAAATATTGAATTTTTTATAAAAAAGATAAACTTTTACCCAAAATCAGACAAAGCAGGCAGGCAGATTGAGTTGCTCACAGAAGTACAGATTAACTCAGAGATCTATCTATCTGCCATTGGCTGCCTGAGTCTGTCACATAAAATTTGCTTGCAGGCAAACCTATAAAATTTGCTAGCAAGCAAACTCACAAAATTAACTGTCAACAAACCATGTATGTAAATATTGAATTTTTTATAAAAAAAAGACCAACTTTACCAAAATCAGGCAGAGCAGACGGGCAGATTGAGTTGCTCACAGAATCACAGATTCACTTAGAGATCTGTGTTTCTACCATCGTCTCTGAGCCTGCACTGAATAGAAGCTTCAGGCTCAGCTTTGCTTTCAGATTAGATAGAAAGCAAGAAATCCAATTATTTCCTGCTTTCTAGCTAATCTAAATCTCTCGGCACAGCAGAACAGCTGATGGTTGGGGATAAAAAAAGGAAAAATAGCAACTTAGCAGGCAAATTTGCCAGGAAAGGAGTGAGTGGGCGGGGAGAGTACTCGCAGGCCATGTGGGCAGCGCACCCTTGTGTTCCAGCGCAGCCTGGATTAATTGCTTTGGGGGAGTGATATGGAGGTGACTTTTCTTAGTGGACCACCAAAATTTTCTCAGGGACCACCAGTGGGCTGCAGCCCACTGGTTGGCGACTACTAACCTATATCATTATTCATACCAAAAATCAACATTTGTTTTGCTATGTAGGACAGAAGGGCAATATTTAATTAGATTTAAATACTATATGCCCTTGATTTAAAAACAAAAAAACTAAAGAAGTTGAGTGATTATTGAAGTTTTGCTAAGAAAATAGCAAAGAAAATCAGTGATAAGTTATCAATCAATCATAATATAATCAGTTTTCTTGAAAGCTGTTCTCAAATGTTTCAGAAGTAATAGAGGACAAGTTAGCAATCTCAGCTGTTGTTACAAGCACTTAGCAAGTTCAGTTTCTGTTTGAGTTCAACAATTATCAAAAAATAAGTAAGTCAACGCTTAATTTCCTTACAACATTTTAACATTGCTCATTTTAACAGATAACCTTGGGAACAATGCTAACTAATAAAGAGTTGGTTCCAAGCATAAATAGAACTATTGAAATCTTAATTTACTAAATCCCATTAATTTGAGTCTGAAACCATCAATTCATTCACTAATGCACTGTTAATAAATGCCTTTTCATTAAAACAAATCTCAAAGCATTTTATTGTAAATTTTGATATTAAATTGTGCAAAGTTCAACCCTAGTCTTTCTGACTGATACAAGTTTGAAAGTCGAGATATCTTATTTAATGTGTTGATTAGTACATAATGAGAGAGAAAGAGAGATTATAAAGCCACATTTTAATTGTTTAAGTCTTTTAAATACTTCTGACTTTAGAGACCTGCTCAGTGTTTATTTCAATGCACAAGTTTTAGAAACTGTTATAAGATATCTGTCCAATTGCCATACATTTCATTTGGAGATCTGCAAAATGTACTGTCATGTTTTCTTCAATGTGCATATTGTAAACTTCATTTTGTGATTTGGAATCCTGTTTTATTAAGGTCTTTGATGGTATGGGATAGTTTTGGGATACTGTACTCATAATTAAACAATGTAATGAATATTACTTTAAACAAAGCGCTACAAATAAGACTAATAATACACTAACCCATTGGAAGTTAATATTGACCACATTGAGGAACACTATCTACACTTGACAACATTTATCTAGTATATATTGACGATTTCTTCTTATACATTATGTTCTTTTTGTTTCTCTTAGATTTCTATTTTTTCTTCTCTGTTGTCACATTTAATGGCCATCAGGTGGCGATCTTGCTCCTTTTGAAGTAGTTCTTTTCCCCACTAGTCTCTATACTTTCAATCTCTTTGAAGTTCATTCCTTATGCCTTCCGTTGTTCTTGTTGTTGTTGCTGCTGCTGCTGCTGCTGCACTGAAGCAAGAAAGACTAATTTCAATTGGAAATGCTTTCTCAATTCCTGCTCTGAAGTTTCTTGAATCACAAGCTCTGCACTTTATCCATGCTATGTTTTTTGCTGGTCTGAAATCCTACTGCACTTGTAGTCAATCCTGAAAAGCCATGAATAACCTGTACTGGATATCAAATTTACTGTGCTATTTTTTAATCTTAAAAACCTCCTCTGCCTTTTGGATGACAAAGTTGTCAGCTAGGCATGTCAGGAATTTGTTTAATCTCCCAATAATCTTGGAAATTGGGTTCTTTAATAGATCCTTCAATGTTATAGTTTACTATGATAGTTCTTCCCCCAGCAAATGCAATAAGATGCTTTTAGGTATCCAGGAAACCTTTTGTATATTATGTATACTTTACTGTGCGTATGTTTTTAATCTTGGTTTTTAATAGGTTGCATCAGCAATCTTTTCAGTTTGCAATATGCCATAAATGTATGTTCATAGGGGACCCAAAATACCTGCACCAAATGAAAACTAATTAGAATACTGGAAGAAAAAATGAAGGCTCTAGATCAGTGGTCTCCAACCAGTGGGCCAGGGACCACTGGTCTATGAGAAAATTTTGGTGGTCCACAGAGAAATGTCACCCCCAAAGCAATTAATCCAGGCTGCGCGGGAACACAAGGCTGCATCGCCCACATGGCCCGCAAGAACACAAGGCTTGCGTTGCTTCCATTGTGAACAACACAAGGTAGTGGGGGGAGGAGGGAAATGGCGGAGGGTGGGGGAACTTGCCCCACTCACCCAAATGCCTGGCCTGGCCACCGGGCTGCTTCTTTCCGCTTCTTTCTTCTTCTGCTTTTGGTTGCACACAAGGAAAGCAGCAAAAGTCTTTCTCTCCCCCAAACTTTGCCAGAAATGAGTCATTGGGACCCTGCAAGGCCTCCTGCTCCAAGAGGCTGTGCTGGCAAAGATTCATTTCTGGTGGAGTTTGGGAGAGAGAAAGAAAGACTTTTGCTGCTTCTGCTACTTTCCTTGCATGAAGCCAAAAGTCTCTCTCTCTCTCTCTCTCCCCCTGAGAACGGAGCTGGAGACAGTATCCTGCAATCCCAAATAAAGAATGATCGAACAGTAGAAAAATGGGGTGGGGAATTTTCCTGCAGACTTTTTGGGGGGGATTTTCCCAGGGGGTCTGCTGCTTACCCAGGGGGTCTGCTGCAGAGACCCTGGGAAAACGTCAGCAAGCCACCATCAGTAAAAATTCATATTAGTGGTCTGCGGAATTTAAATTTATGAGTTTGTTGGTCCCTGAGGTCCAAAAGGTTGGCGACCCCTGCTCTAGATTCTCGAGGAAAGTCTGCTTACTCTGAGACTCAACCAAGAAAATGAAGAACTCACAGTAAAGGCAAGAAGTCTCTTTCCAAACTGAATGTAGTAAGAAACAAATAACTACCAGGAAAAATGAGCCCCCTAGATCAGGGGGGTCAAACTCAAGGCCTTAGATCTGGCCCACAAGGCCGCTCTGGAAATAGTGAATGACTGGCCTATGGTGCCTCTGCCAGTGAAAATGGAGTCCTTGAGGGCTGTGTGTGCTCCCCGCAGCTCCGTTTGTGTGTATTGGTGGCTCACTTCTCAGAGGAACAGAATCAGCAAAGTGTAGATCAGACAATCTACTAAGGGAGGTATATTGTCTCCAACATGCAAAAATGAAAAATGTGACAGACAGGCTTACCAAAATAACCAAACCCACAGATTATAATCCTTTTCTCCTCTTTCACGTTGGGACAAAATGTACAACAAAGAGCCTGAAAACAATACTTAGGGACTATGAGCAACCAGACAGGAAAGCTACTCATAGATTATTCAAGCCCATAACCATATGATGTAGTGTGTGCATCATATGACCTGCTTTGGATCCTGTTGGTCAAAGAATTCAGAAGACACTTCTGTGCCCTATCACCCATCTTCTGGAACATGGTACCTCCCGGGGGGAGATTTGTCCCCACCCTCCTATCCTTCTGCAAGAGCTTGAAGACCTAACTCTGCCAAATGGGCTGGGGATCCAACGAGGGAATAACACACTGGAGGTGACTACTAGATTGGTAGCAAATCCACCTCTCTCTCCTGCATTCCCTGCTTCCTCCTTCCCATTTTTAAATCTCATATTACTGTATTTTCGCTGTTCATTTCATTGTTTCACTTAGGTTTATACTTCATTGTTTTTACTGTTGTAAGCTACCTAGCATAACCCTGCAGCGAGATAGGCAGCAAATAAATTTAACAAATAAATAAATATGCCTAAGATAGCTTCAAATAGAAGAGAAAAGGCAACTCTACTTCAGCATCATTTTAAAGTTTAGAAGACACCTCCGGTCATGTTTTTCATTTTTATAAAGTTAGTCTTAACCTGTCAGCCTTCAAGATGATCCCTTCTGCATCGTATGTGCTGCCTTATTTCTTCCTTACTTTGCATCTTTCCTTACTTTGCATCTTTCTTACTGCTCCATCTTTCGGCTGTCATTAGCAACGGGGGGGGGGGGGGAATTGGAAGGGAAGAAAGCTGGAGGTGTTACATTCCTGTAAATGGGAAGGAGGAGGGGGAGTATAAATTCCTCTTTTTAAGTTTCTATTTCCTTGCCTATTTTTTCTATCCTCTGCACAGCTGCAAAGTTTTATCAAAATATGTCAAGGTCAACAGACAGAGGCCTCATCACCACCTGAAGATGCCCACATGATCATATGCAGAACTTTTAACTGGAAGAGTCTTTTGAACTCTGGGGGGTGGGAACAATTCCATCCTTTTGTATATGTGATCTGCGCGCCAAAATCTTTAGATTCAGAATCTCCTCTGTAGCTTCCACTTTGAAATTTAGTAAAAGAAGACCTTTGCTCTAACCATTGGAGTCTGAGTGTTTCTTTCTTGGATTTTGAATGGAGCACAGACTGACATAACCATTTTTTAATTCTTTAATTTGTTTTCTTCCCACCACACTTCGAGTAATAAATCAGTCATACATCTGTACATTCAAGCACATCGCTCACTATTTTCTTTCTAACTCTCAGTGAACTGCGTTACGTGGAGGGAAACCTGCATTATGTTTACTGAGGTTTCTGTGAAATCTTGAGCATTTTAGAGATGATCCCACTTAAGTGAGTATTCATGAAAATGTGTTAATGTGGAATACTCTCCATACTGAAGACTCTTCAGTATTATAATCTCTCATTGCATACTTTCATAGCAGCAATCAATGCACTAGATGTATAAAAGAATGTGAAAAGGGTTGCATGAAGACCACAATGTACAGCCATCTTCTTAAAATGATAGATCAATAAAGTAAGCCATAATTTTCTAGCAAAATCGATGACATGCTGATGCTTGGCTTGGTATATGCTGAGTATGTGCTCTCCAGATTCGATCCCCACAGAAAGCTACCTTATCAGTTTTCCTTCTTTCTTATTGAATATAAATGAGTAATTAAGACCCATATTTAATTTTATGTCTGTATTTAAAAAGCCAGTCTTTGTCTTATGTCTATTCAAGGCAACTACACAAAGGATGTAATTATAAGATGATGTGAGAAGAAATATTAACAAAATATTATATAGCCTTTCTTTAGCTCCTGGAATAGGGGTAGATTAAAAAAATAAATAAATAGAGGAATTCTGTTGTTCAAAGAAAACATTGAGATGCCATATTTCTTCCAAACATCTCTCCTGTATCATGCTCTCATAGTTGGCCAAGTAAAGATTCACACATAAGACTGTCTTTTGCATAATCATTCTTTATTTACTTCCAGTTACTTTGGGGAGGAAACCAACTTTGATTTATTATCACTTTTAGTGGAAGATTTTTGCAGATGAAAAGCCCTGCACAAGACTGTTGGATATGTTTATGCTGCTGCTGCAAAGCCAACCCGGTTGTTGCCCAAGTCATACACAGAATAGTAGGGCCTGAGGAAGACATCACCAAGGATCCACAGAGGTTGCCCATTCTGGGATGGCAGATAAGTAGGCATAATGGCAATCCGGCAATAGTCTCCAGAATACTGTTGAGAAAAAGATATAGACTACATTAAAACTCTTGGACTAAGGCAAAAATATCAGAAATAACCTGAGACAGTTAACTTGAGAGAGCAAAATTTAACTTTCAGTATTCAAACACTCTACCATTGTAACTGCATATAACACTCTGCCAAGATTTTTAACCACAAAACTATCCATTATTCTGCAACTGCATTTTAAAGAATACATTTTTAGGCCTGCTCAGTTCATTATTACTCAATTCCCTACAAGAAAAAATGTGATCTAATTTTCAATATGTGGACCACCAGGAGACAAATTGTTGTCTTCAATTACCCAAGCCTCTCAAATATTTATTTTCTTAATGGCACCATATTTTACGCCATAGTGCACCTTCTGGTGCCCCCTATCTTTTTTATATAACATCTTGCCAACTTTTTAAGCTCCTTTCTTCAGCTTTCCCATGAGGGCATCTCAAAGTTATGCTCTCTGCTTTTCCATGGGACAGTGAGGAGAATATAATGTCATGAAGAGATCCAGCTGTGCTATGCCTTTCTATACAGCAGTTGTAAATGACTGATACAAGGTAATTTCAGATTCCTAAAACCAACATGAAAAAAGCTGTTGAAAAGAATGACCTACCTGAAGGACATAGTTAGATGGAGTCAGGGGGAAATTAACTCCATTGATGGAAAATGTGATGGTCGGCATGGACTGAAGGTTATTGCAGTTAACCACAAACTATAGAATGGGAAAGAAGATAGAGAGAAAATGTACAAACACCATAAGTATAATATTCTAAGGGATAAACTAGACTGTAAATAAGTAAGTAGATTATACAGCATCCTGCTTCCCTTCTCATTTTGATTTACTTTCCTGTACAAGCATACTGGCTTAATTCAATATCAAGATGCATTAGAATGGAAAACGCTCTTTCGTATTTTAGCCTTCTTAAGAAAAAGCCAACTCTTCCCTATACTGGCAGATGGATGGGAATTGAACCTCCACTAGCATCTTGTTTGGTTTAGTTTGACAAAAGCTAAACTAAGAACTAGCAACTAGGGTAGGTCTTGCCAGATAGCTGTACATTTTCTGGCAACCTCCCACTCCACCTCACAATTCCCATTGCCTGGATAAAGGAAATGAGTATTAAGGGAGTCAGTTTTTCATCATCTTATATTGGATTTATTTGGGAAATATTTTCATACCCACAATAAGAGTATCCCAGGTCTTTTGCTGATATTTAGCATGCCAGTTACACTCAATATTCCCTGTCCCTACATATAGCAGGTTTCCCCTACCTCGCCATAGTTGTTCTGCTGGGCTCCAAGTATCTGCATCAGCTGGTCAAAGAACTGCCCAGGAACAGTAAGTAAGGATGTTCCGGTATCCACAATCGCCTGACACCCCTGGCTGCACCAATTGCTGACCTGGTTGTTAACCAAGAATCTAGAGAAAGAAAGTCCAGAGATATTTGCTGTTACATTGTTCTTCCACACTTATTCAACAGATATTCAATGGCATCACCGAAAAGGAACCAGCTGTGGTTATTTTCATATAAAATCAGATTGTTTTCTTGCCCTGGTTTTGTCATTGGACCACCAGAGTTAAGTGGAGGGGCTGTTTCCGAAGAGAGAAAAAAGATTATTGTCCCAGAAATAAAAGCAAGCTGGAAAGGCATATTTGTAAATTAATGATTGCTGACCAGCTGCAACTAGTAGAATCAGAGTTGCCTTGGTGTAGGAAGCCAGAGACTCTTCTGCTGACTGCTGGCTGGCTGAAATTTGGCAGTTCAAATCTCAAGGTTGACTCAGCCTCCCATCCTTCTGAGGTTGGTAAAATGAGGACCCAGATTGTTGGGGGCAATATTTTGACTCTGTAAACCACTTAGAGAGGGCTGTAAAGCGGTATATCAGTCTAAGCACTGTTACTATTACATTCAATTGGATACCTCTCCATTTAATATTTTTGCCTTCTGTCATATTAAAAACTACCAATTGCAACATTCGGAATGGTTCTGAGGCCCCACTAGTGTCCTTTGACGTAGAGATTTCAAAATCCCATCTCCAAGAGACTATTCGTCATGTAATACTTAAGTTTGTTTTCCATCAGGCTCTTCGGTAAATATTACTACTGAAAACAGCCTTACCCTTCAATCGCAATTTGCCAATATAAGTCTTGGGTAACTGGACTCCAATAAATCTGACCAGTGTAGAGACTGGAATCGACTCCTCCAAGTATAAGTGCACCACCATTCTGGAAACTTGGCTGCCTAATAAGATCAATGGAGAAGGACAATCTTATTGAGATTATATTGCTGGTTCATACCAGTGTTTTTTTTTTTAGCTGACTGAAGGTTCTCTGTGTGAGGACCTTTTCATTGTGAAATCATACCCACCTTGAAGGGCTGCCTAGTGTCAAAATTCAGTATTATGCAACCCCAAAAGCGGCCGTTTAGATAATCCATTCTCACTATCTGGAGTAGAATTCAGTTTAAACCAGGTTTTTTTCAAACTTGGCAATTTCTGTTGGGTAGACTTCCCAGAAATCCTCAGCTAGCATGCTGGAAACTGAAGTCACCCACCTTAAAGTTGCCAAGTGTCAAAAACATTGGTTTAAACCAGCCATGAATGGTCACTCATTATGATCTTCTTTAACAAATCTGTTGAAGAGGAGCACAGCACCTCTCTGGGTATTTGGTTAACTATCAAACTGCTCTTCTATGTTTAAAAATGTTTAAAAATACTAATCTGGGTTCTGTGTCTGATATCTTAAATCTATTGTCCAGGATGACAGGTAACAGGTCTTTTCATTTCTTTGTGTCGATCCTGAAAAGTGCTAAAGAGGCCGGTGAGATCATCTGGCAAATCAGGAGGTGCACAGAGTAAAGGACAAATATGATAAGGTAAAAATACTACTCTCTATCTTATACCAGTAATTTCAAGAATCATTTTTAAAACTCTAAAGAAATCCTAAACCACAGGAAAAACATTTTAACAGGAAAAAAAATATCAAGCAACCGGAGGAGCATTTTTCTCATAATTTTAAGAGAAAGGTTTGGGCAACATTTCATAGCTAGGACTCAGTAATACTTTAGAGAGGCTGAGATTTTAGTAAGCGCTACCAAAAGGCTATGTGTTCAAATATCTATCCTGCCATAAACTGATAGAATGTTTTTAGAACAATCATTCTTCCTCAGTCCTACCTAAATATTGGTACTACGTAACAATGTAAAGTTGATATTTTTAAAAACTTCCCTCTCTCTGTCTGCCTTTTAAATTAATGTGAAGTGCTTTCTTGGATCTGAAATCTGTAATCCAAAGAGAATCTACTATCTTACAGAAACTTTAACTGGATAGCTTTCTAAAACAATTACGCAATGTGCAAATCCAAAGGTTAAAAAGGCCCTGTGATCTTAAGTTGTCCATCTCAAAATTCCAACCATAGAAATGTTCTCCATAATTCTTGTTGACATAGGTTGTAAGCTGTGTACAAAGTATAGACGACAATTGAGAAATAATCATTGTAGCGAGTGGAAACCGCCAAATTAAAAACAAGAAAGGTAGAAAAGACTTCATACTCACTGACTCAGGTAAAAGCTGAAAACAGGAGCATCAAGCAGATTCTCCTGGATCATTCCCTGCATTACAGTGGTGGCACCACCGGCGGAAAGGGAGGGATAGGCCAGACCCAGGATGCCATCAAATTTTGAATAGAGAAAAGCAGTGCCAGGCTCAGTTTCACTTAGGCCAAATTCTTGATTGGTAATAGGAATGCCTTGGATCTACAAAGGAACAGGACACGTCATAAGATAGGAAAAGTATACAGCACAATAGCCTAACAGAAGTTCAGAAAATTGAAATTATGGATAGCTAATCTATTTGGTTGTGATGGAAGAATAACTCACTGTGCAGAGTATTTGAGGATGGGAAACCTGTCTAACATTATGGTCAGTTGATCATGAAATATATTAAAAAGATTTTCAAAATGTTAGCCTTTTTTATATAAACGGATAGATTCAACAAGAGAACCTCTCATTCAGACTTTCTTATATTCTCAAATGTTCAACACATAAATATGCAGTCAACTGGAAGAGCTAATGTTATGAGAAGGGTGTTCACAAGGAATAGGAGTACCAAAATAGATACTTGGATGTGGAAAAGAGAAAAGGCTAGTTATTTGGGGATCTCAGAGCAGGGAGCTAACACTGGTTGAATTTATCTTATTTTATTTATTTTATTTGTTTGTCAAACATGTACAAGATAACAAGTATAAGTATGAACATAAACAAGAACAAAAGAAGTGTTTAATTTCATTGTACGAGGTGCATTGTACGAGACAATAAAGTAAACTAAACTAAAATACAGATAAATGGGGACAGAAAGACAGGGAAGGTAGGCACGCTGGTGCACTTATGCACGCCACCTTTAAGGATCTTTAAGGGCCTCTTAGGAATTCCTACTCTGTATCCCCACCAGCTCCTACTATTTTCCCCTCTCACAACAGTGAAGGTGTTGTGTTGCCCAGGCGACTATCCACTGATCTTTGGAAAGGATCGGGAGGTGTTTGATCAACCAGCTAGCAGAAAATACGACTTCAGCAACAGTGTGGTCAATCTTTGGAATACTCTACCTGACTCTGTGGTTTCTTTCCCAAATCCCAAAAACTTTAACCTTAGACTGTCTACTATTGACCTCACCCCCTTCCTAACAGGCCTGTAGGAGGCGTGCATAAGCGCACCAATCGTGCCTACCGTCCCTGTCCTATTGTTTTTTCTTTTTCTTATAAGTATCTATCTCATGAATTCAAAACTATGTTTATTCTTATACCTGTTCTTGTAAGCGATTGACAAATCAAATAAATACTAAATACTAAAAATATCCTTTCTTCATCCATCAAAGCCCTAGGCTGCAATATGAGGACTTTAGCTAAACCCATGATACTTCAACAGAAGGTAAGACCAGTGAAAATGCCCCAAACTCTTTCTATGAGATTTAAGTCTTTGCAGGCTTGAATGTTTTCAAGATTCAGTTCATTACTATCATAATCATTTTGATTTCAGTCACTGACCAAAGCAATACTGTCCACTGTATAATATCAATAATATTGCCTTGTGCTAGGAGTATCATGTCAAACAAATACTTTCCACTTGGAGAGAACTGCTACTTACCGTTACAGTATCATAGCCAAAGACCCCAGTGAGACTACCACTTCCATACTGCATAGAGAAAGTTTGTCCATTGCTGGAATAAGTAGAAGACTGGCTGGGATTAAATAATGGATGGTTGTCTGGTGATAGATACGAGAGTGGGAGAGAGAAGGTTTTACTTTTGAATCAATAACAAAACCTGGTTTAATAACAATATAATAGGTGTGAAGGACAAAAAGGCATTCCACAAATTGGGTATTTTTTATTCTTAAATGAATGAGAAAGAATACTCACTGCAAGGCTGACTTTGGCAATAGACGGATGGCACCCAGAGATTGGACGACCCAGTGTCAAAGAGAACCATGAAGTTCTGAGGTGGAGTTCCAATACTGATCTGTCCATAATAGGTCAGCTAGAAAAAGGAAAACCTGGTCATCATTCAGGGCTTCCACACTTGAATGTTGATAATGGAAAGACTTAACACATCCCACAGAACATTCTGTACACGCTTAAAACATATTGTTCAATATCTTTTAGGAATATCTATAGGCAAAAATTTAGAAGAAATAAAAATTTCAGAAACGTGGCTTTAGAATTCAAACTGATTCGTAATAGTTGTTTTTTTTTTAGTAGGTTCTGTATAGCCACATAAGTACACTTACAATTCAATTAGGTTTTCATACCTGCTTCATGGTTAATTGGGTACATGTAACTGTGTTTGATATTAGCAAGATTTTCAAATTATAACACATTTGCAGTTGGAACCAGGCCTATGATTTTCTCAATTAATGTAAACTTTTCCTGTCCAGTTTTCATCTTGACATTTGTTGGTCAAGCATGTATGAGAAAACAAGTATAAGTATATACAGTATATAATAAATGAGTACGAATAAATGAGAACTGTAGGACAGGGATGGTAGGCATGCTGGTGTGCTTATGCATGACCCCTTACAGACCTCTTAGGAATGGACTGAGGTCCACGGAAGACAGTTTAAGGTTAAAGTTTTGGGGGTTGGAGGATGTAACAACAGAGCCAGGTAGTGAGTTCCAGGCATCGACCACTCTTTTGCTGAAGTCATATTTTCTGCAATTGAGTTTGGAGGGGTTTACTTTGAGTTTGTATCCATTGTTTGCCCATGTATTATTGCGGTTGAAGCTGAAGTAGTTGTTGACAGGTAGGACATTGTAGCAGACAATTTTGTGTATTAAGCTAAGATCAGACTGTAGGCAGGGTAGTTCTAGGTTGTCCAGGTCCAAAATTTTGAGCCTGGTAGCATAGGATATTCTATTGCGAGCAGAGGAGTGGAGTATTCTTCTTGTGAAATGCCTCTGGACTTACTCAATTGTAGTGTGGATTCCAGGCAGACGAGCTGTATTCGAGAATTGGTCTGGTGAAGGTTTTGTATGCCCTGGTTTGCAGTACAGTGTTTATTTACATAATTGTGATAATTTGCCTTTAACTAGCCAGATACTCACATCCATGTAGTTAGCAAGTGGCTCATCAGCAGTGGCAAAACTGTTGGTATATTTGCTGGCTGGATCATAATACTTGTATAGGAGAGGTCCATTGACACCTTTTTCTTTCATCAGTTCCCGCATAGACTTGAATCTTTTTAAGGGTACTCTGTGAGGTAAGCAGTTAAGCAGAGAATCAAACTGGCAGCTCTAGATACATCCCATATTGATTTTTTTTTTCATTGAGATTGTGTACATGATCTAAGGGGTTACCTGGACTGAACTCAGTATCATTTAATTAGTTGTGCTAACTCCTGTTTGATACTCTCAAGGGTTAAATATATGTTTTTTATTGAGCAGGAAATCAGACTGAGGGACTCCAATGTCCTCCTATCAAATCTACTATTCTACAACAGCATTACAAATTTGAATAATAACAACGCTCTAATATTGTCTATTCCAGAGGTCTCCAAACTTGGCAACTTTAAGACTTGTGGACTTCAACTCCCAGAATTCTCCAGCCAGCATAGCCAGAATTCTGGGAGTTGAAGTCCACAAGTCTTAAAGTTGCCAAGTTTGGGGACCTCTGTTCTATTCTATCAAGTGCTGGAAGCTGAGTCTGTACCTGCATAATTCCAGCTAATTAAATGCCCCCCCCTCAAAAAAAAGAGAATCTGATTCACTATTTTTGCAAAGAGAGAATGGAATGGAATGGATTATCTACCTAATGCAACACAAAAAATGTATTACATCATCCTGAAAATATCCACATAGGAAATAGAGGTGTTATTTATCATCAAAGCTACACAGAATGGTTGTTACTCCTAATTTTAACAGTGCATCTGAGGGTCTCCTAGGAATTGTAATGACTTATCCTAGTGTATATATCTTTCGCAGTAGTCCTAAGAAAATGCTACCTAATTGTCTACTTTTGAGCCAAAACATAAAGTGAATCCAGTTATTCTTCAGCATAGACTTCTGAACTTGGGGGTGCCATTCTTCAGCAAAAATGCTATGAAAAAATAACAATACTGTACAGCAAGGTAGCATACCCAAAGGCATATAGATAGTAAAGGCATACATTGTTCTAGAAACTATGGCCAAAAGGCATTAAAATGTCTGAATATTTTAGAAAAAGGACATCCATCTAATACAGAAATGCAATGAGCTTAAGAGCATAAACATAACAAGAAATGCTGGATCAAATCCCTGACTCATTTAGTCCAGCAGTGTCCAACCAACTGCTGAAGGAAGTCCATGACTTTCCCACCAGATGGTCTTCAAAGGCAGGTACATCAAGTGTAATGTCTACAGTCCCCATGACTTCCACAAATCAATCCAAACCTTTTTTGGAACTAGGTAAGCAGACATCATTTAAGAAAGAAAACAATTAGGAGAGAGAGAAAAACTGAAACAGATTTTTTATTAAGAGAGCAACTGAAGCTGAAAGGCAATTGAAACTATTATTTAATTATGCTATACTCACTTGACGATAGCATTACTGAGGTGAAGGCACACTAGAGCAAGAATTAGCCACTTCATGGTCCTCTTTTCCCACAGGCAATTGCTAAATTGAATTTTTTAGCTCCTGCCAGGACTTGGAACACTGGGTAAGGATGGCTGTGCTTGGTGCCTTTCTTTTATACCCTGAATTGGGGCTTTTTTTCATGAATATATTCTACAAAGTCATATATGAGTCCTTATCAATGGATCATAATACTTCATATCAGGATTCTTCTCAAAAACATGTAAAAATTTATCTCATGTAAACCTATTTAATCAGTAAAGTAAATACTAAAGTTTAAATAATGTTCTAAAGGCAGAGATTGGTACTAGTTCTTATCATCATATCTTCAGTTCTCTTAATTACAATATTTCCACTTGTACATGTGACAATAATTTTGATGTGTGTTTTGAAAGATAAGCTGAAGGAAACTTTTTGCTTATAAATCTGAATTTAAAATGGAAAAATACATGGTCACACTGAAATCAGATAAGTAATCTACAGTATATTGTTTCCATCCAAGGGCTATCTACAGCATATCAGCAGCCCAGCAATTCCATGTTGTTGTCTTCTAAATGGAAGGGTTACATTTATTTCAGAGAAGATCTATTTTGAAATACTGGAATAAGCAAGCAGAATCCATACCCTATTTTGGCAACACCCTGAATAATCCAAAACCCAGCATCACAATGGCAATTATCCATGGTACAGTAATTTACAAATAAAGAAAATATAGTATTTTTTACAATTTATTAAAAAAAATTGATATTTTTATCATTCAAAAAATCAAACTCATTTCTTTTAAATGTGAAACCTTCAAACCACACATACTAGTGAACTAGTAGCACCCCTTCTCTGTCATCCTTGGCAGCTGAAATAAAGAAATGCAAAATATGTTAGCCTGGGTAAAAATGTTGGCCATCCCTGGATTCAGTCAGCCATAATAAAGTTATAGGAGAGTGAATAGAACATTATACTGTAATGCAGCTGATAGTGGGGGTGGAGTGGGGAGACCCAGGAAGTTTTCCTCTTCTAAATCAGACTATCCAAGCATCTAATTTATAACATAATATTGTTTATCTTTATTGTCAACACTTCTTCTCATCTGAGGAAGAGTTCACCCGATTGTCTGTTATTACCTGAATACTTTAACTTCAGATGAAAGCCACTGAGTTTGGGTCACCTGACTACAGATTCATCCATTTCCCAGCTTTTCCCTTCTCTGGTCTCTGACCACACCATCTCATTCCCTGTAATAAGAATGTCATGTCATTCATGTCATGTGGTAGAATTCACTGGAGAAAGCAATTATGGTTGGAAGAGTTAGTGGTAAAAGGAAACCAGGCGATCAAAGAACACTATCAAAGTGACACCAATCAGAGCACAGAAAAACTCGAAATAAAAGTGCAAGATCAGAAAACAACTGGACCTTTCATGCCTCTTGAAGAAGCATCTTTGGGACAACCATGACCTGGATGACTGAGATTCGCCATAGACAGTGCCTCCAGAGAACTGAAAGTTCTCGAATACAGCTCATCTTCCTGGAATCCACACTGTATAATGGGCATTAATACGATTGAGTGAATCCAGAGGTATTTCATGAGAAAAGTACTCCAGTCCTCTGCTCACAATAGAATACCTTATGCTACCAGGCTCAAAATTTTGCACTACACCGCCTATGGTCTGATCTAAGCTTAGTACACAAAATTGTCTGCTACAATATCCTACCTGTCAATGACTACTTCAGCTTCAACTCCAACACGGGCAAACAATAGAGACAAACGCAAAGTAAACCGCTCCAAACTCAATTACAGAAAATACATCTCCAGCAACAGAGTGGTCAATGCTTGGAACTGACTACCTGACTCTGTTGTTACATCCTCAAACCCCCAAAACTTTAAGCTTAAACTGTCTACCGTGGACCTCACTCCATTCCTAAGAGGTCTGTAAGGGGGCGTGCATAAGTGCACCAGCGTGCCTACCATCCCTGTCCTACTGTTCCCATTTATCCATTTATTCATACTCATTTATTATATACATACTTATATCTGTTTATGTTCATACTTATACTTGTTTTCTCATACATGCTTGACAAACTAAGTAAATAAAATAGAGTTGAGGATTGGATTAATGACTTCAAGATGGTTTGGAAAAGGGACCTAGGGGGAACAGTAACAGCTTTCATTCTTGGGTGAGAAATGGGGGTGAGGTGAATCTGGCTTATCTGCCATATTGAAAGTGGAGCTTTTTTTTTTTTTTTGGCTATCTAGGTGAGAGTGGGATACCCAGGGGATGATGTTGAGTGGGTAGTGAATAGGTTCCTTATATCACAGCTACTAAATGCTAGGCAGAAGCACTCAAGTTCTGGAATTTGTTAGCCAAATGGCTCTTAGTGAAATTGGAATTGGTCCTTTTGATATGGGCAGAAAGGAAGGCAAGTGATTGGATATTGCTAGAGGGAAGAGAACAGCAGGAACACTAGGGCAAAAGGAAATATGTCAAAAACAGGGGGCAGCTGTTCTTGAGGTGACTGGTCAGCCCATCAGAATTCCAAAGGGAACTTGGTATTGTTCCTGAAGCACTGTTGCCTGGCCCAATTGAAAACTTAATTGCAGCTTGGATTGAGCAGGTGACAATGGCCTTGGATCAAATTGTTCCTGTGCAGATTCTTTGTTTGTGAATCCCAGGTACCTCCTTGGTTTTCTTGTTAGGATTTGTCTTTTGACAATAACAGGTTTATGCAGGGCTGGGATTCAAAATTTGTAACAACCGGTTCTGTGGGCATGGCTTAGTTGGTGGGCATGGCTTGGTGGTCATGTGACTGGGTGGACATGGCTTGGTGGTCATGTTATTGGCTGGGCGTGGCCAACTCAATATCACTTACATCAAGGCACGCATCTCCTCACCTGGCCTCTTATGACTGTGGGGATGCTGCAACAGTCATAAGTATGAAAAATGGTCATAAGTCACTCTTTTCAGTGCCATTGTAACTTTAAATGGTCACTCCACACAAGTAAAGTACCAGCAAAGGAGGAGAAAAAACCTCCAGAGAAGTTCCTGAGACAGGAAGTCTAGTCCTGCCAAGAATGTAATAAGGGTTAATGGAGAGGCAGTGTGTGTAAGCAACACCAGAATGTTTCCTTCCTGCCTTCCTTACATGATTAGGCCAGTAATTTCTTCTAACAACTGGTTCTCCGAACTGCTTAGAATGTTAACAACCGGTTCTAGCAAATAGATGTGAACTGGTAGAATCCCATCCCTGGGTTTATGTCTCCATTCTTATCACATCCATAAATAACCAGCTAGCAACAATATTTTGGGGGACCATGTCCCTTTTTGGTGGGGTTCTTTGAAGTTTCTTTCTCACACTCCCCTCTATCCCCAGACTAATATTTTCTGGGAATGATCCCCTGTTCCCCACTTTTATGGATTTCTCATATTTCCCCAAGGTCAGTTCTACATTCCGTTATACTATGTTCAGGTTTAAATATAAATAAATGCTAACGACAAACTGCCTTTATACTGGAAACCTTTGAAGGGAAAGGCTTCAACTAATATTTTTGGTTGCCAGATAGTTGGGACAACGTAACATGAATTTAGGAATGGTTTGTGAACCTGGGAAGTCTCAAAACATTTCAAAAGAAGACAATGAGAGCCTACTTCCCCAATGCTGACCAAAAAATTGCGACGGGTGAAGACACTAGGAATTGACTTAAGAGTATATTTGCATTCTGTAGGATTCATAAGAAGGTTTTCATTTGTTTCTTACCTCCAAATGAAGGGAATCTCAGCCTACCTTTCAGCTGTTAATGACTGGAACCCTGAAAACATGAAATGGGATACTAAGGCCCAAAGAGTATCTACCTCTGAATAAAGGGAATCTGCAACCATACCACTTCTCTAGAAGTATTCATGCTCCTAATTGTACTCTATTACCTTGAGAGAACTTTTGTTCTCTGAACTTCTTTTTCCCCTCTTTTGTGGGTAGGACAAAGGCTGTTTGTGGTCCAGTTAGGTTCTGCCTTATTTCTGAAATTTTACTTGTCAGTTTTAGTATATGATTAGTTTTTAATTCAGCTATTGGATCAAAGAGCCATTTTCCATCATAGACTTATGTTTTATTAACCTTCATGAAAATTAGAAATCTTATCTTGGTGGATAACAAATTGCATTTTGACCTTGTAAAGTCAGCCAAAAGCAGGGACTGAGTGATCCGCCAAAAGCAGTGACTGATAAGCAACTATAGATACCCAATTCATCTGGACAGAATGTGGCAATTCAATTCACCAATAAATGTCATGTAGCAAATCAAATGCCCTTTACAGTTTTAATTACATAAAAGAGGGCATTTAACAACTTTTTGCTTAACAGAGATTTATCATACTGGATAAACAGTTGGAAAGAGGCCCTACAAGGTTCTTAGTTACAGAATATAAAATATAACTTGCATGGGAAAGCTGTCATGTATGCTCTGGTTTTATTGACACTTGCAAGATTTTCAGTATAACCAATGGAACATTCGCAATCTTCTTAAATTTATAAGTTGGAAGAGGCTATATAGGCCATCTGGTCGAATCCCCTTCAGATTAAAGTATTCCTGTTGTTTAGCCTTGAATGCATTCAGTGAAGAGGAACTCATTATCCTTCACTGTTTTTACTGCTTAGGAGTGTTCTTTTTCTAGCAAATGAAATTGATCTTCCTGTTTTTTAAAACTAATTTGCCTTCTTGTATCTTAAACCATACATTATGTGGGTTACACTCTGAAACAATACAGAATAAATTTAAATCATTTTCTGGATAAGTCAAAGCTTACTCTAGTCTGTGACAGTCTATTAAAACTGCCTTTTATCACCAATGCTATAGCACTACAATAAGTAGAATTCTTGCTTTCAAAATAGTAGGTTGTTGATTTGAAACCTGGTAGAAATGTAGATTTAAAAAAAATATTATTTCTTTCTCTTAAGCCCCCTTTCATACACACACACAAAAAAACCCCTCCAAAACTCCAGCAGTGTGTTTTGTTTTTTTCTTTCACTGGAGACACATGTTTTTGTAGGAGAAAAAAAGTGTTAAGTCTATGGTAACAAAAATCAGAAATCTAGTAACACTTTTCTGACTAACAGATTTTATTAAAAAGATTTTGTAAGCTTTAGTTTATTTCATCAAAGTGGAAGAGTGGCTAAGCTGATGGAAGATTTAAATTGGAATGAGGTGGAAAGAAATGAGGGTGGAAGGAAGAGAAAGTTGTGGTTATGCAGGTTACACATGTCACAGATTACCAGTAGCTTACTAATTAATAGTATGTTAAATATCCATCATAGTTCCTGAGAACTTCAGAGGTTGCCTGAAATGGTTTGATACGTGTTCAATAATTTTTTTATGCAATGGTGCTGTTAAAGTCATGCTCTTTTGAAACATTCACTTTGATGTCTGTTATGAAGTAATGAAGTAATATGAATGATGTCTGTTATGAAGAGATGAGTACTCTGTCAAGGACCTTGGACTACTCATCTCTAATGATCTAAGTGCTAGAGCCCACTGTAACTACATAGCCTAAAAGGCATTAAGAGTTGTTAACCTAATCCTACATAGCTTTTTCTCTGGGAATATCACACTACTAACTAGAGCATACAAAACATTTGTTAGACCAATATTTGAATACAGCTCATCAATCTGGAACCCACATTACGTATCTGATATTTAACACAGTTGAGAAAGGCCAGAAATATTTCACAAGAAGAGTTCTCCACTCCTCTACTCATTGCAGAATACCTTATGCCACCAGGCTTGAAATTCTAGACCTAGAAAATCTAGAACTACGCCGCCTTCGGTCTGATCTAAGTATAGTATATAAAATCATACACTGCAATGTCCTACCTGTCAATGAATACTTCAACTTCAACCATAACAATACAAGAGCACACAACAGATACAAACTCAAGGTAAACCACACCAAACTTGATTGCAGAAAATACGACTTCAGCAACAGAGTGGTCAATGTCTGGAATACTCTACCTGACTCTGTGGTTTCTTCCCCAAACCCCAAAAACTTTAACCTTAGACTTTCTACTATTGACCTTTCCTACCTTTCCTAAGAGGTCTGTAGGGGGAGTGCATAAGCGCACCAATGTGCCTACAGTCCCTGTCCTATTGTTTCTTTTTATTTTTCTTATATGTATCCATTTCATGTATTCATAACCATGTTTATACTTATACCTATTAACTTGTAAGTGATTGACAAATAAATAAATAAAATAAAATAAACTATCCTGGAAGGATGAAATGCTCTGATGTTACTTTCTCCTTGATTTGAGTCACGATGTTAAACTTACGTTCATTTATTCTTTTGTCCCATTTGATCTATATAGAATCCAGTAGGGCACTGATGACAGATGACAGCATAGATCATGTGAAGGTGCAGCTAATATGTGTCACTGTCCGTACTTGTTGGTCCCATAGTGATTTCACTCTCAGCTTCCAAAACAGCTGAAAAACTAAGGGCTGTTTTGGAACTTGAGAAAAAAAGTATTAAGGTGATAGAGGAGATGAAATGTGGTGCACCACTGTTGGAGTTTTGTTTTGCTTTGCGTTTGCTTTTTTAAAGGACAAAGAAAATTAGGAAGTAATGAAAAAATCATAACATTTTACTATTGGGTTTCAAACCTTCCTTTTACAAGGCAGCAGTTATGCTTGCTCATGGTAAGGATAGGTCTCAAGCAGTGGTGTGTTTCAAATATTTTTACCACCAATGCGGTAGGCGTGGTTTGGTGGGCACGCTTTGTGTGCGCGCGCACACAGTTTGCATGTGCACACACCAAACACCCACTTTGCACAGCCGCAGAGGTTTTCTGACTCATGCAAGCCTGCACTCTCCCTGTTGCTTCAGCAGCTACCGTGTGGCAATCTGCTTGCCACGCAAAGCAGCTGTGCTTCAAAAGCAGGACATAAAGATTAGTATGGGAGTCCGGGTGGGCAGGTGGGCCCAACTCCAGAGCGTCAATTCAGTCTCCACTGCTCATCAGCATTACCAGCTTGGCAGAACCGGGCCAAACCGGTAGAATACCACAGCTGGTCTGAAGGGCATTTGAAAGAAGTGCAATAAGAATGAGGTTAATTTTTTTTAAGCAAGATGGGCCTATATATTTGTGCATTTTGACATTTTAATGTTGCATATATAAGAGCAATATAAATGCATATGTATTTAACTTACAAAAGTATGAGAAGAAAAGCAACCAGCAATTGCTTTCCTGGAACAGAAAAATGGGGAGAGCACAGCATCAGGGGGAAAGTCCAACAGGAGGATTTGGTTGGGTACAATTTGAACTGAATACATTGCAAGCTGTTGCTAAATTATCTCAGTCAAGATAGGAATTTTTGAACAGGCTCAGAATCAAGCTGGCCTCCGCATAAGTCTGGAGCAACATACAATAAATGGTAAGCACAGATGTGCTCTTTCTTTCTAAGTGCTTGATCATCTATGCTACCCTTCACTGAACCTATTCCATTTGCCTGAATCCTTTTTAAAATAAGGCACACAGATGTTGATACAATATTCAAGGTATCTCCCAACCAGTGCAGGATAAAATTGAATTGAATAATCTGAAAACTCTATTCCTATTAATGAAATATTTGTATTTGTCTTTCTTTTTGATGCTGTATCACAGTTCTTATAGTCTTCTACCAGAAGTGGCCAATCCTGTACAGTTGTCCTAAAAGGGTCTAGCAGTTCCTCCCTGTTTCCATGATATTAAACATCATTTCTTGGTCCCAGTGTTATGGAAATGTCCCTTACAGTGAGCCTTTCAAGTAAGATTAGCCCCTGCCTTAATGTTTAAGAAGATGACAAAGATGAAGTCTTATGGGGCATTAATGATGATGTAGTTTTTCCATCATGTCATGTTTTTGTTATGATTGTTATTATTGCTTTGGACTTTGATCATTGCATTTATGTTATATTAAATTATTGTAACTATGCTTACATTTAAATGTTTTGAGTTTAGGTAACATGGATATTTTAATTGCATTTATATGGTGAATGTTTAATGGATCAATTATCAACTTCATTGGCAGATTTTGTAGTATAGAAATGATAACCAACTGCTGTTCTAAGATTGTTTTCATAAGTACTATAGATAAGTCAGCCATCTTCATCCTATCCTATCCAGGCACACATTTAACTGGGTATATTACTTAGAATATTACGGGGCACTTTATCAATGTTAGTTGAAATAAGATATTTTACTGAGCAATTGGTATACCAGTTCTTTTCTCCTTTATTTGTTATGTTATATGTTCTTTAGAATTTCCAGATTTTGACAAGTTACTAAAATTGTAAAATAACTAAACAAATATACCTATAGAAGGCATTTTTGTTGTATGTCACATCTTTCACCAACCACAGATTCTGAGCTCTAGTTTTTCTAGCAGTATCTTTATTGAACGGAAGCTTCCACTTCAGTACTGTATGTACAGTACTCATCCTGGTGACATATCCTTGTATCTCCTGCATGAATTCTTGTTTTGAAATGGGGGGGGGAGAGAGAAATGTTCTTCCTCCCCCTTCATTAAAATTGTTTGCAAAGTTGTTTTGGATTTTCTTTTCAGGAACTATTAATTATCTTGACCTCCTGTTTACATTAGCTTCACCTGCTGTAAAATCCCGTTTGCTATTGCTCAGATTTTTATTAAAATGTGTCTTTTTCTTCAAAACAGAATTCATTTACATTCAGAATAAACTGCAGTATGTTACTTTCCTTCAGTGCTCTTACTAATCACCACTTTCTCACCCATGTTTTCTTCTTTGATGTCTTTCTTTCTTTTTCTGTCCAGAACCTGTCAACATTATTGTCAAATCTATTCAGTTGGCTTTCCAACTTTGTGGATAATATTTTAACACACATTGCAATTTCATCTTTCTCTCGGTTGCTTCTCTTGAAAGAATTACTTTGTTACCAAGTTGTATGGAGTTCTAAATCAATTCTTTTCATTCCCCACTTGAACCCTAACATTTATTTTTTGGTAATTTCTGAGCTGTGCTCGTTTGCTCTGTGCAACAGCAAAAGGACCTAGTCGTTCTTTTCTGATATTTGTAAGAATTCTCATCCAATTCCTCACTCCCCACAACCCCCCATCCCCCACTTTACATCTTGCATATTTCTGGACTCATCCAGTATACTGAAGAACAAATATTTTCTTAAGCGGTTTAGAAATGTTTTTACAGTATATATCTATTACTTTAATACTGTAGAGGTTTTTTTTTTAAAAAAAAATCAGGATTCACCTCTGAGCCAAGTATATGCCATTTTTCTTTTGCAGCTCGTGTATCTGTCTGGACCTGTCTCGCTGTTGCTGTTATTATTTTCTTTTCCTGCCTTCTCTTGTGTATTTTATCCTTCCTTTTCCCTGCTCATTAAAAAGCAAACAAAAAAATGAAAATAGTGACTGCAGCCATGTTGCCATATAACTTACATTACCTTATTATGACAGTTTGGGTTCAATTAAAAAAATAGCTTATATAACCAGCAGATATGTCTGCTCTTAGACTGTAGCAAAGTTCTCACCTTTCTACCCCAACACGACTTTGTGTCATTAACAAGTACATGGTAATGGTATTTTCTCCCCATGAGTTCAGTTCAGTGCTGATACAGTTGGGCTTTTGTAATTACATTCAAGTTTCTATGTATTTATTTATCACCCCAATCTTGAGACTCTAGGTGGCTCTTGGTACTCGAGGAACTGTTACTAAATTATACAGAATTAAGCTAAGAGTTTCTATGAAGTCTACTTCTGGGATTTGGGGATATGGGACTGAAAGAACTCCTTACTTGGCCCTTCTCTCTTTAGTAGTGTCTGTTTTCAAAGAGAGCTTTAAGAAGCCTTATATAGGTAAATGAGAGCTGTGGACCAAATTAGGGACCAGATGAGAAACCTCAGCAACCTGAATTAGTTTGACAAGCCAGAAATTCTCCATTCCTGTTTCAGAACCAATTTAAATAAGGAAGCAGGAGGGCAGGTTTAGGAAACAAGATATTGGATGCTAATGCATTGTGCTCCATTAGCTAGTCAAATAACTCATTTAGAACTAACAAGGGCTCAGCTATTCAGATCTTAATCAACATTACTAATGAAGCTTATGCAATTAAAAATATATTAAGGTAACACAAGGTGGTTCCACAGGGCTCAGTCTGTTCCCGCGTGTTGTATAATCAACATTGTCTGATTAGAGGCACTGTGTAAACTAATGAGGTTTACACAGTTAAGAGTATTTCACTTGGTTCCACACAAGACAGTTCTTTCTCCCAGGTTGATTAATATCTACATGAAGCTGCTGGGGAAATCATCAGTAAATCTGTATTTACATCTCTATCAATACCAACAAAAAGTAATGTTGTCTAAAGATTTAATCTGAGCTTGTTTTAATATATCTAGTCTCTTACAGAGTCCAGATCTACTATTCACAGATAAGAAATATCTCACTATTCTAATTCATCTTAGTTCTTTGTTGGGCACTCCTCCTGAACTCATGGCTCCTGCAGCAGATATAGGGGATATGTGGAAGGGCATCTTTCATCAGTTCTAATTGGTCCACCAATTAAGAGTCCTTTCTACACTTAGATGCCCAGGCACAGAGACTTGTCAGTGACCTAGACACTGCTCATGTAAACTACCATAATAGGAGTTTTTAAACGCTGCTTCACAAATTTAAGAGTTCATTGACACTTGATGTGATTGTATCAAAGGGCAAAAAAAAAAAAAAAAAAGACCACCTACACTTAAAAACAGACTGGGCATACACCATCTGCTTTCCTAAGCTACAGCCAAAGGGGCGGGGCTTGTTAGCCAAGACTCAGACGCTTTGCTTTGCTTCTTGATTGGGGTTGAGCCTGATCTTTTGGAATACCTTGCTCCCCGAGTCAAAACATCCTGAAGGCTTGGGAAAGCTCTTGTTCTACTAAGCTTTTGATCATTAATGCTACTTAGGCTGCCTGATTAGTTTAGACTGGATGGTTGTTCATTTATTATGATGTTTGGTGACAGTCAGCCAGATGTTTAAGCTTAATTGTATTCACCAATCAAGTCCTTCCCAAGGACCTAGGATAGGCAAATGGCGGTGTAAGAGGAATCATTGCAGAAAGTAAGCTGTTTCAAGTGAAGTGCGTTTTGTAATTGACTGACGGTGATTTTATCAATGCTGATGGTGTTTGAATGGTGCTCCAGGTGTTTGCACCCAAGGTACCAGTTACTAATCTTTGCTTTCTTTTGCCATAGTGATTCTACTTCTATTTGCAGGTCTTTCTATTTTGTGATTCTCTCCAGCTCTTTAGCTTCTTATTCTGCTGTCTCCAGAAACTGTAACGTTCACCATCAAGACTTCTGTATTTCTTACCAACAATTAAGTCTGGGATGTTATCAGGCAGGTGCTTGCATGTTTAACTCTAAAGTCTCAGAGCACCTTACTCATTGTTTATTATTATTGCACTTATTATTAACAACCTCAAGTTTTGGTAAAGTGATTGAACATACATTGATCAATGTATGCATGTATAAACACAATATTGTTTTGTTAAAGTCAGGAATACATTTAGAGGGACCAGAACAAACAAGAGTTGTACTTCACATTTTAGAAACACTCTGCCAAATTCCCTTTTTTTCCTTGATCAAAATAAAATAAAATAGTTTATAGCATAATTTTCATAATCACTTTCATGCAACAGATAAGTAAGCCTAGAGTATTATCATTAAATAAGAGGGTAATAGTTGATTCTCACACATTATCTGATGGGGTTCTAAAAATTTCAAATTAAAGTTAAAAGGCCTATATCTTTTTCAGTAAAGTGTTCAACATTGAATAATAGTTTGCCATAATCAAAAGACTGACTTTTGGGTTTTACAAGTTTGGCCATTGTATCCTTCATTGCAACGAACCCACATTTTCTAGGAATATTATTCTTATATATAATATACTTTTTAGTATGAAAAAACATCTCCCATTAGAAGCTTCTATTTAAGAATACTTTTTATATTATTGACCCTCACACAGCCACTATTTTATGAATAATCAATAAAGCACCAACTTTATGGTCTGGAAACTGTTCTGCAATTTTATCTTGACATCTCCTAGACCTTAATTAATTTCTCAGAATTACAATCAAAATCATGGTTGCTACACATTGAGAGCTGGAGCTCAAGACATCTATAGGATCTTACGCTGGAGATTAATATAGGTATTATGCAAAAAATTCAAGATTGCTGAGCAAACAAAATTGTCAGAGATCAGAGTACCTTGGTAATTACAAAGTTTTTGTTTACAAGTTATCAAATAAACCACACTTTCCATAAGATAAGCATCAGAATTAATTTATTTTAGATACATTCTTTGTGCACATTAACATAAGATATTAGTGCTCCTCAGTCACATGGCACTGCTAATGCTCTTCACTTTGAAGGCTACACAGGATAAGATACAAATAGGAATTAACAGAGGTACACAGCAGAAACCACTGAATAAAAATCACAAAGCAACTTCTATGGCCAGAACAACTGAGCATCCCCATACCCTTGTTTTTCTGCCAGGTCAGAAATAAAATCATCAGTACAAATAACTATGAAGTAAACAGCACAATGTAAGACACTGAGATCTACCTAGCTATAGCCAGGCTTTTCAAAATGAATTACAGAAAAAAATCTACCCACTGAAAGTTGTTGTCTCACAATCCCAGACTCCAATTTGGTTACTTTTTAATATTAATTCAAGAACAGGACCATTTCTAACATTTCAAGTATTTCATACATCTGAGGACTGAATGTTCCAGGAAAATAACTCATAAGCTGGTTACATTTTTCATATTTAGAGTTCTTCTCTCTTCCCTACCTCCCTTAATGGGAAAATGAAGGCAGATTCATATTCTTCTATCACTAGACAGAGGCAACAGTTCCCTGCTTTTATAGAATCCAAAATGCTTGAAAAGATGAACTCTCATGAAAGGACTTGAAACTATGAAAAGTTTTAAAGAAATATTAAAACATAAATAAAAACCTATTATCTTATGTAGAACAAGATTCCCCAGAGACCAATCAGAAGACACAGATAACTATTATGAGATGGGGAATTGGGAATTGGGTTATAGATAATGCCCTTTCACACTAAATACAACATCAACTAATATGGGATTCCATTTGATGTGCAAAGTAAGTTCAGTACAGTACTAATGTTTCTTGGCATTTATGATACTCAAATCTTAATCTTCATAAT
This sequence comes from Pseudonaja textilis, assembly GCF_049901715.1. NCBI lineage: Eukaryota > Metazoa > Chordata > Lepidosauria > Squamata > Elapidae > Pseudonaja > Pseudonaja textilis. The sequence continues at coordinate 47,112,351 of NC_141992.1, read as the reverse complement.
GCCCTTGAGACATGAGAAAGTATTCCACTAACATTATTCCATTCAGTGAGTTTACAGTACCTGCTCTTAAAAGCTGCTGGATGCAGTGTAGCTGTAGACATACTCATTGACAATGTTTTTAAAAGGGGCTATGAAGTACATACTAGTCTATTTTACTTTAACTATCCAAGAGAACTAAATACCCCATTTTGACAGCAAAGCCTAAAGAAAATTAGGCTACAGCAGTCCCCTGATTGCAAACTATATTTAATGTGCTGATCCTAAAAGATGACTAACATGGAAATGTTGTTAAGGATGCAATAAAACATGAATCTACTTTAATTTGACTTTTTTTTTCCTCTAGAACAGCTCAATATGTAGCTACTACCAGTAGCTAGTGCAATAACAACACAGCTATGCTTAGAAATGTGCTAGATTTTTGACAATCACGGTTGTTAATGGCTTGGAGTTTTCATGAGGGGAAAAAAGGTGACACCCAACTTAGTTTGGATGTAGTTTTTTTTTTTAAATAAACGTTATTGATCTTTTATAGCTTAAAAAAACAAAAATAAAACAAGTAAAAAGTAACAATCTCTTAAATGTAGTTATTTTTAATAGCAATTTATTATGGGACTTGTTGAATCGTTCTTTCCAATTGCACTGAATTCTTTCCAGTTGCACATTTAAAAGCAAATAAATAACTTTGCGCAATGCTGAGCACAATATATTCAGAGATAGGAAAGAATCATGTTTATCAACTCTCCAACTCTGTGAGACTTATGACTAGTGCCAGAAAAGTCACATTTTCACTTTTGATTGCTTGGCCAATATTAAATTTAATGTTACACATGTAGCAAGTGAGAATAAGAGCTAACTTCTATTGAGAATATCAGAAATCGTTTCTGTATACCATCCTCACTCCAAGGAATTCAGTGTCCTGCAATTCATGGCCAGAATTCTGGCAATGGTGTTCCCCACCAATAGGAGTCTGCAAAAAAAAATGTAGCCACGCAATGCACTTACCCCCTCAAACTTTACAATGTTTCTGTTGAGATACAAAAATAAGATCAGCTACAAGGGTGGCGGCTACAAAATTGCTCCTTTATGTATTTTAAGACTGATAAAAAGGCACTGTAGTGCCATAGTTTCTTAACCCAAGCAGGGGGAATGGAAAACTCAGGAACCAGGATGAGGGCAAGAATTCCCATTAAAGGAAAATTCCCCACCTCTCAGCTCTATCACTTCAGTTTCAGCATCTGCAGCACTTCTTCCTGCCCTGCTGCTGAGGTCAGAATCAAATCAGCTCTGTCTCCCCCAATACAGGCAAGGTGCAATCCATGGGGGTATAGAGCCAATGAAGGAACAGTGCAAGCACCACCTGTAAAGGAGACACTGGATTGCTGAACGATTATTTATCTATTTATTTACCACTATTATTTACCATTAGTATGCTGCCTTGTTCTTACAACTCTAGGTAGCTTACCACAAACACAATAAAACACGTATAAAATACTCAAAAAAAACCCAAGCCATTAAAACTAATAAATACTATTAACAATTAACAAAATTATTAATAAAAACCTATTACTACCATTAGACAGATTTGAATAAATGCCCCATAGAGCTAGCTGCCTGTTAGGTCACTACCCAAACACCATTAGAAACCAAAAAGACCCATCAGGTGCTTGCAGCGGACCAATTCAATCAGCCTGAAGGTTGATGGTGGCTATCAGTCTGACTCTATGAGAAGCTAGTACACCAAGTGCGATTCTGCTTTTCATCTGCCTCTACTAGCTGGAACTTTTCTAACCTTTACAAAGGCTTGGCAAAAGCACCATTCTTGGCACATTAGAAAATGTTCCTTAAAGGTCTCTGAAAAATAACAGTAATGAATAGTAATAAAAGTGCATTGAACCCTTTTAGCAGTTAAATGAGCAATGGATGTAAACTGCAAAAAGACTTAAGCAGGCAACCAGCTTCATATCTTTCATCGCATCTCATTCAGTGGATAGATTCACATAACACAATAAGTTACTGTTTAAATACGGAATACGAAACTGGTTGAATTCATAGAGTACACTAAGCCATAAACCTGATTTAAAAACCAAAATGGCTATATCCAAACACTAAACCAAAGTCAAACAGTGAAACCATGTAAGTGGCTCAATTAGATAAAACACTGATTTTTGGCACTGATTTAATTGTACCATGGTAAACACATTTCTTAGCACTTAAAACTAAACCATACTTTTAGGGAATCATACAAAAGTGTATTTTTAGCTGACTCTGAGACAACAGCAACCAGAAAGTATTCGAAGTCCTTCATTTTTATTAAGTATCTCTCAGAGTAAACATAATCCTTGAACGAGAGTGTTCCCTATTTAATCCCATGTCCTTCTTTTTAATCAACGTTGTTTCATTAATTACCCTTTGGGTTCCATTACACCTAAAAAGTAAACTATTTTTTTCCATCTTAACTGAATATCTAAGATAGATCAATAGACCACCTATACATAGCTTTGTGATCAATACTGAATGGTGACAAGAAGCTGCTCGAGTCCTCTGGACTCCAGCCTTCCCATCACCAGTTACATAGAAGCCTTCACTTGATGTTCTAGAACGGGGGTGTCAAAGTTAATGCCCGCGAGCCATATCCGGGCCATGGGGTGCTTGAATCTGGTCCGTGGAGCCCGCATGGAAATACCAAAGGACTGGCCCACAGTGTCTCTGCCGCCCAAAACAGGCCACGGGGAGGCCTCCCCAGATCCTGCAGCACTCTGCCGGCCAAAAACAGGGGAAATCCCATCTACCCTTCCCTCCGGTCTCCATCCCCACCCTTGCCAGCCCATGAATACAATGCTGATCCAGCCCTCGAGGAAATCCATTTTGACACCCCTGTTTTAGAATGAACCACCTGTGGATTTGTGAAGTAAAACTGATGACAAGGCAAACGACGACACTGGAAGAATTCTGCATACTGAAACTGCCCATAATGGCTCAAGAACAAGTCTCGTGTAGCAGTTACGGTACTGGGCTAGAAAATAGAAATCTAGTCTTCCCTTATGCATGAATGCCAGCTTTGTGTTTTGGGGCCAGTTACTCCACCTCAGCCCAATGCATCTGACAGGTTGTGTTGTCAGGAAAATTAGAAGCCAAGAGCATCAGTTCTTGAGTTCAGTGGTGAGATTCAAATTTTTTTACTACTGGTTCTGTGGGCGTGGCTTGGTGGGCATGGCAGGGGAAGGATACTGTAAAACCTCCAGTCAGAGGTGGTATTTGCTGGTTGTCCAAACTACTCAAAATTTCTACTACCGGTTCTCCAGAACTGGTCAGAACCTGCTGAATACCACATCTGCTTGAGTTATATATAAAAATTGAAGAATAAAAATATGATGATATATTTGGACTGAGTTGACTTAAAGTACAAATAGAGGACAGAGAAACTCTTCTATTAATTCTAATAGATTTTGATTAGACACTGGAACACCACAAAGGTCAATGATCATAAAAGACCACCTAATTTTAACGTCTACTAATAAATTTCAACATATTATGCACAACAATTAAAAAGGCAGTGCTGAATAAGCAAAATGATTTTATAGTAACTGGTTAAAATCAGAAATAGCCCAATTTATACATCAAGGATATAAGATCACTCATCAAATCAATGCCTTCTTGACAATCCTAACTATATGACAATGAGCCACAGTGAGGAAATCTTGATGTCTACCCAAATCTGTCTATCTTCCCCTTCCAGCTATGAATTTTAGAACATGATTTATAAGACTGCAGTGAAAGGAATAGAGGAAAAAATGCTGAAATTTGACATTTTTATACCTGCTTGTGATACTGAAACCATATAGAATAGCAGCCACTTTCAAAACCTTCCAAGTCACATCCTATATGCAGTTATCATATAAAAGTCAATCTTAAATCTCAATGCACTAATTGATTAACTCCTTTGTGACATGAAATACATGTAATGGAAGCAAGACTAATTATATATGCAACCATTTCTTCTCTTGTTCCTTCAGTGCATTTTTTCTCTCTTTTAGTTATGAGTCTACAATAGAACTATGAAGGAATAGTGGAATGGAAACTGAAAAATAAAGGACATGCTGGAGCATGGTATTCATCATTTAAGTCTCTATCATCTATGCTAATAAGTAATACCTTATATTTCAGATGAGAAATTCTTACTCTTAAATCTGGGATATTCTACATGCAAAACATGTGTTTCACGACAATATGGTGAGCAATAATTAACAATAATAAACATAATTTGAAGCGGTTTTAAAACTTCTGCACTACATTGTTTGGGTAAGGTTTTAATGGTATGGATCCATACGTAAAAGTTAGAATTAATATTTACCCAAATTATGAATACTTTAGATTGGTTTTGCTGAGCTTATCACTTGAAATACTAGTACTAATTTGGACTCCTTGAGGTGGAATTACATGAGAAATTCAAAGCAAAACAGGTAAACATTCTATTTTCAAAAAATAAATAAATAACAAAAAGCGCTTTGTAAAACTGTTAGATAAGGACAGCTCTTAACAGATTTGGAAAGGAAAGGAAAGAAACGATAACTTTCTATCAAATCCTAATCCCCAATTCTATGCTGCTTGTTTTGCATACAGTGAACTTTAAAAATGGCTTCAGTGGAACAGATTTTCAGAATAAACTGACTGAACTTTAGGTCAAATATAGTTATTCCTGGAAGGGCTAATCCCTGAGAAGGCCAACAGCTATGCAAAATAAATAATGTCCGCCATATGTATACTCCCTTAGTGTAGGTTTATTACTAACCCTAACATAAATGTGAAAGTCCCAAATAAGTAAAGCTTTGCTTGTCCTTAAGGTTGCTCAAAATATTCCAGTTCCCTCTTTCCCCACTTCCCCAAAATCAATTATTTGCAAATAATGGCCTGGATTTCACTGACATATTGAACTATGTCTGGGACAATATTAGAGTGTTGGATTTGAGGCAATAAAGTAAAATGGAGGAAGGAAAGCTTTTATGTGATTCTAGCGAACTACTGTAGTACCATAACATCAGAATATTAACTTCTTAGAGCAGGGGTCTCCAAACTTGGCAACTTTAAGACTTGTGGACTTCAGCTCCCAGAATTCTCCAGCTAGCTGGCTGGAGAATTCCGGGAGTTGAAGTTCACAAGTCTTAAAGTTGCCAAGTTTGGAGACCTCTATCTTAGAGACTATCCCAAACTGTTAGGCAAACAGCAACGATTAAAAACATTTACCAAGGATTTCTTAGGAATTTATAGTTCCATGTTTTTTCCTACTCTGAGGGTGAAGGGAGGCATATTATGAGATATACCACAGTCAGAAATTGGAGCTGGGAAGATCAGCTTTGCCAGCGTGTTGAGCCATTCCTGGGACCACATGGGTTTAGAACCATTCTTGCATGCATTACTATCTCTGATAGTCTGAATCTCCTCCTCTGCTCTGCCTTTTGGTGGCTAGCCTTGCATTTGTTTTTAAAAAATGATTCAACTCCTCCCCTCTTGGAGCTTTCCTGATTCTCATGGAGAAAAGAATTAATTGCAAAGCAATTCAGTGTTACATTTACTGGGCACTTTCACATGAATAAATAAACAAACAAATACCAGCATCTCTGAAAAATAAATTAATGCAAAATTTGAAAATAAATATCATTTGTGTATGTTCAAAAATAAATATTAAACAGAGTTTCCCTAGCCTTCACACTCCAACTGCACCATTACCCACCCTGTCATCAGCCCCGTCAAGTAATCAAGCACATGGCAGGGCTTCAGAAAGTACATGGTAGAGGAATAGGAGGCTCGGAAGAGGCACAGATAGGCTACATTTCTTAAATTAGCTTGATGAAACTATTCCAGTGACTCACACAGAGTAACAGGGAGCACAATGAAAAAATGGCAGTTATGTAACATGACTTGTTGAAGAGCAGATACAAAAGCCACAATGAGGTGCTTGGGTTGAATGTTCTTCTTACAGAGGCAGGTCAGTGCTGTTATGTCGTGTTTTCCTGGAAGTCCCATCGTCCTTAGGCAGTGCTCTCTGCAAGCTGGACATGGCTGCTGTCTTTTTATGGTCAATGACCGCATAGGAATTGGTCCTGTGGGCAGGATGGGCAACCGCACATGGGACATGGGGGACTGGTATGCTTTGGCGCCCTTTACAAGGATCATCTTGCAGTTCTACCTGGATATAATTGAGTTGCCTTGGCTGCTCCAAATAGGACCGGCAGAAGTCGAAATTGAAAACACTCGGGGTACAACTGCGGCGCTGTTGCAAGCAACCTCCCCTGTGCATGCCTCCAGGTAGGGCAACCCTTTCTGAATTCATGTAACTTCGTAAAGGGTCGTCTTCTTCAATTTCTGGATAACCAGCAGAGGAAGGTGTCATTGCATCACTGGAGTCCTCATCATCCTGGCCCCGTCTTAGGGGCTGACACTCCCACACAGGAGGCAATGATGGTAGGTTCTCATAGTGCAGTAGGGCGGTCCGGCGATGGGAGCAACTGGCAGGATTCAGGTCCTCACGAGGAATTTTCAAGCGCCCGCTACCCTGACGAAGTAAGGTTCCTCGTGAAGGCAGAAGACCATTGAGGTTTTCATAAACACACTTGGGGGCGAGGCACTCTTCTTTGTAATCGTTGTTGTTGTTGTTATGAGGGGTGCAGAAATGTCTTGAGCACTCCCAGTGGGGTCGACAGTAGCCTTCACATTTCATCCTGTGCCTATAACCCAGGTTCGGGCCCAAAACAAACTTCACTTCTCCTGGCTGAAGGTAAACTTGGGGATTCCGGTCCTCCAGGGAACAGCTATGGTTGGAATGAGCAATCGGAGGATGAACTTCAGGTAAGGAGTGCATACAATGATGGCCCCTTATTTCACCTTCACCACTGGCTGTGTTTACGTAGGTGTGGGACTGCAAAAAAAAATATTAGCAGGTGCTGAGAATAAATATTGTCTAGAAATCCTGCATTATTTATTATGAATCATAGGATTAATAAGAATCTGTACAGCATTTAAAAATGCATAAATCTTTAACAGCAACAATATTAAAAAGAAATATAGTCCCATCTTAACCTTGGATTCTGTTATTAATAATTCTAAACATGTTCCCTGATTGAAAATACTTTTTACAAATCCTTATCATTATCAGATAACACCTGTCCTATCACACGATATTATTTTACATAATCAAATCTTGTACAATCAGTCCCTGACCTGAAATCATTTGTTTGAGTGACCATTCAAAGTTACAATGACACTGAAGAAAGTGACTTATGACAGTTTTTCACACTTACAACCGTTGCAGCATCCCTGTGGTCACATGATCAAAATTCAGATGCTTGGCAACTGGCATGTATTTATGACGGCTTCCCTGGGACATGTGATCCCTTTCGCGACCTTCTGACAAACAAAGTCAATCCAGGTTCACTTAACAGCTGTGTTCCTAATTTAACAACTGCAGTGATTCACTTAAAAACCGTGCTAAAGGTTGTAAAATGAGGCAAAATTCACTTAATAACTGTCTCACTTAGCAGTGGAAGTTTGGGACTCAATTGTGGTCTTAAGACAAGGACTACCTGTATGCAGGGGGAAAAAAGACACCACCACAATTCTTGTTTAATCAAGAAAAAAATGTACAGAGTTATGAAAAACCCACCCTAGCCTTATTTTTATTTTTATTTGAGGGTAGATGTAGGTAAAATGATCAATACCCGGTGCAATAAGAAGGCATTATTATTATTATTATTATTATTATTATTATTATTATTATTATTATTGCTGTTGTTGCTGTGACTTTCTCATAACTGGAAATGAATACATCTTCTCAATAAGCAATTTTTCCTGAAAATCAAACTTAGAAAGTTAATGCATAAGTAAAAAAAGAATAGGTGCCTATTTTCCTAGAACAACATTAACTGGCATAGTTAAAATTGATTGGCACGGTTCATATTAATTGGTGCGCAGTGTTCTATTTCATATGCAATACTTACTTGCCCATCAGGGATAATAAGAGCATGTGTACCGTCCTCCCCAATGGAAGAATGCCTTAGACCGCTCATGGGGGCATGGCAGGCTGCAGGGCAAGATGAGGGTTCCATAGGGAAGCTGTGGAACCCATTAGGAAAGCCTGGGACTATGTATTCAAAAAATGAAGAAATGGGAGCACAATTAGCTTTACACAAAAAAACATTTAGCAAAAATACCCCAAATACTTTGCTAGTAGACCAATGGACCCAGATTGTATGATGGAAGTTCTCTACTGTAACGAGACAGAACAATTATAAAAATTACGCTAAAGTACCTCAAATCTAAGTGCAAAATAAATCAAAAGTCAAGATAACCAAATCAAATAATAATCTTCCTACTTCTCATGTATACTTTCTACAGTAGTTCTGGCGATATTTTACTGGAAACTTACGCATATCTGATCATTGTGTTTGGTTGCCTTAGAAATAAAGCAACAAGTTCACATAAAACTTAAAACTTTACAATAAGCAAAAGACATGAATGAAAAGTAGAGCTGATTTTATGGGACCAGATGATTAAGTAATTAACAACATCTACTTGGAGATGAAATAGGTTGATACAACTGTTGCAAATGTACTGAGCCCTACAAGTATCCCCAGTTCAGAGAAGATGTATATGGAAACAAGGCAATGATTCTCTTGCATAAACTAGAAATGCCCAATATTATAAACATATTACAACTGCATTATAAAAGTGGATTACGGTTTCAACTGTGAGATGACAATGTTGGCAACTCAACACTGACTCAAAACAAGGCCAAATTCCGATAACATTTTATATAAAGTAGGGTATAAATGTTTGGCACATGCTTAAAGAATGGTTTCACCTCATACAAATATTCAAATTCCTATCAAAACAAAATATTCTAACCAAGAAGAAATGTCTGTGGAGATTCTCAGTCATCCAGGTCATAACTGACTCAAAGGTGCATTTTTCTTTAAAAGGCAACTGGACTGTTTTTTTCCTTGAGGAAGATATTTTGCTTCTCATCCAAGAAGCTTCATCAGTTCTGATGGCAAAGGGATGGAAGGTTCCACAACCAATTGCAACCAGTGACCCTGAGGGCACACATAAACTCCCAAGTGGCCTCTACAGCTCTCAGAGAGTGCTAATGCAAAGAAATACAATCCTTCCATCCCCCGCCATCCTATCAGAATCTATCGATTTCCCTCCCTTATCCAGTCTCAACTGTCAATACCTATCCTTCCATCCCGCCACCATCAGAACTGATGAATGAAAAGCATTCATTGGATGAAAAGCAAAAGGTTTTTCTTCTTCTTCCACACGGAAAAAACAGTCCAGTTGTCTTTTGAAGAAAAAAGAACCTTTGAGACACCAGGAAGAAATGAGTAAAGGCCAACATAGGCCTCATTCCCCTATCCAGTTTGTAAGAGGGTCTCACTCTCGGGTGTCTGGGGAGTCCGGGGTAGTTCCAGTTCAGCTGCATTCCTTGTAATGACAACAGGTTCCTCCACCACACTGATACTATTACACTGCATCAGATCCTGCAGCAAATTAAATATCTCTTCAGCTCTTGAGCACTTGAATGCAAAAATTCCTAGGCGAAGAAGAGAAGGTCTATTTTAATGCTAGTATGTTCACATTCTCTAAAACAAGAAATGCATTTCAAATAAAGATAAAGCAGCGCTAACAAAATGCACCATTACTCCAGCCATATACCTCTATTCTAAACATTAGCAGATTACTAAATACAATGAAAGCAATATGATTGCATAGACATTTGGACAAATCAAAAGGATAGGATTAAGCTGTAACATGTGATTAATGCACACTGAAGCCAAAGGTCTGGTCCTGAGATTACACCTTAATTTAGGAGCCCCTTAGAAATATGTTGACTGCTTACCAACTTAATTTATATCTTTGGACATGAGGACAAGTCTTCAAAATTATAAATATTACTGTAAATGCTAATTGTGTAATTAGTTATACAAATTAATAATAAGGGAAGCAGAAAAAATGAATCGAAAGGTGATACTGTCATGATGCATTTATTGAAAGAAACTGTCTCTTTAGAGAAGAGCTTCAGGACCACTGAAATTTCAAGTCCCTCATTTGCAAGAAGCTGGGAAGAAGAAACCATAATTTCTTTTTTTTTTAAACAAATTTTATTAATTTTAAAGACAAACAAAACATCATTAAACATTGAAAACATAAAACCTCTTTCCATTATAAATCTTTACAAGGCAGGTAAAACATTATTTTATATCACATACTTCTAATTTACCCCATTTCCATATAGACACATAAATTCCCTTAACAAATTTCACATTATTTCTCTTATTCAATCACATTTCTTTTCTATATTTATCTACTATTAAATCATCATATTTATATTTCCCTCTGACTTGTTTACAATTATTCTCATCTGACATTCCTCCGAGATTTTAATTCTCAATCGAATATACACACACAAAACACAAAAACATAAAACTTCCTTTTAGAAAGTAGCTTGGCCCCAGATTACCTCTTTTTGTATGGACTTCAATTAAATTCATGCTCTTCTTGTATATCGTTACCTATCTTGTTTACCATTCTATATCTTCTATATAACTCCTCCCCGCTTTTCACTCTTAATTCTGTTTTATATATTTCATCTTGCTAAATCAATATATTTATATCTTTTGTCCATTCTTTTCCATTTAAACATTTATCTCATTCTCAATAATAAAAAAAGATAATTTCTCCTGAAATCACTAATCAGAGTATGATGCCTTTCTATCATCCCCCTAAATTGACATTTAAAATAGCACCTAAATCCCAATCTGATTCTGCTTAGTACATTCTACTATTTCAAAAACAAATACTACAATAATAAATCTATAATAACATCGACACATTAGCCCATTAAACTCTATAATTAAACTAATTTTTTAAACATTTCCTTTAATATTTTATTAAAACTTAAAGTCATTCATTATTAAACATTTTAACATTATACTTTAATATTTTAAGCTTTTATTAAATCTTATAAAAATCTTATAAAAATTCTATTTTTAATACAAATACTACAATACTATCATATGTACTTTGCAGAATCCTTTTTTTTTAAATTATACATTACCCTTTGTCCCTAAAAATTTTTTTCTTTTTCCCATCTTGTTTTATACCTTTGTGACTTTTTTCCCCCTTTACACTTTCTTTCTTGACCCTCCTAGCCTTTTTACTCACTCCTCTTCTAACCTCCGCCTTTTTGGCTTCCCCTCTCTGTTGTATTCTTCTTTCCTTTTGCTTTCTAACATTATATTGGTTTTGCATCTTATTTTTCTCTTTCATAGATTTTTTTTTAAGTCTTAAGTCCTTCCTTTTCCCTCCTCTCTTTCTCCTTTCTTTCTTGATCAAACTTTTTAGTTCATTAAAAATGGCTTCTTCTTCCTCTGCTTCTTCCAGCTGTTGTTGAATTTGCTGAAAAATAGCAAGTGCCATTTCTAAAAAGCAAAAGGCTTCTCCCATAGCGTCCTTGCCTTCTTTCCTTATTTTTGCGTATTGTTTTCTTAGTTCATCAAGAGATAGACCCATTATAAACTTTTTCTTCTTCTTTTTCTTTATCCTCTTCTTCTTATTAAGCCAACCAAAATATTTCCAAACTTAAAACAATTCCCAAAAGTCCCAAAGTCATCAAACAGTCCAAGCAAAGCACAAAGTTCTTCCCTTTGCAGTTTCTCTTCCTGGGGTAATATCAGTTAGGAAAAAAATCCAATCTGTATTTTAAAGCCTTTTTACAGTTAGTTTCTAGTCTCTTAATCTTCAAGGCATCTCCTCCAACAAAGTCTTAATATAATTTTTTTTTCCAAACCTCTCCCTTCCCACTTGTAACAAAGGGCTTTAAATTTTTACCTTCTGTTAAAAAGCAGGTTTTCCATGTCTATTTATTTGTTCCATAAGGGAGGGAGAGTAACTTTCCCTTTCAGCACTTTCATCCGCTGCTTTAAGAAACCTCCACTGGGAACATTGTAACATCCAAAAAAATAATAGTTTTCAAGGTATTAAATATATCCTTAAAGTCCTGGTTCAGCCAAAAAAAACTTTCACTTTGTAACTTCCTCCTTCTTCCTCCTGCACATTCTTAAGCCAGTTGCCGGCTTCTTTGTGGCGGCCATTAAGACCGCCGCTCCGCCGCCTTGAGAAAAGGGGGTTTTGCCGGCTGGGGAGGGGGTCTGCGATACCCCTCAACCCCTGTCCGGATCCCCCCTATCTTCGGCTACCCCAACAGGGCAGCCTTATCCTCCAGATCCATCGGGATCAGAAGCACCAAGACGGCTAGCACGGCAGGGATCGCGCAGAGTCGTGAATCCCTGCCGTCGCCGAAGCCTGGCAAACCGGAAGCAAGAAACCATAATTTCTGAAGAATAGTTGAGCTCAAACTATTTAGGACTTCAAAATCAAAACAAAGATATTTGGTTATTGAACAAGTCTCTCAGTCATGCAGCTATCCTCATCTACTGGGTTATACATAAGATGGAATTATGGTTTCATTTGTGCAACATTCTGGCCAAGAATAAAAGTGTTCTATAATTTGAATGCATTTCAACATATCCAGGTGGTATAGATATACATAGTTAGAACATAACTTAGAACTGCTAACCATGAAATACCGGTAGGACATTTACATTACTGTTTATTGTTGTTGTGTTTTGAAATAATTATAAAGAGAAAGAATTGAAATTGATTTTTTTTCTACAGTTCCACTGTTATTCACTTGCACTTTCCATATTCCAATGAAAGTAAGAAACAAAATAGGAATTGAAAAAGAACAAGTTATTATTATTGTTACTAGTATTACTTGGTAAATGTTCAACTATGCTGCCCATGAGAAATTTGAGGAAAACATTATCTGTATCTTATTTGGGCAAAAAAGTAAGCCTGCAACAGCATGAGCCTGCATAAAGAATCTAACAAGCTGTTTCCATTTAAATTTGCTAGCTCAATGTTGAGGTTAGACCCTCTTTTGCAAATCATCAGTAATTAACAGGATTGTACTGGTACATGTCTGGGAAGCACAGTAATTTGCTTTTCTATTAAACTGCAACACCTGCCCACTACCCATAAATACTTTTATCAATTGACTCTCTATTCTGAACTAACCAATCAGATACCGGCATGCACAGATATAAATCAAAGACCCATAGCAACAAGGACAAGAACATGGCAACAACAGCTGCAATTCTGAATAAAAATATTCTAAGACACACAGACACACACACACACACACACACACGTCAATAGATCCTACACATTTTCTGTCTTAACTTCCTGATATTAAGAATGATCATTCAAGTGAAATAAGCTTTAAAATCCATGAGAGAAAGGAATGTGAAAATAATCAAAGGACGTTCACATAATGCAAGGGAAATAATGAAACTTACAACCATTGAAAATCAAACCTGCCTTTTTTATCCACACTGCTTTGACTCAAGGCCTTTTGTATTTTTTTACTACTTCATCGGTAACATAAAAGATCACACTGCTGGCACAAACTAATGCCAATGGTGATCAAACCATGGGTTACAAATAGGCAGCCAGCTAGATAATATTCCTACCAAAGTCACATTATAGATAGGCCTCAACTTATGACCGTATGTTCAACAATCATGAAGTTACAGTGGCACTGAACAAATGGTATTTATGCCTGCCTGTCTACTCCTTCCCCTGCCTACTTCCCTATCTTTGCCCACAGCTCTGCAAGGCAGCTGCTGGCCACACAAGGCTTCCTTTCTGAGGTAATATGTGGCAGTTTCCTCATATGAGGACCTGGGGGAAGAAGTCCTCATGTGGCCAGCACTGCCGTGCAAAGGCGCCAGGCAAACCTCATCAGAATTGGGAGCAAGACAGAGAAGGTCAGTCGGGGGTAGTGAGAGCAGTAAGGGTCTCAGAATGGAGGGGGGGGCAAGAGTCGCTGGGGCTGGTTTAGGTTGGGGCTTCTTACAGCCCCAGAGCCGTGGTGTGCAAAGTAACTTCTGAGCAGCAGCATGACAAGAGCCCCCCAACCGTGCAATTTTAGGGTGGCTTGCTGCTTTACAAGGCAGAGTACAGAGGGCCAAAAGGGCAGAAATGGGGGGAATAGGCAGTTAGGGGGAGTTGAAGGGGAGGCATTCCCTTACCTTGGAAGAACCAAAGGTTGGGGCTGGAAGGGACGAAGCTGGGAATTGCTTGGATTGGTATAGGTCCTTGGCTAACAAGTGGAGGTTGCTAACCATGACAATAGGAAGCGCTAGGACTGCCATTGCAAAGGAATGGGCCCACGCTTTATGGCTGCATTACTTAAAGCTTGAGCTTTACAAACTGTATCTCTAGTGAAAGAAATTCTGGTCCTAACAGCCATCATAACTTGAGGACTATCTACAAAGGTGAAATGATGCATAGCATAGATAATGGAAAAAATTGCATTATAATGTTATAAGAGAAAGTTAACGCCATATTGTTCCACAAGATGCAGCAGTACCTAAATTTAATAACAAAATAAACAAAAAAATATATAAAATTTATTTTGTTATATCAGCTCAAGAGATCTAGCTAGAACTTTAATTCCAACCCTGTTAGATTTAGATTGGAATTTTAATCTGGATTAAAATACTTCTGTTTTTAAAAATGTTACTATTCTTAATATAGTCTAACTATTCTTAATGCAACAAAGACTTAAATGATCTCAGAGTTATTCCCAATCTTGCCCATCTCACCACAGACAAAGTGATATGGATTTAAAAAACTATCAGAGAATATTGGCCAGAACATTGTTGCAATGCTGTTAATGTGAAAGATGTTAGAAACATGAATACAAGGTATTTAGACTTTCCATTAATATATGGTTGGCTTTTATGAAACAGAATACTGGATTAAATAAGGCTTTTAAAAAGTGCTCTCTCACTAATATTTATCTGAAAACAAAAATGTGAATTTTCTCAAGTGTCATATTAGAAGACTGTTTCTATTTTTGAATCAGATTTTACAACATCCTATGAGGAGAGAAACTAGATATTATCCCAAGTTAACAGCTGTCCTGCTACTTGGAGAGAAATTTACATACCCTGTCCAGTTAGGCAGCGACGTCCACTTTCAAAGGAGAAGAGGTTGGAATCATAGCCATAGCGACGCAAGCAAAGGTATGGCCACCGAACAGCATCGCGTTTATGAGTGTGCAAAACAAGCTCCCTCTGTGTCAGTTCCATAATCCCTGAGCCCAGCTCCTTGCCCTCATCATCAACATTTGTCACCTGTAGAAACCAAAGCCAGTTGTCAAGAGCTACTAGTATAAACACTAAACACCATATAGTCACCGTGGAGTTATAAACTAGTAGTGTGGCTTATTCAGGAAGGTACACCAGCCCAATCACATCTCCATGAGGCAGTCATTTTTTTTCTTATTCAGTGGTGAAATGCTTTAGAGCAATGTTTTTCAGCCTTGGCAATTTTAACATGTGTGGACTTCAGCTCCCAGAATTCCCCAGTTAGTGGACTCAGAGTAGAAGTCCACACATCTTTTTAAAAAAGAAGTAAAAAAGTAAAAGATGCTTATAGGTCTTTACCACAAGCAGCTGTGGGACACGCTGACCACTGCATGATTCCCCTTGTACCTGCCTACAAAGACTTGAAACCAACAATTACATCAGTGAGGACTTGGTCTGATGACGCAAAACTGAAGCTCCAGGCTTGCCTTGATTGCTCTGACTGGAATGTTTTTGAAGATACCTCTGCAGACCTAGATGAGCTCACAGATACTGTAACAACATATGTCAGCTTCTGCGAAGACTTATGTGTACCAACAAGGAACCTGCAAATATATAGTAACAATAAACCTTGGTTCACAGCTAAACTTAAGCAGCTATGTCCTTCCAAAGATGAAGCCTCCAGAAAAGGTGACAGAATGCTATACAATCAGGCCAGAAATATATTAACGGGAGATCAGAGTAGCAAAAAGAAGCTACTCTAAAAAGTTGAGTAATCAGTTCTCAACAAATGAACCAGCAAACATGAGGAAAACTCTTAAAAACATCACCTGCTACAGCAAACCTTCTTCCCAGGCAGAAGGAAATCAACAACCAGCAAATGACCTGAATGTGTTTTACTGCAGGTTTGAAAGGAAACTACAGCCACCTATTTCCACAACCCCCATCTCAAACACACCAACAATAGCCAAGCCTCCTACAACTGGCCACAATCCATTGGGCTCACAACCTCTGGTGATCACAGAAAAAGAAGTGCAAGATCTATTTCACCGACAAAAGCCAGGAAAAGCACCAGGGCCAGACAAGATAACTCCTTCTTCCTTAAAAGTCTGTGCTGACCAATTGGCCCCCATCTTCACCTGAATCTTCAATAGATCACTAGAGATGTGCTATGTTCCTTCCTGCTTCAAGTGCTCTACTATCATCCCAGTGCCAAAGAAGCCCTCTATCAAGGAACTGAATGACTACAGACCAGTTGCTCTAACATCTGTAGTTGTGAAAAACTTTGAAAGGCTCGTGCTGTCCCACCTGCAAACCATCATGGATTCACTATTAGATCCCATGCAGTTTGCATACCCAGCAAATAGATTGACAGATGATGCTGTTAACATGGCTCTGCATTACATCCTACAACACCTTGAATCTCCAAATACCTACGCACTTGTAAGTGGATCATAAGCTTCCTAACAGACAGGAAGCAGCAGGTGAAGCTAGGCAGAATCACATCTGATACCTGTACAATTAGCACAGCCCCCCCTCCAAGGCTGTGTGCTTTCTCCTCTTCTTCCTATATACCAATGACCCAACAGGACAGACACAGACTTCAGAGGATAATTAGGACTGCAGAAAAAACAATTACTACCAACCTGCCTTCAATGGAGAACCTGTATACTGCACAAGTCAAAAAGAGGGCTGTGAAAATGTTTACAGTCCCCTCACATCCTGTACATAAACTGTTTCAATTCCTACCCTCAAAACAACACTATAGAGTGTTGCACACCAGAACAACTAGACACAAGAACAGTTTTTTCTCAAAAGCCATCACTCTGCTAAACAAATAATTCCCTCAACACCGTTCAACTATTACAAAGACTGCACTACTATTACTGTTTATCTTCTCTTCACTCCTTATCACCCATCCCCTCCCACTTGTGACTGTATAACTGTAACTTTGTCGCTTGTATCCTTACGGTTTATATTGACTGATTCCTAGTATGATTTGATTGCTTAGTGTACCCTAAGACTATCATTAAGTGTTTTACCTTATGATTCTTGATGAATGTATCTTTTCTTTTATGTATACTGAGAGTATTTGCACCAAGACAAATTCCTTGTGTGTCCAACCACACTTGGCCAATAAAGAATTCTATTCTATTCTATTCTATTCTATTCTATTCTATTCTATTCTATTCTATTCTATTCTATTCTATTCTACTCTACTCTACTCTACTCTACTCTACTCTACTCTACTCTACTCTACTCTACTCTATCTTTAAGTGCCAAGATTGAGAAACATTGCATAAGAGAAGTACTTCCTTACCAGAAAAAAATATTTCAGACAGGTACACCTAAAGTCAGTGTTAGTCCATCAACAAGACCTCAGCTATTCAGGAAATTGCTCCCTCTGGTGACATAAGGAGTGTTTTCTTAGCCTTAGCATGCAATAATACTAAGAATGCATTAATCGCTGTGCTTCTACTTTGGGCATGCTATCTAAGATTCGCTGAATAATATTACTGTCTAGCACCACTCATCAACTAATTGACCCAAGTTAAATGATTCACCTTGAAAGAATTTCATGCTTTACCAACCATGCACAAAAGAAAATTGACAGAAAATTGTCAATATTTCAAATCTCCAGACTGAATGTTAAGCAAAAAGGGAGGACATTTAGTTGTTTTATTGAGAGATAGAATTCCTTGAAATATACAAAGAAGATAAATTTTCTTAGCTAAAGGCAGTAATATTTAACTGAAGAAAACAGCAAGAAGACTGGAAAAAAATCTGTAAAAAGGAGTTTCTTAATCCGACTTCAGTCTTGAGATGAAATTTTGTTTGGGTTAACTCACAGTGATCAATACTAGTAGAAAAACACATTATAAAAGACAAAAAAAACATATAACTTACCTTAAACTTGGTAGGGTGATTATCTGGAACCCTGTCTCGGCATGGGCTACTGCAGCACGTTCCCATGGTGTCAAAACAACAGGGAAACCCTGGAACTTAAGGAAAACCAGAATACTGAAGACCAAACTGTAAACAGCATCTTTCTAACAAAATATTTCAATGTTTCAAAAACTCAGTGATGGGATTTCAGACAAACCATCATGCTCCTGCTTAAACCTTACTTAGCCATGGCTGTGAGCAGTTTTTTAAGGGGAGGATTCCCACATTCTTCACATAATCCTGTGCTGGGTGTCATGGCAATCAAGATGCCAAGAAGTCATTTATGGTTTCATAGAAACTATGTCAACTTTCACCTATGAAGAAGAGAGATAGATAAAAACACTCAAAATGACTAAGCCCCTCAAATTATCAACTGTATTTTACAGTCTCTTTTTGTACTCATATAGGTCAAGTATCATGAACAAATCATTTTAAACTTATTAACTCTCTGGCAGAAATACAGCAGAAAGTCTATTCTTCATCTATGTCACAAGGAGAACTAGAAATTTACTTTAAAATGAAAGCTTCAATTCATAAAAGTTTAATTAAAGTATTATTTTACAGCCTTCTAGGATAATTTGGTATTCCGTTTTGCAAAACAGAAAAGTAAAAAAGTTAACATAATTCATCAACAAAGAAACAATGGTAATAATTTATATATCTTGACACTGGATAATAAAGATTCCTTAGCCTAAAAAAATTAAGTTTTCCATTTTGGAGAAGTGTGGGTATTCCTGTGTTACCTAGTGAGAAAACAAGTTAATGACAAACATCCTTGAAAGGCATCTTGCTTATTAGTACTATATACATTGTTGTCCAAAAGGCAGATCCAGATGTTTAAGACATGCACTCATTGTACATGAATTTAAATGTGAGGGCTTAAACAGGCATATCTGAAATTGTAACACATCCAAGAAATCAGTGTCTTGTAACACATCCAAGGAATCAGTGCAGGGATTCCTTCAGAGAAATTTGTGCAGAAAATGATTGCTCAAGACAGGAATTTTGACATCTACTTAAAAGAATATTGATTATATTTGAGAGGTAGAAAATGTCCACTTCCCAGGTTGTTATAGGATTTGGTAATAAAACTAATGAACAATGGAGTTGTTCTGAGAGTGTAAAAAATTAAACGAGAAGATTAATATAAACTATCTTCAAGAGCTACCAATAATTCTTTAGCTATTTATCAACTATTGTTGTTTTAAAACATTCTGAATTCCAGATATTCCCAGAGTGTCTCTCTCCCTGGCAGTGAATGAAAAATCCTACTTCTCTTGCACAAAGATTAATTTTAACCATTTTAATTAATGAAAAAGTTATTAGAAATCTAACATACTTCAGTTCTCAGGAAGTTCACCTGTCTTCCATGTCGTATTTGGCAGTTTTGCTGGCTATTTCCAGCTTGGCTATAAATCACACTTCGTTTCTGCAGGCCTGGAGTGCCAAACATTCTGCAATTAATCAACAAACAATAATTTACAGAAAAAAACTTGCAATTGCGCCATAGTATAGTTACAGGAATAACCTATACAAAACAAATTTTGCTCATTGTTAATGCAGAATGGAAAAAAAATACATACAAAAGTCATTTCAATGTATTAACAATTTTTCTGAACAGGAATAGCTAATTCGTTTCTATAAACATTATATGGCAGCAGAATAACCATAAAAGATAACCAAGAGCTATCCAAATGAATTATTTAAGCTTTTAAGGTGCTTCTACACAAAATCTGTACTACTTCTAAATTTCTCAAAGTGGGTCTGACTGTTTCTTCTCACAAAAACAGTACAGAAGAAAGCTGCAACTGTATCAATATAGCAATAACTATTAACCTAGGCAACAGTCTCTCCTCCATGATACAATTCCCGATTCCCTGATATACAATTAAAGAATAGCTTGCCCCAAAGCTGAAGGCCCATTTTACATTAAATTAAAACAAATGCAATTTATTATTTCTGTAAGGAGCATCAAGACTCAACCAATTCTAAAATAAATTATGCCTGTTTTCAGTGATAATGTTTATCATTACTTTGAGCATTTTTCTTGCATGAAGCAATAAATATGACTGCAACAAATGAACAGGCAAAAAACAATCAGGACTAATGAAATCTGTATTATGATTTCAATGTACATATGCTATGCACTCCATGGATTTTAAGTTGCTGCTTTGTATGAGCCGTAATGCATAGTCAAGGTATGGATTAGGGGAAAAGGCTAAATAACAACATAAGCAAACAGGCCTCAAGCAGAAGATCACAGAACATTTATCCAACACTGATGAATTTTTGTTTTGAGGATGCACAAATATTTATTGTTTTTGCCTTCAAATACTTCAACTCAATACCATAAGAATTACTGCAAACTGCTGCAGATTGCAAACTACAGTTTGCAAATCAGAAACACACTCATTTCAGAACAATATTTTTCTTACATGCATTTAATTATAGTCGTATATTAAACAAAGAGCAAAAGCACAAGTTCTCTTTGTGCACAAATTTCAAATTTCTGATTTTCGAGGAAACTAAGATAGCACAGATGCTAGTGCAAAATCATAGCTGATATAGGGAAAGGAAGAAGTCATTCAAAATACAAAGATGGAAGCATACAGTATTCATAACATTAGATACTTACAAACATTTGTTTCCACAGAACTAGCATTATCTGTCCTTCAATTTAAGCCTTACTGTTGCTTACTAATATGTAATAAACATTATATTTTAAGAGTTGTTCTTCACTTGCATCTAACTATAGCATAAACACATTCCAGAAACCATTTTTTCTGGCATTGCCTTTATCTGATTTCTACATCTGAAGCAGCCTTGAGTTGTCCTTAGCTGTACTATTGTTAAAACAGTTTCCTCTTTATCCCAACATACTGTAGGTTTTGTTGAAGATACAATTGGTACACTCAGGTAATCCCTTGGGGGGGGGGCAGTAGATTAGACTGACCCCACTGGCCCATTGAGATTAGTACAAATATAGTCCTGGGCATTGTCCTCCATTCCACTTTGGGTAGGATAGTCTGGTTCTTTCAAATCAAACTCTTCTACCTGACAGATCTCTGAGCTGACACCAGTGATGTCTGTCAATAAAGCAGGAGAAAAGGAGCAACTTTCCCCATGCTTTGTCAGTTGATCAGTTTTTGAGCACAAGTTCAGTACTCTTCTTAAATGGCACTTTAGTCAATGCCTAAAATGAGTCCATTTACCAATTGACATCAGCTGATAGTCAGACTCCCTTTAAGCCCCTTCCACAAAACACCTGTGCAAAACCACAGCAAGTTCTGCCAGATGGCTAAACCTGCACCAAGGTCACATTAAGAGCAGTAGCATTTGTTGCTATCATGCCTGTAGCAGCATAAGAATGGCCACAGAGGAAAGCCAATTTTATTGGGTTATAGTTTTCTGCCAGCTCATGGGCTCCTGGATAGCCTTTAATCCAAGCATCAGGAAGACTCTTCTGAAACATGCTATCCAACATCAGGTCCTACATTATTATCTATATTAATACATTTTTATTTTTTTTATTTTGTCAAGCAATTAGAAGATGACAGGTATAAGTATAAACATAGCTATGAATACATGAAATGGATACATATAAGAAAAAAACAGAGTAGGACAGGGACGGTAGGCATGTTGGTGCGCTTATGCATGCCCCCTACAGACCTCTTAGGAAAGGGGTGAGGTCAATAGTAGACAGTCTAAGGTTAAAGTTTTTGGGGTTTGGGGAAGAAACCACAAAGTCAAGTAAAGTATTCCAGACATTGACCACTCTGTTGCTGAAATCGTATTTCTTGCAATCAAGTTTGGTGCGGTTTACCTTGAGTTTGTATCTATTGTGTTATACATACCTAAAACTGAAGCAATTTCACTTAGGACATCATTTTTCTATCTGGCAGCAAATAATTTCATATATTGTTGTTGTAACATAATTTTCATTCGCTGTGGTTAAAACCAAGATGTTAGGGACTACATCATGCTCAAAATGGTTGAAAAATATTAGGTTTGGGAAAGATTTCAGTTCTAATCAATTCCTATTCTTTCTACATCTCTATCACTGGTCAGTAATACACCTAAGGCAAAAATACAAAAACTACATAACACATGAACAAATCTACCAATTTTCTATAAATGACAAATGAAGACAATGCAAACTATTCCAATTACAGTCTTTTTGGACCAAGTAAAGCAAAAAGGGCACAAAAAGGGCTACACTGCAGTTCTGTACAATGTGATTATTCCTAAGGCATTTACTACTACTAGGAAAACAGAAGCCTACAGAGAATTAAAGCTAATCACAAAGCATACAAATTATGTTCACTTACTGGCACATGATCAAAATTAGATTGGCCAATTATGTGTGTGACAGCACTGCAATCTAGTAGTAACGGCTATCTAAAGAAGCCAACATCCGAATAAATAATTTTAGTCTTTAGTGCCACCAAAATCGCTTGCTTTTACTGCAATGGATTCAAAGGCTACTTCTCCAAAACTATTGCCAGAAAAGGAAAATCACGACGAAAGACTATTGCTCTCCCAACCACCACCCCGGAGGGACTGCAGACTAAAAGACAAGGAAATAATTTTCAATGTATAAAATAGGAAGGGGACGAAACTGCTAGAATCTGATGGGTAACAAGCGAATAACAACGGCAATGAATACGAGGGTGCAAAGGAACTGGGAGAGAACTGCCGTCCTTGGTCGGGGAAAGGGTGGGAGCGGGTTGGGCTTGCAAGCGCCGGCGCCACGGGAAGACCGCCAGGAGGAGGAGGAGGAGGCCAGAGGACGGCGAAAGCAAAGTCAGGATAAGAGATAAGCTGGCCGCCGGGTCTTAGGAGGACGGCGCGTGTTTGGGCAGGGGGAAGCCTGAGAGGTCAATACTTGCGGCACCGTCCAGGCGCGGCGCGGGATAGAAATGACGGAAGCAGCCGCTGCCGCCGCGTCCCTTCGCCCAAGTCCAGCCCGGGTCTGAGACCGCCGGGAGCAGCGAAGAGCACACGAGGCAGCCTAGAGCGTCGCTCACCGTCAGGAGGACTCGGCTTTCGACGGGCCAGGAGCTAAGTGACGGCGGACCGCAACCACAGACTTTATGATTGGTAGATAGCCGTGGTCGAACGAGGGGGCTTGTTTCAATGGCTTTTTTTCTTTGTTTCCCTACTTCATTAAGCGGCCAAAGGGACGGCTGCTTTCCTCCAAAGAGGGGTGTAAATTTAGATTTTAACGGAGGTCTGATCGGGCAGCAGAGGGTCCGCCAGCCTTCCGTCACCAAAGACGGGGAAACGTGTTCATTCTAATTTTCATGCCTTTGAAAGGGTTTTGAAAAGGTTGAGCAGCCAAATGCATCGCCAGGCCAACACCCATTCAGTCCACGGCATCCCACGGTTGCAAATGAAGCGTGACCCACAGTTTGCTAACCGCTTCCATCGGGTAAAGGGTAACCTTTTCCGGGCTGGAGACGCCGCAGTTTGTCTTGTGCCGCACCTGTGGGTCGCAGAGAAGTTACCGAGTGCATCCGCTGAGTTCCTGCAGGTGGCGGAACGGATGGATGGGTTGTACGTCAAGCGCTAGTGGCTTTTCTCAGGCGCCGTTTAGCCTGGGCGCAGCTGCAAATGTTATTCAACAGCAAATGCAGCAATCTCCACTCCCACCACCCGAAGGAATGGTTCACATCTTTGCACGTAGATGCCTTGTTCCCAGTGTAGGTGCAAGAAAAAACAAAACAAAACTGCACGGGATAGGAAGTGGCTGTTCACGTCATACCCACTAGGTGGAGCTACGCGCCTCTGACTTGGCCCGTTACGGCTCGAGCTGGTGGGTCCCGGCGCGCGGGCTGGTTCCGAAAAAGGCGCCCATCCCAACTACCGCATGCAGAAAGCGAGGTGGTCGGTGTCCGTTAAAACTAAAGAGTAATAGGCAATGCAAAAAATCTTGGGAATTGTAGTCCTTTTGCACATCTCATATCCTCGATGAAGGGTTTGATTTCAATGTGACAACAGCAGACTGACTCAGAATTCCAGAATTTGGTGCTAGAATGGATCAAGTACTGTAGTAGAATTGGACCAATCCTCCCATTTTAGCCAACATTTCCTATCCAACTGCATAAAAAAATAAAATAGATTGCAAAAACCTCCAAAGCCATCCAAAGAATGGGGACAATTATCTGTCTACTCTCTTCAAGTACCTTCTTTTTTCTCTGCTTTCAGAGTGACCTGTGTATATCTATGTGTAGGTTTGGAAGATTGTACACTTAATTGTATTTAGTTTTCCTTTCCCCTTTCATACATGGATACTGAGCAGATGGGATTCAAATTTTTTAACAACTGGTTCTGTGGGTGTGGCTTAGTTGGTGGGTGTGGCTTGGTGGTCATGTTATTGGCTGGGCGTGGCCAACTCAATATCACTCATTGAGGCACGCATCTCCTCGCCTGGCCTCTCATGATTGTGGGGATTCTGCAACAGTCGTAAGTGTGAAAAATGGTCATAAGTCACTTTTTTCAGTGCCATTGTAACTTTGAATGGTCACTCCACACAAGCAAAGTACCAGCAAAGGAGGGAAATAAACTCCAGAGAAGTTCCAGAGACAGGAAGTCTAGTCCTGCCAAGAATGTAATAAGGGTTAACGGAGAGGCAGTTTCTGTAAGCAACACCAGAATGTTTCCTTCCTGCCTTCCTTACAGGATTAGGCCAATAATTTCTTCTAACAACTGGTTCTCCAAACTGCTTAGAATGTTAACAACCGGTTCTAGCAAATAGTTGCAAACCGCTAGAATCCCACCCCTGATACTGAGACCATGCATGACAATCCTCAGATTAGGGTTTGGGTTCTCTCCATATATTGTTGGTTGGAAGGCAAATAGTTAACTGCAAATAGAGCTACAAATAAAAACACTCTTGCGTTTAGCATCTAATGGCCATCACATTTCAGTGATTATATGAAGATCTGTAAAACACATATCCTATCATAATGATCTTTTGAATTCCAAACTAGTTTTTCTGGGGTCACACCCTGGTATCTTATCATCAAGGAATAAGGTTAAACCCTAAACAGTTCTTTCTTAAGTGCTTGGCTTTAGATCAAAGAACATTTCCAGAGCAAAATATGTAATATGACGTTTATGAGGCAAGTTGTTGTATACATTTGTAGTGTCTCACATTTTCTTGTGTTGAAAACTTTCCATTTAAGCATCCAAGATAGACTGCCTAGGAAAGGTACTCTTCTTCTTAAATTTCAAAGCACTATCAAATGACTAGTAGGATCTCTGACAAATGTTGTGTCCTACCCCTGAAGTTGTGTCCTACCCCTGCCCCTGAGGGCAAGGAACACAAAAGAGGGGTAGAATGAGCCCCTGCCTACACCAAGTTGGCCCTTCCTGCTACCTCTAAGAAACAATTCCAAATTATTTTGAAAGAAAGTACAGTATTGTAATTCTTGATGGTAAAAGACAGCATTAAAGAAAGGAAGAGAGATTATCAGCAAGAACCTGCTGGACTTTAACTTGCAGGTACACATATGAAGTCAGTAGATTGGAAGAGATCCTTTACACTGTATTTTACAAACATCAGTGGCATTTTCTATGTTGCAAGAAAATCTCATTAAGACTCCAAGTTAAAACACCTGTTGCCAGCAGAAAAAAAACAAAACGGATGGCTCATATGAATACAATTTTAACTCTGTGGGATGACAAAAAGATACTTGGAAGCTTCATCAGGATTCATAGCATAATACATTCAGTTCCAACCAAAACATTTGTCAAATAACTGACATGAATTCTTCCAACACAGATGGAGCGCCACATGAGCACAACACAAACAATGCTATTTTGCCAATTGCTACATTGGGCTGTCACTTAAATCAATTCGTGCAGGCAAAATATTTATTTTTCCTTTTAAGGTGGGGGAGGGGGAGCTCCACATCCTTGAATTCTGTTAAAATAAGGTGTGCCCTTGTTTTCCTGCTCCATATGTGCTTTTAGCACTACTGTAATTCAAGTTATAAGTGATACAGTGTTTCACTCACACACTCCAGAAAGCAGATTATATAAAACCATATCTTAGGCCAACTTTACAGAGACTTTTCTAATGCTGTACATGTGCCAAATTTTAAAGATAAATGTGGAGGCCTTTTAAAATAAATAATTCAGATCTCATCATAGCCCAAGAATTAGTTTTTTTCTCTAAAGTATACTGCCTCATTTTAGCCCAAACTTACTATATAGAATATGCTTATTATTTTCTTAAATGTAAGTTTGAAATACTTTTTCCAAGTAGGTGCAAATTAGCCAGACAATTGCCAGTAAGAACACACATAAAAAAGCACCTTTGGATTTGTCATTCCAAGACATTCTATATATACTTTTGAATTATATAGTTTGGTATCATGACTCTCAGCTTAATCTTCACAGTATAGTAATGTTGAACTTATAAAGAAAGAATTTAGAACTTGGTAATATAAATCATAAAAGATAAAATATCTTAATTTCCATATTTGTGCACTGACTAGTATACAGGAGTCCAGTTGGTAGTCTTCTGGAGCTGATAAGCTTATTGGAAATTTAAAAACATTTTGTGGGCATTCAACATACAAATAAGCAAAGTAATTCCTTATTACCAACTCTTTTAGACAATCCTTTCAAACTTACCTTTGTCTTCTTTCTAGGTGGTGCGCATACTTCCAAAGAAAGCAAGGTGCTACGACTACTTTCTGGTGTTATATACTAAAAATGTCTGTGGGCAAGAAGCATGACAATTTCCCACACTTTTAGAAACAAAATGTGTTTTTAAAAAATGACAGATGTGACATGAAGCCTGGCAGGCATCAAACAAATTGTTCATGGGTACTTTGATGCCTGCCGACATTATGTTTCCTTAACCTAACTTGTACAACAAGAAAACCTAATATGTGATCAGAAAAGGGGGGTTTTAAACTTCTCCCCTAAACACATTAACATTCCCTTTTTGTCCAAAGATATAAATGTCTAGAAACATTAAGTGCATACAGACACATCTAATCCTATGGTAATAAGAATATTTGCTTATTGTTGAGTAATGACGTGTTCTGTAAAAGTATGTAAAATACATACTTTTAGTCTAATAGTAATATTTAGTTAATACAAAAAATACAATTTACTGCTTGTGTGAAGTAAAATAATAGAAAGAAAGAAAACTTATCTATAACAAGTACAACAG
Source organism: Pseudonaja textilis (assembly GCF_049901715.1). Classification (NCBI taxonomy): domain Eukaryota; kingdom Metazoa; phylum Chordata; class Lepidosauria; order Squamata; family Elapidae; genus Pseudonaja; species Pseudonaja textilis. The sequence goes on along the minus strand of NC_141992.1, from coordinate 47,085,006 downwards.
CCCTACTCAGGTGTAAAATATATTGAGAGAAAGAGGTCCACCAACAGCAAGAGCAAAGTCCATAATTGAGATAATAATGCTACGTCTCCAGCAGCACATAATATTTAAACAACAAAGTAGTAGTTAGTGGGCAAGGCTCTATCAAGAACTTGTCTTTAGAATGCTGCCATGGCATCCTTAAAATGACAAATGATTCTACTGGCAATAAGGTCCTCAATATGTTGAGGACTTTATTTAAAGTTTCTGACCTTTTTTTAATGACATGCATTCATCAAAGTTGACTGATCAATTAGATTTCTAACCCTGACTATCCAAGAGAGGCCACCAAGATTCTATCCCACTGTTTAAAAGCTGTGGGGGTCAGAACGGGAACTTCACTGAATGACTGTAGGGGCCCCACAGTTCCCAGAACTGGATATTATGTTGTTGAATTTAGGAGGAGTTGCACTGCCTCACTCAGAATCTATGTGCAAGCTGGGGCATACTAGACATATAGTTCCTGCTTGAAGAACAGGTGGAAACTGTAACCAGGGCAGCCTTCGCATAGCATCTTCTTGTGTGCCAGTTGCACATGATCCTGGATTGGGGCATTTTGCCCATGGCCACTTGTCCTTACTCTTGATTGGTTATTGTGATGCACTCTTCCTTGGTGACCATAATGAATCTGAAACAATGGATATTGAGGAGGCTTCATTTTTATTTGTGATTCTTTCATTTTCCCCATAAGCTTTAAAATATTTTTAACCACACATGTATATAAATCAGTGAACAAGGGGATTATAAAAGAGCATAATGTCTTTCAGTTGGCAGTATTAATAGCTATTCATTGAATAGCTTGTTATCAATAAGAATGCTGGCAAACATGAGATAGGAGAGTTTGAAAGTGATTCAAAGGATGAAAGGTTCTTGCAAATAATAGAAATCTTCATGGCACAGCAAGCATTATGTTTCAGGTGTACATTACTACTTCAAACTAAAATGAAATGGTTTTTATAGCTTCAGAAAAAATAAGACATCTATTATTTCAAGGCTATCAAAACTTGCAGCCGGAGGACCAAATGCGTCACATGCTGGCCATACCCACGCTGGTTTAGCAAAGAGGAAAAAGGTCACGATATGTCATATGATGACACCATGACGATGAGAGTTTGACACCCATGCATTATCTAGTTACATTCACAATTGCTGTATGTTTACCATGCTATACATGTATCAGCAAAATGTAGGATTGACTTATTCTGCTAAACATGGAGAGAAGTCCCTGCAAAGTTATATTATGGAATGTTCCAGAGATTTAATATGGCATGCAAATATCCTTTTTAGATTACATCATTTAGGAAATTAAAACAATAAGTCTACATATCTAAGTGCGGGATACAGTTACATTGCATGTTGTCCTAACTAATGCAGAGCACTTTTAGAACGGGATCCCAGTAACAAGTAGTACCAATGACAGTAATATACAGTACTATATCAGGCATAAGATGGCTGGTTTGGCAGCTAAACATAATTGGCAATCTGAAAGAGTGGAAGAAGTGGAAGAAGAACCTGAATCTAAACTAAGTTCAGAGTATTCCAACTTCTGGAGGAGGTATGATGAACTGAAGATGACTCTGAAAGGGGAGTCGACCATGTAGTAAAGACCAAGGAATTGAAGAGTAGACCCAAGAGGATGGCAAATTGCTCTTGGTGACTGGACCAGGGGTCTCCAACCTTAGGAACTCTAAACCTGGAGGACTTCAACTCCCAGAATTCCCCAGCCAGCTTAGCTGGCTTAAATCTGTCAAGGTTGGAGGCCCTTGCTCTGAACAGCTACCCCTCATGAGGAGACAGCAAAACAGTGGTTTTCTATGGGTTCAAGCACCATAAGATGACAAGATTACTCGTCTGCAACTGTTACAATTTTAAATAGACTTTTACATTTATACATAAGCATATATATAAGAACACTAGCTCGACACCCATGTTTCGCTATGAAACTATGTGGTCAGGCTTAGTTTTTGGGGAGGAAAATAAGGGGGGGGGGAAAATCTGCCTCTGCCTACCAGTATCCATCGGTATTCATCTGGCTAGCGTCCTGTCAGTGTGTGAGAGAGATGAGGGCTGTTTGGAAACTGAAACAGTATTTGCTGTGTGAGCAAGAAGACAGCAAGGAGCCTGGGCGTGGCTTAGCTCAACTGTTCTGTACTAAAGCTGCTTGGTGCTGTGAAACTAAAACTGAAACTTGAAACTGCTCTCCTCTGCTTGTGTTTTGCATTTGGAACAGATTTTTTTTCAGGTGGGGAGGGGGAGTAGAACTCCTTAGCATCAGAGTGTGTTAATAACAATATACAAAATACTAATGCTGTGATGGTTATTTCGAAAAATCCTTTCTTAGTGAGCACCTAGAAGCCAAGAGGAACATATGTGCCGAATTTCAATTTTGTAGGCATTACGGTTCTGGAGATTTTGTGATGATGCGTGAGTGGTATTTCGCATTTATACAGTATATATAGAATAAGAACATGCATACACATAAACATATACTGACAGGAAACATGAGACAGATGCCAGGAATCCTACCCCACTAATACATTTTGCCCAGGAGCTAAACTACAAAACCTTACTTAATCAGTGTGGTGAAAGGAAAATGGCAGCTTCCTTGGGAGTAAACTTCATTATCAGGGAGGGCGTAGTTTCATACTTTCTATGAATGAGCCTGAACAACTGGAAGGCTGGGAGAAAAGAGCTTTTGAAGATGCAGGAAAAGAAAGGATAAGAGAAATAGGAAGCTTAAGCTGATTACAGAGAGAAAGTAAAAGGCAAGAAGACACTGTTGCTGGACTTCAAATCCAACCCTTCAAGAAATCTGGCTCTGAAAGAGCTCATTTCCATGGCAGAGGCATGAGGAACACCAAGTAGGGAGCAAAGGAACCAGTTACTTAAAAAAATTCCCTAAACCTTTTCACAGCTGATTTTCTCAGCTGAAACTGGCATTTCCAATCTTCCTATTGTTGCTGTCACAATGACTTATCTCTTTAGTTGGACATTATAGTTGAACATTACAGTTTGATTAATAGTGTAACAAACTGAAGCTTTCAAATGAGTCAATACTTGCTTTCAAACTCTGACCCTAATAGTTTAAAGAGACAATTGTGGATAAATTAATGAGTTCTCATACTCCTTTGGTGTGTCCAGAGACTCCCAACAATTGTTCTGTGTTATAAAGGGGTCAATGAGTCCCACAGTCAGCACACCTGCAAAAGTCAATGATAATATCTGTTTGTCCTTCAAAGCTGTGATATTTTCTTGGGAGCCTTGTACATATGAGCAGAAGTCCAGGACTTCATGGACTTTGAAAAAAACAGTATAGAAAAAGTATTGATGCTTTTTAACTTTCATGTTGCAGAAAATCCTTGAAAACACATGGATGGGCCACAGAACAAATGTATCATTGAACAAATTGACTCAGGATTCTTACTCAAGGCACAAATGAACAGGCACAAATTACCTTACTTTGGACACATCTTGGGAAGACCTAACTCTCTCACTTTAGTGCTAGGAAAGGTGCAAGGAAAGAGAAAAGAGGATGATCATCAGCAAGATAGATAGATTCAGTTACAGGCATCCAGGTAGAAACCATGAGACCGTGAATTCTATCTCAGGCACAAAGCCCACTGAGTGACCTTTGACCCCAGTCTCTTCTTAGCCCTAGGAAGGAGGTAATGGCAAACAAACAAAAAATCCTTGCAAAAAAACCTGCAGAAAATATATATCATAGTACTGATTGTGGATTTTTCCCTAGGGCCAACATACCCACACTTGCCTTTATTAAGGTGGTGAAAATATATGATAAATTTTGTACCATCAGGTATTTGCTTTTTCTTTTATTGGTTGCTTAAAAGTAGTTATTTTTAAATAAAATATGCACTTCTGTTAATACGTGTCAGAATTTGCTTTTATGTGGTCATATGATGGTCTATGTGATGCCAAGATATAACAAATGTTGTATGATGGTAGATCTAATTAGGTAAAAATCACGAGGATAAAAAACACTGGGGAGAGTATATGGACTTAGAAATATACATTTTAGAGTTGGTAATTTAAAAAGTATTTATTTGGCAGAACAATAAGTACATAGTAACTTCTGTAATCTGGATACTATAAATACTAGGTCGCCTTGTGAAGATCAGAATCAAGTCCACACAACTGAACTTATTTAACCTCACAGTATTCAGGTGTTCTTACTTGAGAACTCTTACAGTGAATGTTTTCCAGGAATGCCTCAATCTCCACTGATTCCTTATTAGAGGAAGATCTCCTTTGGACACTCATACAAATGCCTACAACAGAGAAGCCTTTGTAACAATGACTACACATTTACTCTGTTTGAGCCAAGAGCTTGCAATATCATGGCACTTTTGTCAAGTAGAAGCATCATCGTTTTCCTCCTGCAAACTTACTTGAGTAGAGGAATTTATAGAGGGGCCAAAAAGTCAAGATCATAGCTACCACCATATAGTTGAAGCTCTGCCATTTTGCTACAAAACAAGGACAGTACTGCCCAGAAAGTAATGGCAGACTGAAGATAGAGCATGCGTGCACACACACACACACACAGAGTACAGATTTGGGATTCTTGTTTATGGCCAACATGATTTCATTTGCTTTTATTGGTTGCTGGCTGTCTTCTGAATGCAATTCAAATTGTTGGTTGCACCTTGCTGGACCAGGTTATTTATGACACTACTTTCTCCTGAAATCATCAGCCTGTACAATCAGATCGGATAAGATGACCTCCCTTTAGGTCATGTCTCTTCAAAAATACCACCTGACTTACAGGTACAGGTAGTCCTTGACTTATGACCACATTGAGCCCAAAATTTCTGTTGCTCGGTGAGATATTTGTTAAGTGATTTTTGCCCTGTTTTATGACCTTCCTTCGGTTGTTAAGTGAATCACTGCAGTTGATAAGTTAGTCACCTGGTTATTAAGTGAATCTGCTTTCCCTGTTGATTTTGCTTGTCAGGTCTCAAAAGGGGATCACATGATCTTGGGACACAACAAGGTCATAAGTATGAACCAATTACCAAGCCTCTGAATTTTCATTGAATGATTACAGGGATGCTGCAAAGGTCGTAACTGTGAAAAACGGTCATAATCATAAGTCACTTTTTTCAGTGCCATTGTAACTTTGAATGGTCACTAAACGAACTGTTGTAAATCAAGGATTACCTGTATTTTTAATCCCACTGTATAGAAATCCTGTGTACCCTTTCTTTCTTGGGTTTCAGGAAAGCATTTGAGACTTGGCTTTTCTAGTATCTAGCCCCGAAAGGAGGCATATTATGAACGCTGGCTATACATTTTGGATATTTTTAATGCTTTTATTTTTTCAGAAGGGTTATTTTAATGACTTTTCAAAATGTGTATTCCTTCAGAGATTTGGGGAGGGACAGCATACAAATAAAGAAATCCACCACTAACTGAACCCAATTTTCATTGCGTTACTCAAGTCTGTTAGTTACACATCAGGGTAAGCTAAAATGCCATTGGTCGGTGTTTAGGTCTCGGTTGTGTGAACTGGCAGCCTCGTTATTGCACAAGCCCATTTCATATCAGAGAGAGAGAGATTAACGAGCCAAGCATCTGCTTAAACGGAGCCCACAAAAGCACGTGCCAGAATACCTGCCGTGCCATTCCCTGGTTAATTACTGAGTAGTTCGTAGAGCCTGGCCTCAAACCATCCCTGCGATGGCATGCCTGGCTTCATTGGTGATGTATTACGGCACCGGCTGGATGACATTCAACGCTATAAACGTCCGTAATGTGGAAAAGGCCTCCCTGCGGTCCCTTGCGGGTTTCCATAACAGCTCGAGATAACAAAGGGGAGGGAAAGGATCAGTCAGAGGCGGGGCCTTCCCCGCAGGGTTAACCTTCACCTCCCCGCAGCGCGGCCGCTCTCTTCCCCTCCCTGCCTTCTGGTTTGCTTCCCTTTCATTGGCTGCCTGGAGTCTTAAGGGCAAGAAAGCGCTCTAATTAGGACCCGGGCGGACACGGATCCCGTTTCCTGGGTAAGCAGATAGCGGGGAAGTCGGGAGAGAGAAGGCAAAGTCCAAGCGACGACGGGCGCCGCCAGCCTCGCCGCCTTAAACCAAGCTGAGTTGGTTTCGCTTCGCAGGCTTTTTCTTCTCGGCCAGAGCCCGGAGTTTTGCACTCGAGGCAGGTGGAGGACACCGAGGAAGAGGAGGAGGAGGAGGAAGAAGCGGGGGAGACAACCCTGGGCAGTGGCGGAAGGAGCGTGCGCCCCATTGCCTGAAAAGTTGCTCGCCAGGCGAAGGAAGAAAGTTGGCCGGGGAATTCCTGACGGTGGGGGAAAAAGTAGGAGCACCAACCGCAGGTAAGTGATCTCGGGTTGCTTTTCAGCGAAGTAGAGGGTGGTTCTTTGAGTGGACCAGAGGTTTCCAACCTTGGCAACTTTAAGACTTGTGGACTTCAACTCCCAGAATTCTCCAGCCAGCTGGGCTGGAGAATTCTGGGAGTTGAAGTCCACAAGTCTTAAAGTTGCCAAGGTTGGAAACCTCTGGAGTAGACAACCCATCACAACCCAAAATTTGAGGGTCCCAGTGCTGTTGCCATGCAGCAAGAGGAGGGGAAATAAAATCACATTTCCCCTTGCAGCCATCCCAACCCCACACATACCTCGTTGCTGCAGGAAGAGGGTATAATTAGTTGCCTTCAAATCAGTGCGAAGGTTGTTGACTTGGCGGAATCTGAATCGCTCCAATCGCTCCAATACCCCTGTGGGTACGGAAGAAAAGCAAAGAGGGTGAGACAATTCTTTCCAAAAAATAAAATAAAATAAAAATCTGCCAGTAGTTCTTAAGGTCTGTTATCTCCTACTTTAATTTTGTGGTTGCAATCCCCGATGAGGATAAAACGGCATTTTCATGTAGGTACAATAACCTGTTAAAAACAGAACCTCCTCTTTAGGTAACCAGGCATAGGATTGATTACAAACAACCTTAGTCCACTGGAAATCTTTCATAGATTAAAATAGGGATGGTACATTGCATTAAGGACCTTTCTGTCTTGAGTTGAGAGGGTGTTTGTTTTAGATGTTTGAGGGTGTTTGTTGTAAATAAATACTGAAATTGGAATCAGTTAATGATAATTTGTTGAGAGCAAAATGGTTCTTAATGATGCATCCTCTGAATAAATAAACATGTAAAAAAATACTTCATGTTCCACTACATTTCTTCTACGAATCTGCAAAACGGTGCACACACATTCTAACTGAACTGTATTTGTTTCATCACCTGAGCAATTAGGAACCTGCTTCTACTTTCATGAGCGAGATGAGTGGTGTCTAAATTTGATAAATAAAATAAATCTTGTCATATGTAATTCTGTATAGAGAGCATCTTTACAATTAGAGGCTGGTTAATTGGTAACTTCAAATTATTACTGCTCTAAACATTACCTAGGTCATTAATTATGTGAAACATGTGTTATCAGATTTGGACTGCAAAATCCAGACAATTGCTAGACAATTGCAACAATTAGAATTTTCTATATCTGTTTGCTGGTGTGTGGAATTTCCTGAATTTTTGCAGCCCATAATTGGTATCCCTAATATATTTGATTTCTCATGTGAATATTTGTGCTTTGTGAAATTTGCCTACAGGAAGAACATTTAAAAGAGTGCTGGTGAAAGTCTTTTATGTTCTAGAGACTGCGTTTTCTCTTTCACACCCTCACGATTCAAATACTTTATAGCAGGGGTCCTCAAACTTGGCATCTTTAAGACTTGTGGACTTCAACTCCTAGAATTCCTCAGCCAGCATAGGAGTTGGGAGTTTAAGTCCACAAGTCTTAAAGTTGCCAAGTTTGCGGACCTCTACTTTATAGCAAAGAAGGAACAATATTGACATGTTATGCTTTTGTATGGCTGTGAGGTCTGGCAAGATCTGTGGTATCAGTGCTAAGCAGGGATAATGAACAGCACAATTATGGCCATGAATATTATGCTCTGTCTTAGAGGCCGATTGTGTTGAAGTACACATAATAATATACTTTCAGTTAGAACAGAGCTGGAAGGGACCATGGAGGTCTTCTAGTCCAAACCCCTGTTCAAACAAGAGGCCCATCCAGTCTCTTCTTAAAAACCTCCAGTGATGAAACACCCATAACTTCTGAAGGCAAACTGGTTAATTCTCCACCCTGTTAGGAAGTTTCTCTTTAATGGTAGCTTCTCTCCTTGATTAGTTTCCATCCATTGTTTCTTGTCCTGCCTTCTGATGCTTTGGAAAATAAGTTGACCCCTCTTCTCTTTGTGACAGCCTCTCAAACACTGGAATATGGCTATCATGTCCACCTTAGCCCTTTTCTCTAGACTAGCCAAACCCAAATCCTGAAACTGTTCTTCATATGTTTTAATCTCCAGGCCTTGAATCATGTTAGTTGCCCTTCTTTGCACTTTTTCCCATCCTTTTTTTAATGTGGTAACCAAAATTAGATGCAGTATTCCAGGTTTGGACTTACTAAGGATTTATAAAGCAGTACTAATACTTCCATGATTTTGATTCTATGCCTCTGTTTATACAATCAAGGATTGTATTCATTTGTTGTTTGCTGCTGCATACTGTTGGCTCATATTTAAGTGATAATCCCCTAGGGCTCCAAGATTCCTTTCACAATTACTCTTTTTGAGTCAGGTTTTGCCCATTCTGCCCTTTGGTTTTTCCTGCCAAAGTGTAAAACCTTGCTTTTCTCCACATATTTAATTTTATTGGATAGGGCACATTGTCCAAGTCTGTCAGTATCTTTTTGGATCCTGAGCTTGTCTTCTGGGATGTTGGCTATTCCTACTAGCTTAGCGTCATCTGCAAATTTGATGAGTTCTCCTTCTATTTCCCCATCAAAGTCATTTATGAAGATATTGAAAAGTACTGGGCCTAAGATAGAACCTTATGGTACTCCACTGCTTACTTTTCTCCATGTAGATGTATTACTGTTAAGGACGATTCGCTGAGTATGGTTTGTCAGCCAGTTTGCAAATCTATCTGGCGGTGATGCTGTCTATGCCACATTTTTCTAGCTTACCAAGAAGGTTGTGGTCTACTTTATCAAATGCCTTGCTGAAGTCTATGTATACTATGTCCACAACATTTCACTGGGCTACTAATTGAATTGCTTTGTCAAAGAATGAAATAAGATTAGTTTGGCATGATCTGTTTTTAATAAATCCCTGCTGGCTTTTAGTTATAACTTTATTTATTTCTAGAGGTTCAAAGATCTGGGTTTTTTAATTATTATTTTTTCCAGTATCTTCCCAGTATTGATGTTAGGCTGATTGCTTTGTAGTTTCCTGGATCTGTCCCCGCTCCACCACCACCCCTTTTTTTTGAAGATGGGAATCAGTCCTCAGGTAATTCCCTGGTGTTCCAGGATTTGTGAAAGATACCTTATCTCTTGGATGTGCTTTCCTTCTTCTATAGGGAGGTCTTAAAAAGAGAAAGAAGAGAGCCTTAGCTCTTGTTCTCCAGATCAGCTTTTAACAGTACTATGTATTCAAACACTGCAGTTAATTAGTAGCAGACATACACTGCTCCTCTACTGGTTGTTCACTGAATTAGAATTCAAAGATAATAATTCCAAGCCTTCGTCTTGTTACATACTTCAGATACAGAATTACAAGTCTACCTGCTTCTGCAGCTTGCTTGCTTGCTTGTTTATTTGTTTATTTATTTAGTTGCCTATCTCACCCTGGGGTTACTCTGGGCAGTTTACAACAGTAAAAATGTAAAATTAAAAAAATGTAAACATAACAAATAAAACAATGAAACAATAAACACTGAAAATTCAGTAATATGAAAAGATGTCCAGGGAGGGAACAGGATGCATGGTGGGAGATTATGTCTTGTTAATCAAGGAATAATTTTAAAAACTGATATTCCATTTTTTGTAACTGTGAGCTCTCAAAAGACATAATCTTGCTTTCTTTTTGTTAGCAGTGGAATTGGTGGTGGGGAAACAAATCCACTTGAAATGGAAAGGAATCAAAAGCCTTTTATAAGCAGGACTTACATCTTCTCTTTCATCAAAGTAATTTCATCTGATCTATTGCCTAAATAAGTATTTCCCCCCTCCCTCCCAAAATAAATGTTAGAACGTGATCAGAGGTTATTCTCACGAAACAGCTGTGAATGTAGAAAGATCCCTGAAGGTATAATTATTTTCATAGTTGCAACTTCATAATCTCATGGAAATGCAGATTCCCTCTCCTCCCCTACCTCATGGCTCCAGTTTCATTCCTAGGTAGCAGATGAGCTGCCAGATGTTGTTTGTTATGTAAAAAATTTCAACAGTTCTTGTTTGATGTAGATTCCTGTTTCCTTCTACTAGTACATCACTCTGCTTTTATTTTTAATTGCAGACATCATTGTTTCTGATTTATACAAATATGTTCCATGTGCCTTGGGAAAAGTTCGTTCCTCTTTGAAGAGGTACAGTTTGGCATGAGATAAGACTTTCTCAATACCACACCTAGGCTAATTGCAGCTGTAACTGTGTGGATCTTTTTGAAATGATGCATGAGATATGGGTAAATACAACACTGCTGGTCCTAAGTCAGATACAGTTTATGGTGGATATTAACTTTGCTATCCACATTATCAAGCCAGAAGCTTAATCTTAGGTTCATGGTCCCACATGAATAAAGGTGAAAGCAGATGTTTCAGCTCTAAAGTACCCTTTTTTTTCATTTAAATGTTTATGTTGCAAGTGACAATGGGCATAGCATACAGCCTCCAGTGCATGTAGTTACAAATAGTTTCTTGTTTCCTATGACCTAGCAAATAACTCTTATATGGCTCTGCAATGATCCGTAATGAATAAAAGTAAGGACAATCCATTCTAATAGTATCTCTACTAAATACAGCATTTTACTGAGCCATCCATGGTTACACAAATGAGGACAGCCGTTATATGGCTTCAGTAATAGCCAGAGATGCAGGAAAATGCTACAGACATTCCTGCTTTGCCATGTTTCAGTCTGAGGTCTCTTCCACCCATGGGTTAGTATCAGTCTAAGCTGATTGGAGCTGCTTCTTGCACCCTTACTTCAGGGTCCTACAGGGTTGTAACATCTAACACTGTGCACTTCTGGAACTATGGTTATAGACAGATTCTCTAGTGGCAGATATGGTTGCCTCATTCTCCCTCCCAGATTTCCAATCTCATGTCCGGAGTCAAGCCATTATGGAGAGCTTTTGTCTCTACCCCTAGATAACGGTCTTCTTTTTCTTTGACTGCTAAAGAAAACAGATGAGGAAATGAGAAGAGGTCCCTGGCTGGAACACTGGCTTTTCCATTTCCCTACTGTTTAACAGCCTGGCCTTTATTCATTTGATATCTAGACCATCTTCCCTCCACAGTAATCCTTTCAACCAATTTCCTACAACAATTATGTTTGGGACACATTGGGTAGAGAGAGTGACACACCCAGTGAATTTTCGAGACTGAGTCTAGGTCTCCCCAGTCCTGTAAACCTTGGCATTGTTTGTTCTCATTCATGGAGGCCCTAAGAAATAGACTCGGAAATCTTCACGTTGGCACAAAGTGTAGCAGTCAGTGGGGTGAGGCTAGTGGCTCTGTAGTAATGTCTTTGTTTGCAGCCTGCCTTCTGATGAAATTTTGGGGGAAATACTGTAGAAGAGGAAATGGGGAACTACTTAAAATTGCTAAGAAAACTGCGTGGATACATTCACCAGGAGCCAACCTGATTGGAAGAACACTGATTTTTATCTCAGCTGCTGTACTCCAGAGACCACAACTTCCAGAATTCTCCACTGATAGTAGGGATTATGGGAGATGAACCCCTGCATATTTAGAGAATAACTCAACTGAGGAGAACTTTCTATATTGCAAAGAATTGGTCCTTCATACCTGATGTTGAGGCACAAAAAGCCAGCTCTCCTCACAAGAGCAATTAATTTGGAAAGGGAGTCAGGCCAAAACAGTATATCGTGAAGAGAGGGAGACAGCCAGTAATTTTCAGGTGGGGCTTTTAAAACGTCTTGCAAATCTAAATAGCTTCATTTTCATAGTATTTGTGCAGCGTTTTGAAAAAGGTTGTTTTTAATGTGAGCGGCCATGCAGTAGCTAATTTGACAGGGCTGCTAACAGAGTCTTTAATGAAGGCAGTGATATGAACAGGATTGCTGCTTCTCATTTGGAAGAGACAGTTTTTGTGTTATTCAGTCATCACCTCTGGCTTGAGTCATCTGATGGGGTAGTTGGTTACCTATTCTGATGAAATAATTTGTGATATAATTGGCTTACTGAAAACATGCATTTTTCAGTGCTATAGGTAGGGGTCTTGAGGTCCTCTTGCCTGGAAATTTCCAGTAAAAGATGTTCTAGGGAAACCACAAATATATTACTAGATACTACTATCCCAATTATTGCTTATAGATTGTTGTTTAATTTACCTGTTGGCTTTTGAACCTAAATATACTGATGAAAATTAAAATTGGAGTACTACTGCAAGTAGTCTACCTGTCATGTGAAAGTGAAGGCTCGCACAACAACTTGGATGAAAAATTTCCATACTATACAGTATGGAATTTTTGACACTCTTGCAATAATTCATTTGAGAAGCATGCATACTGTACAAATGTTGCTTTAAAAACAAGACATCTGAAACTGATTCAAGTCATTTGCATCCTTTTAGTTTAATTGAAATAGGTATCCTCAGCATTTCATTTTGGTCAGTCTCTTTTCTATAAAGATTTTGTTTGCAGAGAAAAATGCAATAGATTAGATCCAGCTTAAGTGGAATTTGAATTACTCAATGCAATTTAAATTACTATAATCTTAACCACAGTTTGTTGAATAGATTACAATAGATTAGGGTTTTGAAATCCACAAGTTATGATTTGTACAAATTCTTAAGGATTCACAAGAACCCAGTTAAGTTTTATTGCCTTCATTCAATCTGTGCTAATATGCAAATAAATTAAATATTGTGAAATTCAATTAAAATAGTGATCATATGTGTTTTGATCATATGTGTAGTATGGAATTTCACCTAGACCTCCTGAATCCTCACTAGGTAGGAATTTTCTGGTGCTGGATTTGTTTCACTTGCATGATCCATTTCATCTGTTTTAGATGATAGTGAGTCCATTTAGATATCACTGGTAAAGTTGAACTTAATTCAACCTCTTAATTTGTACAGGCCATAAAGAAAAAAAAATTCCTTCCCACCCCTCTGCTGTTACACAATTTTTATTCACCTGGCCATTTGTTCTTGGAAACCTTGCTAAAGAAATAGTCTTCTCCTCCAATGTTTATCTGTACTAGTTATCTATATTTGTCTTACATTTGGGAAGTAAGGTATTGGAATCTGGTAAAATCAACTATAGGTAATCCTCGAGTTATGACAGTTCACTTAGCGATCATTCAAAGTTACGACATTCTATTCCCCCCCCCCCATGTATTTATGTCACAGTCCCGAAGTTACGAATATTGCTGCACCATGACAGTTGTTCACACTTATGAAAGACCACAGAGGTACTGCAACATTTACTCTGCCTATTTTCACCCCATCCACCCCTTGCCAGGTCCCCACAGGAACTGGGCCTGTGGAGAGTCATTTACTTTGTGACGATTTAGTGAGCCATCAGTTCCTTTGCCTGCTTCCATGCATTTTCAGAGAACAGAGACCTAAAGTAGCACAAGATCATGTGAGATCAGTAGCGTGTGATTTCACACTACCGAACTTGCATGTTCTCTCACTATAGTACTGTAGGACTCTGTTCTCTGCGCACCGAAGCCTGCCAGAGATCTGCACAAGGCCTTCCCTACATTTGCAAAGCCTTTTGCTGCAGATCTGCTACAGGCCTCCATTGGTAGAGAACAGAGGCCTAAAGTACTGTAGTGCAAGATCACAGCCCCCAGAAGTTTCCAGTCTCGGCATGAGAAGCGTTTGCAAGCCAATGGGAGCTTGAAGCAGTGCATTTTCACTGCCTCAAGTCTCATCAGCTTGCAAATGCTTTTTGCACCAAGAGTGCAAACAGGCAAAAAACCTGCAGCAGAGAGGCTGAGAGGAGACAGCTTGTAGATCTTCACAGGGTAAAGGACCTGGCATGGCAGGATATGGGGAAGGAGCAATTGTGGGGGCTCCAGGGGAGGGACCATGAGGTATCTCAGTGGGTCAGAGGAGGCCTGGGTGGGTCTGAAGCAGGTGTCCTGTTCCATTGTTAGCTCTGCCGCCCATGGCCTTCCCCACCTGGAGATACCTCAAGTGCACTTAATGACCAGCGCATTCGATTAGCAAATGGGTGGATGAAAGCAGGGAGTGATCATGTTTGTTTGAGGTGATTCACTCCAATGAATCCTTGGGTTACAAATGTAAGCCTTACATGCATAACTCGAGGATTACTTGTATTGTTTTTATTTTTCCTCCTAATGTGCTGAGTTAATTTGCTGAGTTACCGTAATTATTGATCCAGATGCAAACTAAACAACTTGTGCTTTCTTTGCTAATTATATTTAAGAAAACTGCACAAAACCAAAAATGAGGCATGCTTCTGAAGCACTTGAAAAGAATTGGTCATTGGTTGCTGACGTTTACAGTTTCCAGTTGCCTTGCCTTCTATCTGCTGAAGATTTTTAATTGTGTAATTGCCATTTTGTACTGAGGTACGAATAATATCCAGCCATGTGTGTTGAAAATCAGAAATTAAGGAAGAGAAAGTTTGATTTGGGGAGAGCTGTTTGCAATCTAATGGCAATGTACAGAAGTGTCCATTTCTTCTCCCAACCTAAAACATAGGTAGCTGATGCTAGAGTAATTTATGCTATATTTGACTTTGACTATATGTCCCTCTATATTAGTAGTTCTGTTCTGAGGTGAATTTCAGAAATTGTGAAATGTCCCAAATGAATCAGGTAGAACTTGTGTACTTGCTCTCTGGCTACCTGCCAGTTGAACAGAAAAGCTTTTTATAACTACAATGCTGAAACAGCATCTGATTGGATCACCACCTTGCCACTAAAACTATAACCACTGATGGTTCCTAATAGAGTCAGGCTACTGCATCTTCATTCTTCCTCAGTCCCATTCAAGGCCACCCCTTTTTCTCTGCTCACTTTAGTATTGGAAAAGGAAAGTTAACAAGAGAGAGCTAGTCTCTGGGAAGGTATCCAAGTCGTTACAGAAGTTGAACTGAGCTATCAAACTGCCATCAAAACCGCTTTTGTTTTGGAAACGGACAAGAGGAAGGAAGTCAGCAAGAAAGAGTTGGAAAAGGGGAGTTATAAAATCAGCCTGTTTCTTTCCATAACCATTAACCAGGAAAGTTGCCCAGTATGTGAACCCCCTGCCCAAGCATCTGGGAATGATTAACGCTGCAGGCTTATGAAGGCGTGAAGGGAAAAATCAATGTCCCACAGCCAGTGTAGATAAAAACTGAGTCTAACTTCAGAACCAAAAAATTGCCATATCTCTGAAAATAAACTGTTGAACAATATCTGCATCCCTGCCATGTAAATATATGGCTGCGTGAATGGAAAATGTTTTTTTGGAAAATGGAGTTGACTCATAACTTTTTTAGGAAGTTGGACTCATTACATCAACTCAGTTTGAATTAAGTCTGGGGTAGTGTTGATAGGTTTGCCACACACCCAAGTGCCAGCTTATGTATCAGTAACTGTATAACAATTTGCACACAATGGCAGAGGATTTGCTGCTAATCTGGGCACATGCCAAGCCTATTAATTCAACTAGTCACAACATGAACATTCTAAGTGTGTTGAATGAAATGTCTGTTCTGCTTTTTAAAGCTGTGAAGCCTTGAAACATTTTTTTTAAAGTTACAAAAAACAGCATTAAACAACATAATTATATTTAAACTCAGTAAAGTAGCAAAAATAAAAGGGTGACATTTTGAAAAGTTTATCTAAAATGGCAAATCTCCACAATGCTTTCAGGAGAGTCAGGAAGGAAATGAAGCCCAGGGCAAGACTAAAAGGCCATTGTCAGGCTTTCTCACAGACAGGGTGTGTGAGTCCTCAATTGTGTGGTGGCAAAGTTGGGCATATGCCAGGGTCCGAAGACTAGAAAAGGGCTCCCCTAAAAACAATGCCAACAATGCTTCATGCAAGTTATTTAAGAAGATCCAATGAATGTTCTGCTTTTTATAGTTTGCAGGGGTGTGTGTTATGTTATAACTGAAAAATCCATAGTTAAGACTCCCCAAATTCTGAAATTAAAATTCAAGCAACATGCAAGATGGTAGTTTCTGGATTCATTTGTATCAGTTATTTTTAGTTGTTAATTATATACTTGCACACTTAATCCACTTTTTAAAATTATATAGTAATAATACCTTAACTTATAACAAATAACTGATAAGTGTTCCCTTTCTGGATTGAACTGATTAAAGTTGAAGTTCAATCTATCTGAAGGTACCAAGTTAGGGAAGACTATAACAATGCAGCCATAGAATGTGGAATGTGTGCCATGGAATATGGGATGGTCCATGGAATATGGGATGGTATCAGCAGAGCCATTGGATTCTGATTCTGTCCATTTCTCACGGACATTTACTGTGGTCTCATTTACAGCATAGTTTCTGAGATATTTCCACTAAAGCATTGCTATTTTCACTGATACAAGATGGTTCACTTTTGAATGTGAATGCTTTAGATGAATGATGCAATAGTGCAGTGCTACAAGTGCTTTAATTCCATGGTCCTTTGTGGTTTTGTGTAACAAGGGGCAAGATAGGCCCAAATCTTTCCTGTTGCCTCCCAAACAGAACCCAGAGTAATCTGAAACTTGGTTTTCGGAGGCTGGGGGAATCGTCAATCACACTCTGTATTTTATGCATTACACGGAGATAATGAGGACAACATCATTAAGTATCGATTCAGAACAAATACAGTAGAGTCAGAATAGGGATCAGAAATAGGGACAGCAAAATAGCAGATACAGTTCTTCATTCCTTGACTGGCAATAGTCGCTACTTAACTTCAAATGCAAGTACATTTATTTGCATATATAATAGTGTGTGGCCTACAAGGTTAGTAATTGAAGCAATGCCCTTCACTGCTGAAACCACAAAGCCTCTGTTTTCTTCAGCTAGTTTGAGAAGATGTCTGTCCATTATGGTTGTTTCATTCCAGAATCTCTGGAAATTTGGAATGTATGTTCAATAAGAGGTGTATAGAGAAAATTTTCTCAGAAAATGAGTAAAGCATTGTTGTAAATAACACTGTTAATTTTGCTAGCACTAGCTGATAAAATATTTGGGCTTTTATTTTTGCCCACCAAAACGTTTTGGCCCTCAGTAAGTTTCAAGCACCAATCAGTTATGTCCATTTATTTCAACTAATGTGCTTTCTTCCTGCCAAATGGGTTAGGCTTTAGAGTTATCAATTAATAATTGATAGTTACTGCTATCAATTTATGCACCCACACAATGATCACATCACAACAAGGATATCACACTAGTTGATTATGTTTGTGGCTGGCAAAAACTTTTCACATATGAGTTTTTAACTAGTGGTAGACATAAATGGAACAAGAGCCAACTTTTATACTAACAGGCATGACTTTAAATGTGTATTATGTCAACCATTTATGAAATAGTCATGGCCTTAAGAAGGAGGAGAAAATGAATGCTCTTCCAGTTAACAAGCACCTGTGGGCAATTTGTAACAAATTAGGGATTATGTGAAATCATCTACTAGTCTTTGAAAAAGCATGTGTCTGGTACGGTTCCTTGTTTATTTGCATATCTTTGCCACTGTGTTTCATCCAAGCTTTATGTGACTCACAATGAAAAATAAAGGCAGTTTGAGTGAATAAGTAATATTTATGTGTGTGTCTAGATCTGATGGTAAGGAAAAATGTGGTTTCAATGCATTTTAGTAATAATATTGGAAGTACTGTAGAAGCAGGAAAATGAGAAAAGTGGGACAAAGTATCTTTATAAAATACACAATAAGCTTGGAAAGACATGTTCTGTTTGTAAGAATGAACTCTCACATAATATGTTTTCCCAAATACAAGTATCAAGAGCAAGGTTGAATCTTACTAATAAGAAGGCTATTCTATAATTGTGAATTGTTTTATTAAAAAATGATCAGTGGGCTTCAAAGAGCAACTTATTCCATTCAAATTGCAATCACTTGTAATCAATGAAATATCCCTTATTTCTTGCTTAGAGGGGACTCTGCCACTCCTTAATCCTGGTATCGAGAAGGTCTTCTGGAGAGAAACCATACATCTAACGTGGTTGTTAGACGATAGGATTCTGTAAGTATAATGGAGCCAAATACAAAGGGGATAAATTCAATTTAGCTGATAATGAAAATATTGTGATCTAGATCTCTTGTCTCCAGAAATCCAGACTCACAAAATAAAGTTAGGAATTAGAAAGATTGCACTTAGATATTTTGATTGAAGTCATTTCCAGAGGTATAAATTAGGATGTATCCCAGTACTTTATGGAAGAATTATGGTTTTTTTGCTTTAAAAAGTTGTTGGAATACAAATGTGCATCTTTGGAATGAAAGAAGCCTAGAATTAACATCAGTATCAATTACCATCAGAATTTTCACCAAAGCTACTTCACTGGGCTCTTTGGGCCTGCTCTTTGTGGGATCAGGAGTGTGGAAACAATACCAAGTTGCATTAAACCTTTCAATTTCAGCCCTGTTAAGCGACCCAGTAATTTTTATTTCTAGTACTTTTGTATTAATATTTTTTGTAAGTCTGGAAGTTGTTTAAAGCAAAAATCCCCAGATTTTGGAAATGATGGGCACTTTTGATTTGGGTAGTCTCACAAAAAGGTTGACATAGCTATTCACAAAATAGCCATATCAGAAGGGAATTTGGTGTGGGTGTTCCTTCCCATTTAAGCTAACTTCATAGGATACTACTTATCTTTTCCCTGTCTTGTTAGAGCAGGAGGACATACTTCAAGTATATTTGGCTATAGCAACCATTTTAAAACAAAAGCACCTTTGGGACAACCATGACCTGGATGACTGAGAATCTCTATAGCCTTTTTGCAAAAGTTAAAAATTATAACAGGGTTTCTTGTGAATATAAGACATTTAATATAAAGTGTGCAATAGAGCAGAATGAAACCTGTACCCCTTAGCCATATGTGAATGAGAAATTAGTCATATTCAAAGTGATTAGCAGTATAATTTATGTCTATAGGACGTGACTATGCTTGTTCTTTTAACAAGAACTCTTAATGTGATTAATATAGTATACGTAGGTCCAAAGGAAAATCCCCCACAGTAAGTATCCTTTTGGTTTAAAAGGCCACATGACTACAAATCTCATGCCCGCCCACCCACCACATTGCAATGATCCTGTGAAATACTTGCTTCAATTAATATTTGCTTCTGTTTCTCCTCTGTCTCATAGATATAGTAGAAAATCTTAGTAATCTATGTTAAACATATGTTAGCAATCCTGTATAATTGAGACATTGGTAGCCAAAGTCTATCTCATCTGAGAGGTGCCATGCTGGTGTTTAACAGTGTTCTTGGTAGACTGTAAGGGAAAGAGAAAGAATTGGCCTTTTTTTTTTGATAGACTTGGGTGTTTTTTTTCAGCACTTCCTTTCTGCGGATGTCCCAGCCAAGCCATATTTGGTCCCAGAGAGAGAGGTCTCCATGTAATAGAACTGTAATTTCTCTACCACTTGCTTCATCTTCAGACAGTGATTCTGGCTGCGCCCTGGAAGATTATCTTGGTCCAACCACTGGATTTCCTCCATCAGAGCCAGTAAGACACTTTCAGATCTACATCTCTGTGTGATATATTATTTTTGGTATGAGGTAAAATTTCCCTCAGGTCTGACTCCTTGACGACTATATGCAGAAGGTCATTTTTGTCTTCTTCAACCAATATGGTTTGTCACTTCCTTACTCCAGGATGTTTTTCCCCCTCAATTTCACAGACAAGTTTAAAATTCAGGGATTTTATTTTGATTTCCTATTTAAATATTCACAAGGTTTAACCCTGCTGAGATTTTTTCCATGTCGGCTAGTGAACAGTGTTTTCATTTGACAATCATTTGGAGTTATGACAATAACAAGGTTGGCTACTGCCTTTTGCTGCCTCTGGATCTGGGACCAAGCCTACACCACATGAATCTGTGTATATGTCAAAATGGCACACATGTCCTTTTGTTATTTTCAAGCTTGATTCCAGAGAAAGAAAAGAATTTGAAAACAGATGTAATCAGTAGATAATTACAACTTGAAAAGATAAAATCACTTGAAGATGTAAAGTAAACACTCTGGCAAGTTTGAAGGAGTGGGGAAAAAACAAAGATCCCCTTTCCATTTTGGGGAGGAAACACTAATAGGGAGGGAAATTGAAATACGTGTAATACTTATGCTCTTTATAGATATAAAACAATTTTATTGCTCTATAAAATGATTCGTGTATAATTTGATTTATTAAACTTAATTAAAAGGCGAGAAAGACAGACTACTCATAATTTCCAGAATTATGAAATGTTGTTTAACCAGTCTTCTTTTCTGAATTCTTTTCTGAAATTATCAGTATTTTCTGTGTCTGATAATTTATCATTTTCATACTAAAACTATACAGAAGAAAGCTTCACTTGGCCTTGTGTCTTCACTTATTTCTTAATTTGCTGTATTTCCAAAAAACATTTCTGTTTGTATAAACTTATTTCAGTTCATCTTAACAATTTTATCGTATAATATAAATAAATGTATTAGGAAATATATTTTTCAGTATTTTTAATTTTCAGGAAAAAGGCTAAGGAAAAGTGCAGGAAACAAACTTAAAAAAAAAACTTTTTTGCCCAATTTTTCTGTTCTTTTGGTGAAGAGACTTCCCATGTCAACTCTTAACTGCTTGATCAAATTCATATGCAGGAGGATAGGTGTAGCCTTTGTCAAACTTTTCCTAGTTTATGTCCTATACAATAATGGAAAGTAAATTAGCTCTCTTCTTCCTGTTGGTTTGTTTTAATTATCCCTTCATCTCTTAATGTGGGAAGGACCTCAGATTCTTTTATCAAGCTTAAAGAAGATGACCTGTAAAACAAAGGATAGTGCAGGAAACTCTTTTCCCCCAATACATAGAAATTTCACTGTTTCATTTCCATCTCATTTACTTTTACAGGTATTACAAAGCAGTAGCTCTTTTTCATCAGCTGTGGTACCTGCTGCTATTCACAATCAGCTCCGAATCAAAATTCTCCTCTACCAGCTGCCTCCACAAGACTGCGATGTAAGCTTCTTAAAACCTTACCCAAACCTTACCCAGGGTTTGCTGGGTCTTTTTTTACTAGTGCATCACGTGATTGAAGAATCCTGCTAAAACTATTTTCTTATGACCCTTGTTTGCACTGAAAAAGTTATTTGGGCTGTCCGTTATTTTCAAATTCTAGTCATGTAGTTTCATGATCTTTCTAAAAAAAACAGCAGTAGGAGAATCTATATGGTAACAAGGAGAAAAGGTAACCAAACAAACGTTGTAAACAGCTCAGAATCACTTAAGTGAGATGGATGGTATAGAAATTTAATAAATAAATAATAAAAA
Source organism: Pseudonaja textilis (assembly GCF_049901715.1). Taxonomy (NCBI): domain Eukaryota; kingdom Metazoa; phylum Chordata; class Lepidosauria; order Squamata; family Elapidae; genus Pseudonaja; species Pseudonaja textilis. The sequence continues at coordinate 47,063,411 of NC_141992.1, read as the reverse complement.
TGCACTAACTTGGTGATTCAAGTGCCTGTTGGAAAAGAGAATAGAATAGAATATTTTATTGGCCAAGTGTGATTGGACACACAAGGAATTTGTCTTGGTGTAATACTCTCAGTATACATAAAGAAAAGATACATTTGTTAAGAATCAAGGATCATAACGTGCAACACTTAATGATAGTACAATCAACAATCAAATCATACTAGGAAACAGTCAATATAAATCGTAAGGATACAAGCGACAAAGTTACTGTCCTACAATCACAAGTGGGAGGGGATGGGTGATAAGGAGTGATGAGTAGATTAACAGAGAGGGGACAAGTGATGAAATGTGCATAGTAACACAATTTTATTCTTCATGTTCTTACATGCAATGCAAAATTGCATTGCATATCATGACATGTTTTGTAATTTTGACATCACTGTGATTTGGAAGATACCTTTGTACGGCCCCTATGGCCCCTTGTGTCCATTACCAAACTTATTTGCAACTAATGTCCCCATGAAGGACAACCCCCGCCCCCCAACCTTTTGGGGACCAGTTCTGTGGAGAGAGGTTTTTCCACGGACTGGACAGGGTGTGGTTTCGTGTGATGCTTGCATCCGCAGATGGGGTTTTGCTTGTTTGTGTGGCCTGGTTTCTGGCATGCTGTGGACCAGTGCCAGTGCACAGACCATGGGTTGGGAACACCTGCTCTAGGATACTCCAGTCAGAAAGTTGACTTAGGATTTTATTGCTGTTCCCAAGAATAAACAACTGAAAGAGATTTCTGGCCCACTGAAGTGAAGATAGATTTAATGTCTCTTTCTGTCTACCCAGAATATGCTATCTTTACAAATAACCTCTTTGGGTTCACATCCACTAGTAACCAGCTTTGATTAAAGCTGTTGTTGCAATGCTGTTCTAATGACCTAGCCAACTCCTAGCACTTTCTACCACAATTTGGTACCCTCCATATGGGCAGGACTGACTCTAACATTAATGTCAAAATTAGTACTCGGATATTAAAGAAATCACTAAATTGCAACACACTGCCCAGGCTTTTAAAAACTTTTCCTTCCAAACGTGTATTGGACAAAAATAGGATTTAGAGAAAAGCCAAGCTGTAATCCTTTGTCTTTTCAATTAGGAGTTAGCCACATTTGACATAATAGGATTTCATCTGAGTAGATGTGCATAGTATTCCAGAATCATGTTAGAGAAAAAGAGCTAAGGGGAAAAAGAGCTAAGAGAAATGAGCTGCCAACTAAATATAGCATTGAGATTTATTGTTAACATACACTGTACATGATACGGTCTTGACTAATAAAATAACTATATTCAGCAAGAGCTTCATTTATATATTTACAAGCCAATTTTTTTTAACCAAGCTGAATAAAATGCAAATGTAAAAAGAAAATTATGTTATTATAATAAATGTCTATGCAGATTCTGAATCATCCAGGTCATGGTTGTTCCAAAGGTGCTTTTCAAAAGGCAACTGGACTTTCTTGCGTTTTTTTTCCCTTGAAAACAAGATGCTTCTCATCTAAGAAGCTGAATGAGAAATGAAATGTTTTCAAGGAACAAAAAACAAGAAGAAAGTTTGAAAAGTATCTTTGGGGATTACATAAAACTTCAAAAATATTTGCAAGTTGATCAACACCTATCTCTGTTTTGTTCCTGCCTCTCAAATATACATATTTATCTAATTGCTTCTTTTTGATCTTGGCACCATTTTTGCTTGTTTTTAATTTAAGGAGAGATATTGTCCATTCATCGGGGAAGAGGAAAGAAAACAACTCCGTACCTTTGCTGCATGGCGGCGACAGGAATCCCTGGGACAGGGAGTTTTACGTCATCTGCCTCTCACAGCTGAGCAGTACTTATGCAGAAATGTGAGCTATTCTTACCATGATATTGGACATATTATGCAGATGTCTGGACTGATCTCTAGCCCTGTTTTTCCTGCTTAGTGTGATCTTTGCAGTTATACTGATTTTGGATATGGTAACAGCAGAAGTGGTATTCAGCAGATTCTGACCAGTTCTGGAGAACCAGCAAATACCACCTCTGATTGGCCCCACCTCCATCTATTCTCTGCCTCCCGAGTCCCAGTTGATCAGCTGGGTGTTCTTTTTTTGGCCTGCACGGGAGAATGGAGCTGGAAAGCAGGTTAATAGGGTGGGGAGGGAATGGGATTTTGCAGTAACCTTCCCCCAGGAGTGGGGAGGGAATGGAGATTTTACAGTGTCCTTCCTCTGCCATGCCCACCAAGCCATGCCCACCAAGCCATGCCCACAGAACTGGTAGTAAAAAAAAAATTGAATCCTACCACTGGGTAACAGGTGCAGGTGGAAGTTGTAGGTCCTTATGTCGGAGAAAGTATATTTGAAAAAGATACAGGCAATGTTTACTGAAATCTTAGAAATGCAAGAAACGACTATACAATATTTGTAATGGTTGAAGAAACAGAGAGTGGTTGAATCCTGTTATGAAAACCAATATATACTAGACCAGGGTTGTCAGACTCGCGGCCCAAAGCCTGCATGTGTTGCATGCTGACCACACCCACTCTCGGTTTAGCGAAGGAAAAAAGTCACAATACGTCATGTGACAACATGACACTGCGTGTTTGTACTAGACAAAACAGCAAACACTATAGAACTATACACTGGAAAAAACATCTAGGCAAACAAATGCAATTTGCTAACGTTGCATTATGCATGTTCCTTTCACTCACAATTTAAATTGCCTGGGTAAAATAATTTGATTTTAATTATTAAAGTAAAGCATGCATAGCAGTCTTAATAGTTTACAGAAGGAAGAAAGTTATAATTAAGGCTCTTAGATAAAATAAATTATTTCTGCTTGATTTTTAGTGTGATAAGAATATAATCAGAGGAGACCAAGGTGTATTTGTCTCTAAGCTGGGCAAACAGTGCTGGTGGCATCCTGCCTGCTTTGTCTGCCACATTTGCCAGCAACCACTCATAGATCTAATTTACTTCTATCAAGATGAGAAGATTTTTTGTGGTCGGCACCATGCAGAATTTTTCCGCCCTCGCTGTGCTTCATGTGATCAGGTAGGTATCTTTGTATTCTTGTAACTAAATCAACTGATATATCTAGCCTGGCCATTTCCATATGCAGATTGATAGACTGGAGCTAGAATCCTGTTACCCATAGGAGAGCATTCATGATATAATGGGATTTTTAATTTTTTTCTCCCATCATAATTGGAGAGATTTTATTTTGGAGGAGATTTAACCATATATCGCTCTTATCCCCTGTAGAAATTCCTAAATTTACTTCCTTCAATTCTTTGATCTTGTAATTGGGAATAGGAAGATAATTAGGTACATGGTATAGGAAGATAAAACACTTAAAATATGCAGAGACCAATGTGTTACTAGTGGAGTTTCAGAATTCTTGACAGAGCTGGGTAGTGATAATTGTCATAGAAATATCAAAATAAAACAGGCAAAAGTAAACAAAGTGTACATATTTAACAAGGCGTTAAGCCTGATAGCTTTGGAGATATTTAAAGAATAGATTATGACTTATTTGAGATATATGAAGAGAATGTTATCAGTTGGATAAATATGGTGTATTTTTAAGCAGAAAGCTTGATTTATAGAATAAGGTCACTGCAAAGGGTTGAGTAAATAATAGTTGTGTAGCCTGTGCTCTTACCTTAGAAAGAAAATTGATCTTGGAACACTGCATACTTCACCTTCATATCTAGTTCATAGCAGTATGAACTTTCATCGCTTATGTCTCTTCAGCTGATCTTCACCTCTGAGTGCGTGGAGGCAGAAGGCATGCGCTGGCATGAAGAACACTTTTGCTGTCTCGAGTGTGACTTGCCCCTGCGCGTTCAGCAATATGTGATGAAGGGTGGACAACCCTACTGCTGTGCTTGCTTTGAGAGTTTTTATGCAGATATCTGTCAAGCCTGTGGAGAGATTGTTGGTAGGTCCAGAATCCTTCTGTAGACTTGTGAAGAAAAGTATGAACCTGCCTCAGATCATCACTCCATCTAGATCAGTGCTGCCTAATAAGGAGTGAATTTGGCATGTTCCTGCAAGCAAAACATGTGCACAGAGTTTACGGCCTTTCCCATTTTTCAGAAGTATCAACTTGCCTAAAGATTGCCTGAATGTCACCCAAAGGTTACTTGGGACTATCTTATGTATGTATGTATGTATGTATGTATGTATGTATGTATGTATATGTATATGTATATGTATTTGGTGTTCATAGTGTTATGAGAAAAATGCTCACTTAAAAGGAGAACCAAAGCATTTGGAGATAGAAGCAACAAAGCATATTTTATTAGAAATTACTTGGTGATCACTGGGCTCCCTGCCAACAAATTGAGGGGAAGAGATTCTGCAGTAACCCTATTCTCCAGATTATATCAGTATTGAGATGAGATAAAAACATTAATGCAATTATACAGCACCTTTTCCTGTGGAATGTTTTGATAATGTTTTGATAAGCTATTAAATTGCCCTTACTGTTACTTTTCACATTTCTAATATTCTTCATGATATTATCAGCATGTACCATAAACATCAGTGTTTAAGTGTTGATTTCTTGTGACTTACCTCTAGGTATCTAAGGGCAAGTATCTGTGTTATATTAGCTGTCTCCATTTTAAGACCATACCACTAGGTGTTATGTTCTAAGTTCAAATTATTGCTACCAAGCTACACAAAAAAACTAAACCTTTACAAAGGAAATTAATAAGCTTTAATATGCCCTTTATCACCACAACAGATACAGTTTGTGTCTAATTTAATAATTAGGTCAACTTCTTACAATTCTTATAGTTGCAAATATAGAAATCTATTACAGTTTACTATGACAAGATCTTCCATTCTTATATTTGCAGCTCAAGGTGTTAGCTTCATTTATAGCTGCTAGGATCAGGTCATATTCTATGCAAAAATAATAACGGTTGTAGTAGTAGTCATCAGAATTATAAAGATGTTGAAAGTATCTTAGATAATGCAAAAGTTGCAACGTTAAACATGTATTTTGCTTCATTGGATCAAATGAAAATTTCAGTAAACTCAAAATATCACTGAGGAGCTTTCAAATAGAGTTATAGGTGTCAAGCATATAGTAATGTTATATTTATTGTACCTTTAAATAAATAAATAAATGGTTAACTGCTTGTGATGACTACCTAAATTATAGTTCATTACCAAGCTTTCTCTGGGTTTGATAAATGCTGATACTGGGGTTCATTCAGTGGATTTTGTGGGTGTTGGCCATTGGTTTGTGGCTGGAATCCTATTTTTACTGCCTAAGAATAAGTTCCATTGAAATATTTGGTTATGAGTGAGTGGTTGTATGTGAAATAGTGTTACCGTAGGAATTTAATCTGTTTTCAAAGCCACCTGATAATACAAAATTCTGGAAGTTGTGTGGTTCAACAACAACAGCTGGAAGGCCAGAGGTTCCTATCCCAAGATATGAACCAAGAAAAGTAAAAATAAAAAAAAAATAGAATCAATAGCAGTAGTGCTGCTATATAGCTTTGTGAAGTTTGGACAAGGTTCACAATGTTAAAATTTAATTTAGTATGCAATGCCACTTTATGTTTATAAAAAAATTGTGATTTAATGTTAAGCTTGTGTTGTCTTTTATTTACACATTTTGAAACTTGAATTTTTATTCTGTCTTTTAAAAGTCTGCAACATAATGGGCAGACAGTTCTTAAGCAAGTTAGGACATAAATAGTATTCCAGCAACACTGCAGGTGGTGAAATGCTTGTTGATTACTCTCGTCTCACAGGTGTCAACAGTAAACAGATCGTACTACAAGGTCAACATTGGCACAGCAAAGACTCGTGTTTCTATTGTAGCCTTTGCCATAAAACACTGCTGGGTCAGCCAATCACCATTTGCAATGGTCTTCTCTTCTGCTCTGAGGCCTGTAGTTTGGAAAAGGAATCAGCTTTGTCTTCTAGTAGCTCAGATTCCTCTGACTCTGCTTTCATCTCTGCTCCATCCCCGGACTCCACCCCAATTTCAAGAGTTAGAAACAGCAGCCCTGATGGCTCCTCTGAAACTGCGAGAACTCAAAAGGATGGCCGTGAGGAAAGGGCAAGTGCAGTTGGTAAGGGTCTTGAATATCACCCTTTAGAATTTTGGGTGGAACAGATGCTTGCCCAGATGAAGATTTTCTATTATTGAATTTCTCTTGCAGTTTTTTTTAAGATTCCGTAGGTAATATAATCTCAATATACTTCCACTGAGTTTCCAACTAACATCTATCATCATTGCACATTTGAAGGCAGTCTATGCCAGTGTATTGTAAGAAGAAGGCAGCTGACAACTATTATCAATTATAGGAGGTTCTAGGGGTATCAAACTGGCAGCCCATGGCTGGATTGTCGTGTGCAGCCCATGCACACCCGAGCTCCACGAAGGGTGAAAACATTGCAAAACATAACATGACATGGCGAGTTTGATAACCGTGTTCTAGGGCTTCAGAAATAGCCAACCAATCATTGGACTAATACAGACAACAATGGCAATAATAGTAGAAATTGTATCTTTGGATGAAAATGACCATATAATACTGGAATTCTTGAAATTAGTGGAAACAAATACTGGGTGTAGTTGATTACATATCTTAGATGTCAAAAAAGCAGATTTTAATGAATTCAGAACAATATCAGGAGAAATTGGGAAAGATAAGTAATTTATAGAACCCAATTTCTTAAAAGCACAATTGCAAAGAATTCCAATGAGGAAAAAATGTAGATAGCAGAAAAAGCCAATATAATTTCCTAAAAAGCTTAATGAAGATTTGAAAAGTTAAAAAGGACACTCATTAAGAGAGAAGGAAGAGAGGCTTGCAAACAGGGAAGACTACAAGTAGATGAGAAAACCATAATTAAAGATGCTAAGAACAATCAATCAGTTATGTTTAAAAGAAGCAGTGTTCCAGTTCCATGAATAGTAGATAAAACTAACAGAATAACAACAAAAAGGGTGGAACTAATTGACTCCTATTTTCACTCAGTATCTTCTTCAGTCAATTAAGAGAAGAGCTGTTTGGAGGAACAGATTTCCAGTTCTAGCTTGATAAAAATATAAGGAATTGCCTACTGAATTTGAATGAATTCAACTGGAATACAAAGCACTTTGCAAATGGTCTGGTCAACATAACTTGTGTATTATATGATTATACATTCTCTTTGAGAAATCCTGCAGAACTAGTTTAGCAAACGTGGCTACAGAAGGGTAGTTATCTCTATCTTGAAAAACTGAAGAAAGAAGAAGCTAGCGAGCTACAGACCAGGCAAAATCCTACGGCAGATTACACAGTCGCATTAGTAGATTCTAACTGAATGGTAATCAAAATTTAATACCGGTTTAAACTAGAGAGGAAAAATTTGTGAGTTTTCCTTTGACTGTGTTTCAATTTATATTGACTTTCCTGCAATGAGCGGGACTATAACTTAAATGACTCCAACTCAATGAATCTGTGAAATGGCTTCAAAGAATAACTGGAAACTTTAGCTGAGTTATAAAATGCAAAGCCATAATGTCTGATTTTGATTCTGTGTGGTACATGAGCCTAGACACTGTAGTTTGTAAGGCATGATTTATGTCTTAGCAGATTCTGTGAATCAAGCTTTTATAGTTAATACAACAAACCAGGGTAAAAAACAACAACTATAATTTAAAGTAATGTGTAAACAAGCCTGTATGGAAATTTCAACGTCTTGCTAACTCTTTGTTATCAGCAAATGGTTATTGGAATGTTTTCTAGGAATTATTCAGTAATCAGGATCATTCCCACTTCTCATAAATGCTAACCTTTAATTCCTTTTGCAGTGACTGAAAGGCTTCACTCATGTGGGAATTCCTCAGTGTATGCCGAGTTTGACCGTCAGGAGGAATCAGTTTCTTTCAGAAATAGAACAATCACCCCACAGCTTCATGTATTTGACTCATTGACTGTTTCACCTCAAGAGGATGTGCGAATCTCCATCTCTCATTCTATGGACACAGCTTGGAGCACCACAGTTCTGAAGGATAATTGCAACTTGAAAACTTATTTTCAAGAAACATCTCAGCCACAAGCGGACTTCCACTTCAAAAGCAGGCACTCGGTAGCCTCACAGGCATCTGTATTAATTATGGATTTTCCAGACAGAATACATCAAGGCAGCACCGAGGAACAGGAAGCTACTGGGGAACTAGATGATTCCAAGTATCTCACTTGCTCATCCTCATCCTCTTCTGACTCTGAGCCAGAAGGTTTCTTCTTTGGGAAGCCAATTCCAAAGCCTGGTTCCAGATGTGTAGCTTTTGCCAACATGGAGCAGGAAACACTTGGGAAAGGAATAGGGTGGACTGCCAGAGCAAGAGCCAACAGCAAACACTGTAGTATATCCTAGCAGACAGGCAATGATTAGCAAAAGGGGGAAAGCAAAGGGGGAAGAGACAATAATGAAAGCAGATCATCTTCTGGAATGACTAGATTAAAATTAGTATCAGAAGTTGCTTAAAGATGCATGCGTGCATGCATAAATATTTCATTATTTTCCTGCTGCAAGGCTGATAACTCTAAATCCAAAAAGCAGATTAAAAAGTCACCATTTGTTTTATAATTTTGGATGCTCATTATTTCTAATGAGTCAGCACATTTTTATTAAAATCAAATAAAGATAGCTTCCATCTTAGCTATAAGAAAATCTCCAAAACCACTTTTATTTGGATCCTTCAAGAGTTTAAAATTAATTCTTAAATTTTCTTCATCACATTAGATGCTGAAGAAAAACAAATACTATCTGCTTCTCAGACTATATGTGTTTAGTTTTGATGATATATGTGTTTAGTTTTGATGATATATGTGTTTAGTTTTGATGATATTTTGAAGATATAAAGCTACGGTATTCAACTTTGGCTCTGCCAAGTACTGGGAGTATTTCAGGTTGACACGATAATTACTCCATGTTTGCTCCGAAGAAAATAACCATTTAATGCTCTTTTACCTGTCACGGAAACAGATTTGATCTTATACTTGTTTTCTGTACTTAAGATACTTTTCCAAAACATTCTGCTACAGGATTTATTTTCATGTTGACTCAGATTTCCTATCTCAGCATCGCATACAGCCTCATTTGAATGTCTGCAGCTGACTCCCACATCCCATCAAGACTGTAATTAAATACACACGTGGTTGGAACATTAAGTCACTGTAACAAACTGAGGCTTCCTGTAGCAGCAGTTCTGATTGGATGTTGCTTACTATGTTATGACACATATTTGTATGTTCTGGAAGTTAAAACCATGAAATAAAATACAATTTCTCAAATGAGACTTGAGGTTAATGTCATTCAGTGAAATTAGTGGGTCAGGAATTGAAGCAACCGTCTCTAGAGATGTTAATGTCTTCAAATCAATGACAGGCTAAGAGCGAGTTCAAAAAAAATGTGGATGAAATAAGTGGTTTGGAGATATGATTCACTTTTGGTGGAGCATACAGCGTTCAACTATAGACAGGAAAGATAGAAAAATAACATCAGATGTGGCATTGAGGCCTCTTGTCAGACCATGGAAGGAGAAATGTATCAAGGGTGATTGTTACAACAACCATGAAGGCACAATGTTTACATTCATACACACCACATACACATTTATTCTACTAAAAGGGAGGACCTTTTGTATAGTAACACTTTGCTTGGGGAAGATTAATATGAGAAGATGATTTCTTAACTGAAAAAGAAGAGGCAGAAATTAGGAAAATAATCACCTTTCCTTTGGAAGTCTAGGCTAAGGTGTATCCCTAATGCATTGGAAGCTGGTGCAGCTTCTTGGAATTTAAAAAAAAAAGCAAGAAGGGTTTTCATCTGAGCCAATTGTTGATAGCCATTTTTATACTTCTCTTGTGGAATTAAATCGATTAAATCAAAACCAAATTCTCATTTCAGGATTTGAGAAGTGGTCAGGAATCAAAAAAGGAGGAATGTTGTTTTGCTTCAATTTTGCCAGGCTGAAGGAAGCCAAAAGGATGGTGATTTTGTAGCATAATGATCAATATTTTCATTCATTATTTTAAGAAAATGCTTTCTTGATGTGAAGGCTTGATAAATTTGCATACAAATCGAGATAAATTCAATTTTTTTTATGTCACATTCAGTATGAGAAAATTAACTTCTGTATAAATACTATACATAACCTATCTGATGAATCTCTATAGCTATTTATAAACCTTCTCCCCTTGGACAGGATCTGCAATAATCAGAGATGGAAAGCATTAACAGAGTTATTATGGTAATGTTTCTGGAAGCCCATATACCAAATCGTGGAGCATCTTTGTTGGGTTTTAATAACATTTTTCCAGTGCTTTTGCCAAATTAGAAATTATCCTTTGATTGTGGACTATCTTTTCCCAACATGTATGGTTAGTATCTCCTTGACAAATCCTTTGTCGTTGAGATATAAACGCCATGAAATAATATTCTATATAGGCCAAAGCTCTCATCATCTCTCCTATAGTCATTTGCATAGTCAATTATTTCAACAGTGAGTTAGAAGGCAAATCAAGAGTGCAGTCAACTGTTCCACTAAAAAAGGATCAGAAACGGATTCTTCTTGAGCTAAATTATGGTCAGTATATGATCAGTTTTTAATACTGCTTCAAACTTGCTGTAAGACAAGAGGAAAATTTAAGGGAAGGTGGAGAACAATTGCAGAACAGCAGGAAGTGAGGTCTGCTCTTCCTAGTGGTGCCATTATTGGATATTGCCTGCCCATCAAGGAAGTGTTAAATTGAACACAGACCAAACCAATGTCAAGTCTAGGTTTTTTGTTGCAACCAATGGATTTACAGCCATCTCCATCAAAATGCAAATATGACCCAGCTGCACTTGATTGTGCAAGATGGCGTTTGTTGATTTGAAAAGCAGACCCTGCTTCTATGGGAATAACAGTAGGAAGATGATAAGATAGGTTAGATAGCAATTATTACTTACTTTGGGTCTTGCTAAGAAGCTGAATATGGATTCGATGCTATTCCATTTTGGGGAGTTGTCCTTTTGTCTCACCTATCATCTATACATTTGTTTTTGCTATCTTTCCTTGTGTGAAGGGTCCCTTAGCCGATGTGTCGAAATCAGGGCAGGGAGCTATGGTAGGCCATTCAATTTTCTTCCAAAAATGAGATAGACATTTTTAGCTCTAAGCCGTGTTGCCAGCCCAACGTATCTTGCAGATGCAAGATTGCAGAAGGTCATTTGTAGTTGTACCACGTGAAATAAAAGAAGGAACAACATACTTTCTGTATTTTAATGCAGAGAATGAGAAACATAATGTAAATAATAGCCCCTTTCTTTGGTCCACATAAAATTTTAAAACCCTGTGGTGGATCTTTATTAACTGTCCAAAGTTCCACATAGAGATATATTGAAAAGATGCTAAAGAAAAATCGACCGAAAGCCTACCTTCATTATCTTATTTGAATACTTAACTTGCTAACCTCAACCAGAAGTTTAAAAAATATGTCTGAATAGGGACAACACCTTGAAGGCAAACTCACCAATAAAGGCAGCTCTATAAGTTGTTTCAAAATGATATTATTCTTTTTAAAAAAATATTACTTCGTAGATTTAAAAGGAACAAATACTATTTTCATCAGGGCTGCTCTTGAGTATTACTGGACCACACAGAACAGAGACCTTCTCCAGCTTGCTTCTGCACAAAGTCCAACATTCAAAACTGCTCAACAATATTTTTAATAATCTAAATTAAGAACTTCTTCCCCCTTACCAAGAACATGCGATGCTTCCATGTAACTCAAAGTATAAATCTTAGTAGATTCCTTTCATTGTGTAGATTAGTAGATTCCTTTCATATTTCCAGTTACCACCTGACCTGAGTTACCAAAGCCATTCAGAATTCGTTAGGCATCACACTCCTCTGTTTATCCTTTGTGCCTCCCTCCTCCCAATTTTCTCTTCCAAAGTCCCTGGATTGATATTACAATAATACTTTCAAATCTTCTAGCTGTCACTTATGCGCCCTGCGGGAGAAAGGGGTTTCTCAGCTCTACGGCCAAAAGGAGGCTTTCTCCAAGGCCATCATTTATCCCGGGCCTGAAGAACAGAAAGCTTCCTCCCATTAACTGTCTTAGAAAAGGCTTCAGGTACAGTAGGTAGATTTGCCAGTGTGATGTCTTCTCAATTGGCTTCAGTTAAGCTGTCAATGTAGTTCTTTAGCAGGCATTCATAGTAGTCACCAATCTTTCTCAGGTTAGCTCGTAGTGCTGAGCTCATTGCTTCTATCATGCAGGGTTCCTTTTCCACCAGCATGATGGCTATTACTCCAAAGTTGAGAAGGACCTGCAGGTAGGCCTAAAGGGAAAGACCAAGTTCCATCAGGCCAATGAACAAGCAATGTATTTTTAAGACCATACTACTGAATACTCCAACTATAATTATTGGGGCTGTGGCCATGATCAGAAGAGCATAAAGCGGGGGGGGGGGGATACCCAATAATATATGAACATAAATATGTATCTTTTTTAAACAAATCAAAGTAGAGAATGTACAAAACATCCATATGTGTAATTTTTGTCCTTGTTTTTTCCTGGAATAAACTGGCTATGGCATGCATGTGGATAGTAGCAGTATTATTTCAAATGATTACAATACACATGAGTGCTGAACCACAATGAATTCAGTAATGCTTCCCTTGTGTCACAGCCCTATCCACATTTGGAACATCACTGAGCTCAACTATGTATGTAACACTGAGAATGTATGCTGATTGGGCAGAGAAGATACATTCTTTGAAACAAAGACTCAACTAGGTACTGAAAAGCAAAGTTTTTCCTTTAAAGTAGGGGTGAGGGGCAAAGCTGGGCCTTCTGAAAATCTCTTCTAGCAGCCACAGTTCATGGCCAATTGTGGAATTTTGATGGTTATTGTTCAGCTACTTCTAGATAAGGCAGGTGTATCGAGTAAGAAAGATGACCTTGAGTGAAACATGCAATATTACTTGCATGATTTTCATCAGGGTCATCTTCCTCATACTCATGATAAACAAACCACGAATTCTCAAATTCTAATTTATAAATTAAGATTTGGGGTTCATAACGTGTGCTTATGTTCCCTGATTCTGTAGTTCTTGATTATAGTGTCAGCTACAAATGGCTTGAAAATAAATAAACGAATGCAAAGAAGCCCAATCCTTAAGCAGGCAGATGAAATGTACAAACTAAGTCCTCTGACTCTAAAACTAGTTTTCTGAGGTGGTCTTCTTTCTTTCCTCTCTCCCATTTCTTTTTGTTATCTTCATCAGTCATGTTTGGGAGCCAGTGGGAAAGAAGCTCAGCTTCTCCTTACCTGTTCAAGCTCTTCTTTTCTTGCCAGCACTGCTGCAGATCGGTCCTTAGGAGTCCAGGATGGGACTGAAGTTTCTTCTTCAGCATTAAGGTGGCAAGGAGAGCTTGTCCTCTTCTTTTTGGTTGATGACTGTATCAATAAATTTCACAAGGAGATAGGTATTTAACAAGGCTAACAACAGCCTCCCCAATTTAAAGAAACTCCTGCTGCAAAGCACTGCGTAAAAATAGACTGTATAAAATATTCACATTTTGAATACTTAGGAAAAAGGAGGTCTATAATAAGGAGGTCTATAATAATATGAGGGTTCCTTCAGACCAACAATCAAACAAACAAAACGCCAATCAAAAAACTGCCAAACAGCCATCAGTAAACAGCCTAACCACAAAGAATCCCTAAAACCACCCCACCCACACAGACAGGCAAGACACCAGAGTATAAATTGACGGCAAACAGCACTCCTTACTAGCTCTGATGATACTACCTAGTTAGGGTAATGAAACATCTGCAAGAAAACAAGATCAGGGAGTACTAAGGACCCCTCATTTCAACTCTGACCTACAAATATTCTCCTTTATTGATATAATAATTTTGCTGCAAACTAGACCTAACTTTCCAGTACAGGTAGTCCTCAAATTATGACTGTAATGAAGCCTGCCCATTAGGGTTGAAAGGCATGTGAGACTCCAAAGTTTCAGCTAAAAAAACTGACAGGGTATATTGTGAACAATTCCAGGATTTATTGACTTTTGCACAAAAGACGGCACTTAATCCCCTTCTGGGTAGAGGCACCAAGGAAATTAAACAGACAATTTTACATATTTTTATACACACAAAGACCCACCACCTCTCACCTTCTCTGCTGCCCCATTGGCTAAAATTGTTGAAATTAATATTGGATGATTCTAGGATGATTTTTAAAATTATGCCTGGGTTCACAATCTAGCCATAGTGACATGCTTAACAATTAATAATTTAGTTACTATTAGTTCAGCAGTTGCTACATCCTGCTCTGTTTACACTAACTGGATTCTCTTCTGGGTCAGCATGACAACTATCCTCAAATAGACTACTGCTTAAACTTCTGTTGAATGGATTTTATGTCATCAGCACAACTGTCTGTGTTAATATTTCACTGGGTTTTTTAAGGTTATACAGAAGAGAAACATATAGAAAAGAAATATGTTGATACTTTTACATTTTTCTTTTACAGGAATAATTATTTCTTCTTTTTTACTTCTCACAGGCAGGACAAACATTGAATGAACTGCCTCAAGTAATGACCAGCCATCTCCGCTCTTTCCAATGCATTTGTTAAATGAACAGACAGTTCTTTAAGTGCAGCACGGGGTGCCTGGGGGTGGGGTCGGGGTGGAGATATCCTTGAAGGCCTAGTGCAGGCTCAAACCCACTTGCCTCAGGTCTCCCAAGGCTTCCCCCCATCTCAAGATACCCCATGTTCTGCTTTCCATCTCTCAAGTAGCTGTCACACATGCCCACCGAACAACTGTTTTGCCAGCAAGAAACAATGGGGAAGGAAAACACTGGGCTCCCCTGCCTTTCTTGACTCTGCCACAGCCCTTTGTCCTGCCAAGTTGCCCCTGCCTTTCTGGTGCAAAAAAACCAAAAAACAGTTCCCTAACCTTTGAGAGCTTGCTGCGGGCTGGAAAAACAAAGCTCAAATCTTTCTGAGCTTCATTTCTCCAGCCCAGCACAAGAATTCTGTTCCATGCATGGAGGAGAAATCCTTTTGTGGATGGCAGCAGCTTGCAATCTACCCTGCTGGCTTCCCCACTGACTTTCTAGGGAATTCAATAGAGAAGATTGTTCAATGGAGATCACATGATTGTGGGGTGCTTGACAGTCGACTATAAGTGTGAATGGTTGCCAAGCACCCAGATCGCAATCATGTGACCTGAGGGAGGGAGCAGCACAATGTTTTATGAGAACTGGAAATGCTTTATGGACTGAAAAGATCCTTTCTGAGCTGTTTTAGCTTTGAATAATCGTTAAATGACCAGTTAGTTGTAAGTCAAGGACCTGTAGTGCAAGAAACTAGATGTAAAATAAAGGGAATTTTTGGATGTTAACTTTCATTGACAATTGTGCAAATGAACTAATTTGTGTCAGTTGCATGATGAGAATGATGTACAACACTTAAATCTCATCATTCCTGTGATGACGTTATGACATGTGACAACATTCTTCTTTACTCCCCACAGATATCTATGCATACATATGAATGTTCACACAACCAAAAACATGTATATAATTAAGATATGGCTTATTTCACATAGCATACGGAAATATGTATTATAAATTACCTTCAAAGGCTTTCTTCCAGTCCTTGATTTTGCTCTTTTTCTTTTCTTTTCAACTACCGGTATCTTAGGTGCCACCACTTGTCTGCTCCCTCTTATTTCCTTTTTATTCTACAGGCCCAGAAGGAGAAAAGATTGTGTCAGGATCTGAAAGGGAAGTACTGAGAAAATGCCAGAAAGCTACATGGTTGTTTTTTTTAAATGGAGCAGTGTATTTTCCACCAACATTTATTGCCCAGTAAAGATAAGTAAATAAAATTTAACAGATATTTAGCTGTATTATAAAATTTAGATATCCCTGGTTAAACTATATGCTTCAGATAAAGGTTTTGGAATAGACTTCACAGTCCCCAGATTTGAATATTACTGCAACTTGTGGGCAGATTTCAAACATGCAGCAGACATAAGGCATATTTCTGAGCTAGAAGAGTTTCTTTGTTCTGTTAAGAAAAAGTAGATTTTTTAAAAAGGCACAAAAAATGAAGATAAGCATAAACATTTCAAAGGAAGAACAAAACGACATTTAACTGGTTGTAAGAAATGTTTAGAAACTAATACTTCTCCCAAAAAAGATGTTATAAAGGGTGTTTAGACTTTTGTGCCTACATTCTCTCTTTTCTAAACAATTGCACATAAATAGCAAGTTTGCATGTAGCTAAGCAGAAAAATATCATGTTAACTACAGTATGCACCATATGGAAATTAGCCAGCATATGTTCACCTACAGATTTACTGAAATGACCAATTTCACCCAGTTATTTGCATTTAAGCATAAGGAATATGTGAAGAAAGGCAGCTAGGTTCCTGTGGCTAGAAATTCTAGGAGTTGCAACACTACTAAAGTACACATTATTCACCCTGTTGTCCCAATCCAATACTCATGTGTCTTTGAGCACACCAAAGTGGGATTTATAAACTAGACTTTATTCTGCAGAAGAAAGATCACAAAGAGATCATTCTTAAACTTTGTACATCCTCTCAATGCCCACTGCTGGATTTTATACAGCATCTACTCCAATTTACAGCATATTTCATGTCACAGGGCCACAAAATGTTTTTTGTGTCCTAACACCAACACCTCAGCTTTTCTACATACATATAATGCAATACAGGTTATCCAAAACATGCAATGGGTCATTTATCAATGGTTCAAAGTTATGATGGACTCTGTCAAAGTTAATTGCAATCTCGTTTCAAAGTTGTGGCAGCTGTAGTGCTCTCATGGTTGTTCAACCTTATGACTGACTGCAAAGCTCCTGCAGCATGTCCCCCATCTACTCCTGTTAGGTATAACATTGGTCACCTAACTAGTTTGGGTAAGATAAAATAATATATAAGCTATGATTCTTAGTTTAGAGTATGTGTTACTTTAAATGCAAAGCATGTATTTTGGGTGTGGTGTGAAAACACCATAAGAGGCAGCTTGAGACGCTGATGAGAAGCTGACATTCCCTGCTGCTTTGCTGACAATTACTGGAGTTGCAAACGGAAGAGAGGAGTTTCTGAGTTTGTTGCATATCTCTTTTTACTGCGAAGAGATAAATTACCGGACTGTTATTTTGTAAGTGTACTGACCATTTCTGACATTGGAATTTTGCAACTTGATAATCCCTGGACGGACTGAAATAAGTGTATGACATATGGACTGTTTTTGACTATGCTTTAATTCTTGCTGGAATAAAACTACTTTAATTGGCACTGTATCTGCTTTTACTGAGTGTAAGCTACACAACACTTATCTCACATATTTTGCCTGCCTGCCTGACTGCCCTGCAGAAACTGCCTATCTGCATGCACCATTGCAGCACACTATATACCTAAAGAAACCTGTAGGGATTAAGGATGATAAAACTAATAATGACTGTTGGAAACTTAAAAAGAGTCTCTATGGATTAAAACAATCTGGTTATGAATGGAACCAATATATTGTTAAGGAGTTAAACAATATAGGGTTTAAAGCAGGTTTAGCTGATCCATGTTTATTCAAAAGAGAGAAAAATGGAATAGTGTCATTATTATTGTTGTTTACAGATGATATTGCATTAATTACAAAAACTAATAATGAAGCTACTGAAATAATATCATTATTAGGAAAGAGGATAAAATTAAAGCAATTAGGAGAGATAAAACAGTATCTCGGATTGACAATAAATAAAACCAATAGTGGCTATAAGATATCTCAAGAAGATAAGATTTATCAATTACTAAAAACATATAAGATGGAACTTTGTAAACCAGCAAAAACTCCAATGAGTCAGGAATTTTGCCGGACTGATGTTCAGAGTTCAAAATTCGATAAGACTATCTATCAGTCGTTAATTGGTAGTCTATCATACATTAGTAATTGGTCAAGGCCAGATATTGCCTATAGCATTAATCAGTTGGCTCGTTTCAACGCTGAACCCAATGAACGACATTGGCAAGCAGCAAAACGTATCTTAAGATATCTTAAAAGGACAATGCACTATGCATTGTATTTGGAGCCAAAAGATGATTTGATTTTAAGTGCATATGCTGATGCAAGTTTTGCAACAGATATAAACACTAGGAAATCAACTTCAGGAATGGCTATAATATTAGGAAAAGCATTAATTGGTTGGAGGTCAATTAGACAGCAACACATAAGTATGTCCACAATGGATGCAGAATTTTCATGTCTATCTTTATTATGTACTGATTTAATTCTGTATAAACAGTTGTTGTTAGATATGGGATTAACTGTTAATGATTCCATTGTAGTGTATGAGGACAATCAAGCAGCCATACAGTTGGCTACAAATATTGCTGTAAAAACGAGATCTAAGCATACAGATCTTAGATATCTGAATGTAAGACAATCTGTAAAAGATGATTTAATAAGATTGGAATATTGTATGACTGAGCAAAATATTGCTGATCAGTTCACGAAAGCCCAAGGTGCAGTGAAACACAAAGAGAGTTGTGATGACTATGGGTTAAGATTGTAAATAGCTATATATATTATTATATTACCCAAAAGGGGAGAATGTTAGGTATAACATTGGTCACCTAACTAGTTTGGGTAAGATAAAATAATATATAAGCTATGATTCTTAGTTTAGAGTATGTGTTACTTTAAATGCAAAGCATGTATTTTGGGTGTGGTGTGAAAACACCATAAGAGGCAGCTTGAGACGCTGATGAGAAGCTGACATTCCCTGCTGCTTTGCTGACAATTACTGGAGTTGCAAACGGAAGAGAGGAGTTTCTGAGTTTGTTGCATATCTCTTTTTACTGCGAAGAGATAAATTACCGGACTGTTATTTTGTAAGTGTACTGACCATTTCTGACATTGGAATTTTGCAACTTGATAATCCCTGGACGGACTGAAATAAGTGTATGACATATGGACTGTTTTTGACTATGCTTTAATTCTTGCTGGAATAAAACTACTTTAATTGGCACTGTATCTGCTTTTACTGAGTGTAAGCTACACAACACTTATCTCACATATTTTGCCTGCCTGCCTGACTGCCCTGCAGATTCTTGCTAGGGGTATATCCCTAACAACTCCCCATCCATCCCATCCAGCTTGGTCCCCATTGTCACTGGGCCTGCTTTGCCATGCCAACAGGTCCCACACACATTCCTCCCTGTTTCCATCACCAATTGCTCATTTATCTTTTCACACTCACCTTTTTCTGGAAGCTCTGCAGATTGCACTGGGAATGAGAGTAAGCTGCCCCATCCCTTGATATCCCTAGACAGCATGTCTGTGGTCCAGAACCAACTTTAACAACTTGCATATTTGTTTAATGTTGCATTAGGGAGAGCAGGGATGGGGATCATTAAACGAGGTGGTTCATTTAATGGCCATCACCTCCACACCTTAATGGGCAGGCTCCATTATTGCTGTAAATCAAAGACTATCTGTATTCAGCAAAACTATTCCTAACATGTACATAAGGCTAACCACATTTCTACACATTCCATAACTTCTTCCAGTGAGTGTCCATTTGTGGGATCCATTTTTAGCTCTAATATATGCAAACCTTTCCTATTTGTGCCTTATGCCTTGTCTCATACTACATTTGGGGTTACATTTTCACAAGCTAAGCACTTATGCCTTATTCTAAAATTCAAGTTTTGTTGAATTTTTATTGAGGATTTTTATTGAACTTTGGGCCCTCTCTACCAGTGCTATAATAATTTACATGGCCAATTGTATGGATGTGGACAAAAATTTATATACACAAAAAAACAAAAAAATTACAAAAAAAATTATATAGACTTTGGGATCATGTAATTGTCATAATATGCGAATGAAGAATGAATAGACATTTATAGCGAGTGGTTGTAAGCAACCAATTGCCACTGGCAGACTAAACAGCACTTGTACAGTACAGATACTGTACAAATCCTACAGCTGCACAGCAGAATAACTCTGCCCTGTTTGTTAATTAAACAAACTATAGTTGCAACAATGCAGTCCAAAGACATCTGGATAGCATTGGGACGCAGGTTATTCCACTGGGAGATATTCTTAGTTAATAACAGCAAACTAAAACGATATTAAGCCTAGTGTTTATCTATACTAATTATAAGTACATAATAGATAATTAAGTATCCAATTTCCTAGAATGATTTTTATGGTGAGTTAATTTCCTGAAAGATTAAATGAACAATTTACAAACATAAGGAATAAATGTAGAAAAAAGTCAACAAACATACTTAATATTAAATGTATTACTAATAATACAATAGACACATGAAAATTGGTAATAGGACTTAAATGCCAAAAGACAAATCAAAATATAAACAATATATGTGATTGTTATCAAATAAGTTTCCAGGAGATTCCTGAATGTAGACTACTAAATTGATAATGAAATATTAATTGCTGCCTAGTAGCTTTCTCCTATATCAGGAGGCAAACCAGAATATACCAGCTTTGCCTCTCCTAGGGGAAAGAGAGAAGAAAATGAGAAAAATTGGGCTGGATACCCAAGAAATAATATAATCTCTATGTTAATTCCTAAGGAAGACAGTCTGAACTTCCTTTCATTGTAATGGAAGAAGTGGGAATATAACTTTCATCTTTGCATCATCTCTTCGGGTATGATACAATTTACTAGTTTCTCTTCACCCTCATTTAGCATGGTCAGAAGCAGGATAAAATCATATTCTCTTACCACAATGGACTTCTCTGGAGAAAGGTGGTATGGCGTTCCATAGACATTTCCTATTTCTGTGAAATAAAAACAAATTTATTATTAAACAGATTATTATTTTCTTCATAGAGATGCTTGGTTTTCTATTCCAAAGACTAAAACAATACAAATGCAAACAATGAAGGAGAAAACAATTTCAGAATGATGATGATGATAATAATAATAATAATAATAATAATAATAATAATAATAATAATAATAATAATAATAATAATAATAATAATAATAATAATATACTGGTATAGAACTAGGTTGGTCTAATGGTTAAGGCACTGGGCTAGAAAACAGGAGACTGTGAATTCAAATCCCACCTTAGCCATGAAAGTCAGTTGGGTGACTTTGGGTCAGTCATTCTCTCTCAGCCCAACTCAACTCACAGGGTTGTTGTTGTGGGGAAAATAAGAGGAGGAAGTTGTGTTGGATATATTCACCACCTTGAGTTATTTATAAAAATTATAAAGGCATGGTATAAGTTAAATTAAATTAAATTGTATATCCTTCCAAATAATTTTGGAAATCTCTATCCAAAAAGATATTCAAGAGGGCCCAACTATTAGCTTTGTTCTTAATTTAGGAAACATTCTTTTCCAAAATATAATCATATTCTCATGGAAGGAAGTATAAAAAGTTTACTCAATCTATTGAATTCATTACAAGATATAGTTATTCCTGCCAACATTGAAAGGCACTTCAATAAACTCATGGCACATGCCTTTCGGTTTGCTTGATAATTTTTGGGCTTCCCATAGGCATCTTATTGGCCACTTCCATTAAGTGAATACTAAGCTCCACCATAGTTTTCCTTCTGGAAATCACATTATCCAGAAAAACGCATTCAATTATAACCTCTGGTTGAAGCTTAAGAGAAAAAGCTAAGTCGCAATAATTTGTTAAGTAACTATCCTAAAGGTACTAAAACTCAGTCCTTTGAAGAACAGAATAGGTCACATTCTGAGCTATTTCTGACATAAATCCTCAGGAATTTGCTATTGTTACCTTTGGAAACATTGAGGTGTTCTATTTTGCAAGTTAAGTAAGAAGGAGAGCAACATCTATGCCACAAACTCTCTCGGGATGGACTGCAGCTCTGTTGACAATGGTAATTACAATGGCAGCAACAACTTCTTCCAGACTTTTTCTCTTTCCACCTGAAGGGAGACAAGGACTCACTTGAGTGGCAGAAACCTTCTGCCTCAATTCAACGTCAGGAATCTGACTCAACTAATATATCACACTTAAAATTCAAAGTACTGATTAAGAATGTAAGATTAAGTCTTACTCTCACAAATTAAAATGTACATATGCATTGGTTAAAGACATATGCCACCTGAATGAAGTACTAATAGCTCAATTGAGAGGTCAAAATGCAGTGAAGATGCAGCAATGAAGTAAAAGAAAGAAAAAAAGTCTGAGGGCAAAGCTAGTGCTTATGTGGAAATGTCTGTACCTCAGTCTGATGTCCATTAGAACATTCTTTATGAGCTGAGTATATCCACCTATTATTTCCTTTTTATTATGATAATTTCTGTTTTTTCATGGTCCTTTTCTTAATTTGTCCTACCTGTGTGGCCCTACTTTTTCTTACTTGCCTGATTCCTTAAAAAATACACACAATTAGCTATCCAAAGTACCTATCCAGCTTCTGAGATTTTGAATTTTCTTTCATTTTTGGAGGAGAACTTGAACTATGCTTTTGCTTGTGCGTTGATTTCACACTATGTTCTTGCATGAGAGAGGTTTTTGGGTTACGGTCCCATTTCTGAGAAGAATGTTCTTGACTGTAAGGAGATTTTGATGTATGCTTTTTTCTTTGAGGAGAGACTTCTTGTTTGTGGGAAGATCCTGAATTACGTTCTCGCCTACAGGATAATTTTGAACTTCTGTCCTGTCTTTCAGTGGACAGCTCTCGCTTGCCAAAAGATCTTGAGCTACACTCTTGCCTGACGTAGGATTTTGGACTTTGACAACATAAGTCTCTTGAGGTCTGATTTGTACTAGAATGCTTGGAATTGATGCTGTGACGAATCCTTGGAGAACAAGACTTGGATTTTACCAGGCTTTCAATATTACGATTTCCATTAGAAGAAATAGAAGTAGACACCTGAAAAGAGAATGAAACCATCTAATAAAAAAATCAAGAGAAATCCATCTTTTTCCAATTTCAAATTCAGAACCACTCATAAAAATTCAAAATGTCATTAATACTAAACTCTAGGCTAAAATGTTAATCTCTCAGCATCCTGGCCTCTGAATGCTACGTTATCTAATTCTACTATATAATTGTGACACATTATGTTTCTCCCCTCCCGCCACCCATACCTCAAGTTTAAGAATGTAAGAATTCTCTCTTTTTCTATTCTGAAACATACTGAGATCATCCTCTAATTTTTCCAAATAACAGACTATGTGAACTATAGGAGTTATATTTATAGCTATATCTATGGGGAACCAAGTTGGAGATGCTTTAAAGTGTCAAAACAGGACTTTGTTTTTCTTGGAAGTAACTTTTTCTCCTCCTCTCTATAACCCTCATTCACTCTTCACTCATATCCTAGTCGTTGTCCACCCACCCCCCCGCCAAACTAACAATTATTTTCATTATGACCAGAATCAACTTACTGAGTCTTTGTAACATTCAGAGACATTGAGATACTGGTCAGCTTGGTTCACATTCCAGGATGGCTCCTGATAATCTTCAGGTGCCCATGCTTTCTGGTTTTCAGCCTGTTGTTGTGGGGAAAATAGGAAGAAGTTGTGTTGGATATGTTCACTGCCTTGAGTTATTTGTATTTGACAGGGTATGAATGAATGATTGAACAAATGAACGAAAAGGAGAACTTTCCCAAGTAAACAAATAGAGATAAATGAAATAAAACACACGGATTAGGACAAAAAAATGGAAGTGGAGGACACACAGAATAATCTTTCACAGCTTGCTGCCTTCCAAATATGTTTAAACTTCAACTTTTCCCAGGGAATTAGCTTTCTTGGGGACTTTCTGACATAAAAGGACCTGAATAACCAATGTTTGTGTAGTCACAATTGGATTGTGGATCTGCCTATATTTCAAAATTGGATCTGCCTATATTTTCAAGGAAAATATATCAAAATATTCCCATTCTTACCAATTCGATAACTTTTCTTCTCATTAGCACAGGTACACAGCGAATATCATTGAGGGTACTTGGAAGGCTGGAAGAATCAAGAGCTGGAGCAACAACATAAGCTTGAGAGTCATCTGTATCATTCTGCTTGGCTGAAGTTTCAGTCTATGACAATTTAAAACAAAATGGAGATTAGAGCATTTTGGGAAGCAGATTTTCAGACATAAGAATAACCAAAATCCCTGTAGTCACAAATAAATTCCAGATTCCAAATTGAACATACTTATATTTCCAAGGAAAATATATACAGAGGGCTTTCCCATTCTTACCAGTCCAGGATCTTTTTCTCTCACTAGCACAAACTCATGGGGAATATCACTGAGGGTACTTGGAAGGCTGGAAGAATCAAGAGCTGGAGCAACAACATAAGCTTGAGAATCGTCTGCATCATTCTGGTGCTTGGCTGAAATTTCAGTCTACGCCAATTTAAAACAAAATGGAGATTAGAACGTTTTGGGAAGCAGATTTTCAGACATAAGAGGAATCGAACAACCAAAATTCCTGTAGTCACAAATAAATTCCAGATTCCAAATGGAACATATTTATATTTCCTTTTTAGTTTTTGCAGTAATTTTTTTATGTTTATATTTTAAAAAACATCTCTTTAGGTGAACAAGTTGGTTCCAGGTTTTTACATTTCAATACAAACATGACCACGATTACATATTCAGCTTTCATATCCAAATTCATATCATATTATTACTTGTTTCATTTTTTTAAATATTCTCATACATTGTTTTACAATATTGTCAATATTCTTCTTCAATTTCTATATATTCATTACTCTCGTTTTATCCAATTCCATTTCATATTATAGCTTATTTCATTTTTCTTTAAATATTCTCATGCCTTATTTTACAATATTATCTATATTCTTATTCAATTTCTATTAGTTACACACATTTTCTTATATCTGTCACATTTGCAAGTTTTATCAAATGCTATTATTCCATTCCTTGTTCGATAATGTTTATGTTAATTCTTATTATCCAAAAGCTTTCCCCTTTTATTGTCAATTCAAGCTTGCCACCCCTTTACCTTATACATTTTCCCCATTTTACTCTCTTTGATCCATTATGAAAATTTATAATATAGACATTTTTAATTACTACATTCTACATTAATAATAGTCCCTTAACTACTATAAATCATATACATATGCATATATCAGGTTCCACATGGTATTTCCTTTACTCTATTACATTCTGTCATATATTTATTCCAAAAAACCTTTACATAACAAATTTACTTTAGCCATTTTAATCCATTCAATTATATTTAAAGGCTAATAGTAGTTTATCAATTTCAATTCACATATTCTCTTTTTACTTTATTCATCACATTATTAAATATTAATTAATATTCTTATAGTAAATTCTCATTTCCATATCTATTTCATGTTAGATTTTTATCTAGTTTATCAATAATTCTTAATGTAATGTCAATTCCAATATTTTCCATTTTTATATCTATATTCATAAATACCACAATACATTTCCATGCAGAATCTTCTTTCCTAATCGTCTACTACCCATCGTCTCTAACCCCCCCGACTATATAATTTCTCCTCATCTTAGCTTGCTTTCTATTTTCTATTGTTTTTTGGTCCTTTCCCTTAATTTCCCTTCTTTTCCCTATTATTTCCCTTAATTTCTTGCTCCAGCTATTTGTTTTGTTCCCCCTCCCTCTTCTGATCTTTCCTCTGTAATTCTCTATTCTGCAATTCCCTCTTCAAGAGTTGTTTCCTCTTCCTTTGTTTAACCTTCCAAGCAATTCCCCCTTTGTTTATCACATCAAACCTTAAAATTTTAATTTTAATTCTTTTTTTATCTTGTCTTAATGTTTGTTGCTCCACTTGTTCTTAAAGGCTGATTTCTTCTTTGCTTAACTCCTCCCCCTGTAGCTCTCTTTTTCTTTTTTGATTTGCATCACCATTTCCAGTTTTTCTAATATAGTACTCCATAGTTCCGAGTTTTCTTTCATCATTTTCTTCACGCTTTGCAATTTTGACCTTATTTATATATATATTCCATTCATTTTGTGCACTTCTTCTTTTCCTTCTTTAATGTTGGTATCCAATCCAATCATCCGGTAGTTTATTTCAATCAGCATCTTTTATATTTAACTCGAACAGTCAATGTCTATAAGTCTTTATTTCTCAGTTCTATTCAATTTGCTTCTTTTCAAGCTCCTTTTCAAAGCCAACAATCAATTCCAGAGTAAAATCTTCATACATCCCTTTACAGTAATGTTTTAACGTTCCACTTTTCTGGATTTTTGTTACAATAAAATCCTTCTTATTTCATTTCAAGCTCTAGTCTTAAATAGACCAAGCACTTTTCAAAAAGTCAATGAAATTTTTCCTTTACCATTAGGTAGTGCTCTTAGTTCAGTTCCACTTTCCACCTTTTATTTTTCACTTTTTCCTTTTTTAAGCTTTTATTAATTTCACTAATTCCAATTATTAGCTATTATTTCTTTTTAATACAGTCAATTCCAGCATTTAAAATACCTATTTAGTGCCAAAATCCAAATAGTTATCCAATTCAATTTCCAAGTCTGTTATAGTTACACGCTTTCCTTGTAAGTTTATTCCACATCCAATTTAATTCTTTTCAAGTCCAAAGTCCAATTTCTTGAATTTCCAATTTTCCTCTCTCTCTTCAGTCACCACTTCTACAGTCTTTAATAATAACTCTTCCCTATAATTCCGGGGTTACCTTTTAATATCCAGATATTTGCCCTGGTCCACACACTGTTCACAGCTTCACCGCTCCAGCCCAACCTTATTTCGCAGACAGCCTTCCGTCTTCAGGGTGGCCATTTTAGACCACTGCTACAGCCCATCTTAGGAGGGAGAGTTCCTAGCTAGGGAGGGGAGATGCAGCTCTTCCCTCGACCTGGCAGGCAGTCTCCCCGTTTTTAACCATCCCTACAAGGTGGCTCTGGCCCCGTTTGCGGCACTCTAATGGGTAGAGCACGAATCAAAGTGGGGCACAATTGCGCACTCTGATCCATCTTTAACGGAAGTGCTACCAGAAGTCAACCAATATTTCCAAGGAAAATATGCAGAAAGCTTTCCCATTCTTACCAGTCCAGTATCTTTTTCCCTCAGTAGCACAGGCTTACAGGGAATATCATTGAGGGTACTTGGAAGACTGGAAAAACCAAGAGCTGGTGCAGCAAGATAAGCTTGAGAACCGTCTGTATCATTCTGGTGCTTGGCTGAAGTTTCGGCCTATGTCAATTTAAAACAAAATGGAGATTAGAACATTTTGGGAAGCAGATTTTCAAACATAAGAGGAATTGAATAACCAAAATTCCTGCAGTCCCAAATACATTCCAGATTTCAAATTGAATTTACTTTTATTTCCAAGGAAAATATATACAAAGATTTTTGCCATTCTTACCAGTCCAGGATCTGTTTCTCTCACTAGCACAGGCTCACAGGGAATATCATTGACGGTACTCAGAAGGCTGGACGAATCAAGAGCTGGAGCAACAACATAAGCTTGAGAGTCATCTGTATCATTCTGCTTGGCTGAAGTTTCAGTCTATGACAATTTAAAACAAAATAGAGATTAGAACATTTTCGGAAGCAGATTTTCAGACACAAGAGGAATCGAATAACCAAAATTCCTATAATCATAAATAAATTCCAGATTCCAAATTGAACATACTTCTAATTCCAAGGAAAATATATACAGAGGGCTTTCCCATTCTTACCAATCCAGTATCTTTTTCTCTCACTTGCACAGACTCACGGGGAATATCATTGAGGGTATTTGGAAGGCTGGAAGAATCAAGAGCTGGAGCAACAACATAAGCTTGAGAATCGTCTGCATCATTCTGGTGCTTGGCTGAAATTTCAGTCTACGCCAATTTAAAACAAAATGGAGATTAGAACATTTTTGGAAGTAGATTTTTAGACATAAATGGAATTGAACAATCAAAATTCCTGTAGTCACACATAAATTCCAGATTCCAAATGGAATGTACTTATATTTCCAAGGAAAATATATAGAAAGATTTTTTCCATACTTACCAATTCATTATCTTTTTCTCTGACCAGCACAGACTCATGGGAAATATCATTGAGGGTGCCTGGAAGGCTGGAAGAATCAAGAGCTGGAGCAACAACATAAGCTTGAGAGTCATCTGTATCATTCTGCTTGGCTGAAGTTTCAGTCTATGACAATTTAAAACAAAATGGAGATTAGAGCATTTTCGGAAGCAGAATGAATAGATCTGTTACTACACAGACCTGGATCATCAGTTTGCTCATTTTGAGGATCATTGTTCAATCCCTTTAAGAATTTTCTTTTTTGTATGTTCTTTCAATTCCTTAATGCTTTCAACCTCAACTACATATCTTTCTTCTCTAGAGTGAAGCATCAAGTTTGGGTGCATTCTGAAGAACGGTTGAAGGATTTATATTTAGCTAATCTACCGGTAGAGAAAAGGACTGGGGGGACATGATAGCAGTATTCCAGTATTTGAGAGGCTTCCACAAAGAAGAGGGGGTCAACCAAAGCATTAGAGGGCAGACAAGAAACAATGGGTGGAAACTAATGAAGGACAGAAGCAACCTGGAATTGAGGAGAAACATTCTAACAATTAAGTGAGAACATTTACCAATGGAACAGCTTAGCTTGCCTTCAGACCTTGTGGGTGCTTCATCACTGGAGGTTTTTAAGAAGAGACTGGACAGACTATTGTCTGAAATGGTTTAGGATGTCCTGCTTGAGCAGGAGGCTGGACTAGAAGACCTCCAAGGTCCCTTCCAGATTTATTCTGATTCAACAAATACAGTATTCATTGGCATAGTTCAAGGGAGATCCCTCACTCAGAAATCTAGCTACAAGTAATGCAGAAACGCTACAGCTGTAGAATGTAATTTCTTATTCATTTTTAAAATTAATATTTATGCAGCAAGAAGAAAACAATAATTTAATACCAGCTCAATTTCTTCTCTTCTCTCACACTGATCATCATTAGCATTCTCTGACAGGAATGATATTTCTACAGCTGTGGTTGAAAAACCATGGCTGGAATCTTGTGCCGACTGGCTGGCTTGCAGCTGCAGGAAAAAGAAAGGTTGAAGTTTGAGAATTGGGATAACATAGGCATTGACCAAATAGAACAGAATAAAATAGAATACTTTATTGGCCAAGTGTGATTGGACACACAAGGAATTTGTCTTGGTGTAACTACTCTCAGTATACATAAAAGAAAAGATACATTCGTCAAGAATCGAGAATCATAAGGTACAACACTTAATGATAGTCATAGAGTACAATAAGCAATCAAATCATACTAGGAAACAGTCAGTATAAATCATAAGAATTACAAGTGACAAAGTTACAGTCATACAGTCGCAAGTGGGAAGGGATGAGTGATAAGAAGTGGTGAGAAGATTAACAGTAATAGAAGTGCAGACTTTGTAAATAGTTGGACAGTGTTGAGGGAATTATTTGTTTAGCAGAGTGATGGCTTTCAGAATAAAACTGTTGTTGTTCTGGTGTGCAGTACTCTATAACGTTGTTTTGAGGGAAGGAGTTGAAACAGCTTAAGTCCGGGATGTGAGGGGTCTGTAAATATTTTCACAGCCCTCTTTTTGACTTGTGCAGTATACAGGTCCTCGATTGAAGACAGGTGGATAGTAATTGTTTTTTCTTCAGTCCTAATTATCCTCTGAAGTCTGTGTCTGTCCTGCTGGGTTGCAGAACCAAACCAGATAGTTGTAGAGGTGCAGATGATAGACTCAATAATTCCTCTGTAGAACTGGATCAGCAGCTCCTGATAGATAGATAGATAGATAGATAGATAGATAGATAGATAGATAGATAGATAGATAGATAGATAGATAGATAGATAGATAGATAGATAGATAGACAGACAGACAGACAGACAGACAGACAGACAGACAGACAGACACAGACAGACAGGAGATTTTTTTTTTTCTATAGAATAAAAAAATATAAAGATTAAAGGTTTATAGATGTTAGGCATTTTTAAAATGTATGTTTAAATAATATAAGAGGATTATTTGAATTTGATAAATCTGATAAAGAATACTAATATTGTGGTAAATTGGATTAATATGAATTATACTGTTCACACATAATATGGATGCATACTTAAAAAAATAGATACCGTGTTTCTCCAACACGCCCACCAATAGGAAGGCCCAGCATGTTTTATAGTCATGAGGTGAAATTAAGTCCCTCCCCCTAAATTTGGGCCTATTTAAACTTATGAAATAGGGGGAAGGGCAGGGGGGGGGAAACTTGCCATTAGGAGTGGCCTTCAGGCAGCCACGCCTCGTCAGCAGCCACTCCTAACGGCCAATCATGACAGAGCATGGAGAGTTCCCTAGCCCTGCCAAGCGCCTTTGCTGCAGACCCGGGTATGGTGCTGGCTGCAGGCTGGGTCATCAGGCGGGCGGCAGCGGCGTGGATGCTGGCCCCAGTGGTGGCAGGGCACTTTACGTTGCAGGAACTTCATCACCTGCCGCTGCTGCTTTCCCTTCTGCCTTCGCCGCAACTTATGCCGCGTTCGGAGTGCTGCCAGTGGGCAAGACACAGAGCCCAGAGTCCCTGCTGGACATCACACCACAGCCAGCAGCGTTTCAGCCACTTCTCAGGTGGGGGATGGTTGATGATTCCTCCCCCCCTCCCAGTAGTTTTAAAAAGGGAATTATCTATCCATTTTGACCTTTGAGCAGAGGCAAAACTTCCAATCCAAACATAATAGAAAGAGAATCATCCTACAGACCCGTAGCACCCCCTTAAATGCATTCCTCATCTTCATCTCCTTGAAGGATAGAAATAGGATGGAAATCCACCTTCTGGATTTCTCCTGGCAAATCCCATGATGATTCCTTTTCTCTTATGTTTGGATTGGAAGGTTTGCCTCTGCTCGAAGGGCAAAATGGATAGATAATTCCCTTTTTAAAACTACTGGGAGGGGGGGAGGAATCATCAACCATCCCCCACCCGAGAAGAGGAAGCTGCCCAGCCAGTCTGTATTCTTAGGGACCTGATGGAGGGAATGAGAATAAAGAAAACTTAAAGAGTGGGGAAAGGTCCATGGGGGGGGAGGTTTCAGTCAGCTGGAGCAAGAGGAGAGAGCCCGACCATACAGGTGACGAGACCATGACCTGTATGTTGGAATTTTTAAGTAATATTGTCTTTTTATCTTCTCCCAGTTCAAAAACAATGCCTCACGAATATGTCTTCTGAAGTACCCCTGTGTTTTAGTTTTAGTTATACCAGAGAAAGGCATGCTATCCCAGCAACAAGTCATGGCCTTCTAAAGTCAATAATCTACTGTTCCTTGGTGTTATCCATTCCTTTACCCACATCAAATTTGTTGCCTGGTAATACAGCTCCCAATTGGGCAAACCCTCCTCTTATTCTTGCATCTTGTAACAGTTTTAATTTTATTCTTGCTTTTTTACCCTGCCAAATATATTTCAACACAATTCTATTTAAATCTTCAAAAAACTCTTTCCCTAATCAAATAGGAATTGTCTGGAATAAATATAAAACTTTAGGCAATATATTCATCTTAATTGTAGATATTCTCCCAATCAATGATAGTTGCAGTTTTTCCCATTTCATCAAATCTGTCACAATCTGCTGTTTGAGTTTAACATAGTTATCTTCCTTCAGTGTGCTACATCTTGGTGTAATATGAATCACTAAATATTTAAAATTTCTTCAAACTCTTTCTCTCGTCTTGCTAACATATTCTTTGTTAATATCTTTGTTTTGTCTTTGTTTATTCTAAAACCTGCTACTTTTCCATATTCTTCTATTTTTTCTATTAATTTGGGTGCTGTTTCTAATGGGTCTTCTAATATAAATACCAGGTCATCTGCAAAAGCTTGCAATTTATACTCCTCCTTTTTAATTTTCATTCCTTTTATTTCTTTTTCTTCTCTGATATTCCGATTCAAGACTTCCAATGTTAACACAAACAGCAGAGGCAACAATGGACAGCCTTGCCTTGTCCCTTTTCTTATATCTGTGGATTCTGTTAATTCTCCATTCATCATCACCTTTGCAGTTGGTTCATGGTATATTGTTTCAATGGTTTGGATAAATTTCTTACCAAAGCCCATTTGTATCAATTGCAGTAAAATAAATTGCCAACTCACATTGTCAAAGGCTTTTTGAGCATCTAGAAACATCAAGGCCATTTGCTTCTCAGGATGAGCTTCATAATATTCCAGAGTATCCAAAATGATTCTCACATTGTCTTTGATTTGTCTCTTTGGCAGAAATCCATTTTGATCAGTATGAATAAAATTATTTAAGTATCTTTTTAGTCTTTCTGACAAAATTGAAGCAAAGATTTTATAGTCTGAGTGCAATAAAGATATAGGTCTATAATTTTTAATTTGCTGTAGGTCTGCACCTTCCTTCGGTATAAGTGTAATGTATGCTTCTGATCATGTTTTTGGTATTCTTTTCTTTAACATAACTTCATTCATAACTTCTAAAAGATGAAAATTAAATATTTCCTGAAAAGTCTTGTAAAATTCTGCTGGCAAACCATCTGGACCTGGTGCTTTCCCAGCATTCTGTTTTTTTAAGACTTCTGTTGATACCATCATTGTTATACTTCCTTCTAACATTGTTTCAATGTTTTTGAGTATCTGAGGTGGGTCCGCTTTCTGAAGATATTGTTTAACTTTTTCTTCTTGAATATTCTCTTGAAAGTACAGTTTTCCATAGTAGTCTTGTATAATTTTTTTCTTCTCATTTCCATAGTAGACCTGTCCTTCTTTATTTATCAATTGAATAATTCTTCTTGCTTCTCTTTCCTTTCTCAGTTTATAAGTTAGCCATCTGCCTGGTTTATTTGCATCTTCAAAGTAATTCTGTTTAGCTTTTTTAATTTTTGTGCTAATTCCTCTTTTTCCATTAGTCCCATTTTATGTTTAATTATATCCATTTTATTTTTAATGTCCTTTTTCGTAGGAACATCTGTAAAGTTTTTTCCAGTCTTTTATAGTCATCCTCTAATGTCTTAAATGTCTTTTTCTGTTTTATGTTTCTTCTCCTAGTATAATCTATTACCAAACCTCTGCTGTAGGCCATCATGTCCCAGACATTCTGTAAAGATGTATCCTCTTTTCTCTTTTCTTTGAAGAAGAAAACAAGTTCTTTTTCTATTTTCTGTTTAAAGTCTTTCTCTTTCAGTATCATATTATTTAAAGTCCATCTGGATCTCCTCTTGTGTCCTTTCCAAATAACTGACACTGGATTATGATCTGCCCAAGTTCTTGTTTCTATTTCAATCTGTCTTACATTAGTCAATAATTCTGCTGACATCCATATCATATCTATTCTAGACCAGGATGTGTGCCTGTTTGAATAAAAAGTATATTGCTTACTTTCAGGATTTCTCTCTCTCCATGCATCTTTTAAATTAAATTCTTCTGTTATGTGAAGGAAGTATTTTGGTAGTATCTTTCTAACTTTCTTTGTTGTTTTCTGTGTTTTATAGTCCAACCGGTCATTAATTATTCCATTAAAATCTCCCATCATACAAATATTAACATAGTCCAATTCAATTATTTTTGTATGTAATTTTCTATAGAATTCTTCTTGTTTATCATTCGGGGCATAAATTGCAATTAAAAGTGTTTTAACGCTGTTATCCATTATTTCCACCATCAAAATCCTTCCATCATCATTTGTGTAAATTAGTTCTGCCAAAATTGTTTCTTTAATATATAATACCACGCTTCTTGTTTAAGATTGTGCCAGTGATGTTATTTCCCTAGTTTTCCTTGTTTTAGTATATATTCGTGTTGTTTTTTAATATGTATCTCTAAGCAGATTATATCAAATTTTAATTTTTTTAAGTTATGAAATACTTTCCTTCTTTTAGTAGCCAAATTAAGTCCATTTATGTTAATCATAATCAATTTTCTTTCATCCATGTTACGCTTTATAAGAGGGTTTTATTGCTCTTATAGATCTCAATTCTCGTTGTTCTCTTGGTTCACCGCCTCCTGCACCTTCTTCTTTTTCTTTTTCAATTACTGCTATATACTCCTCTTGGAACTCAATTAGTGACTCTTCCTTTCTTTCTTCTTCCTCCTTTTCTCTAAAGTATTCTAAGTAGAATAGCTCAGCTTTTCCAACTGTGTCAATTCTGTGTGTTTGTTCCTGCCAAGTGAACAAGAGGCCTTCTGGCATTAGCCATCTGTAGTTTACTCCTCTTTTAGTCAAGAATAAATATTCTCTTCTCATCTCTCTTACTCTTCTTGGTATCTGTTTCAGCACCACAATTTCATCTTTATATTTTAGTGTTTTCTCTCTTGCCACCTGGAGTATCTGTGTCTTAATAATCATCTTAGTAAATCTAATGTGAACTTCTCTTGGTAATTTATTCCTCACTGCATATCTTGTGTAGACACGAAACACTTCATCCATCCCATCCATCATCTTTTCTTTGGTTATTTTCAGCGCTTCTGCCAATATTTCTGCCATTATTTCAGCAAGATTTTCACCTTTTCCTTCTTCTATATCTTGAAAATCTAGATAAAATTCTGATTTGTCTATTTCCCATCCTAGTGGTTCAAATCTGCCCTTCTTGACATCACTCAAACGAATATCACTATCTCCAATTTTCTTATTTCTTTGAATATCTTCTTCTTCAATTTTTTTGAATCTGTCTTCATATTTCATCATCATCTGTTGAATATTTTCCACTTTTTCATCTGCCTTTTCAATTTTTTGCTCAATTTTCTGAATTCCTTGCACAATTATCTATAATGTCACTTCCTTCTCTTTCTCTTTTTCCTGTTGTAATATTGTCTGTATAGATCGTTGTCCTCCAGATGGTGAGGGAGTTGGTATCAAAGAAGCTGGGGCTGTTGTCTTTCCACTCATCTTGTAATGCTTATCTGTAAAGAAAGAGAGAGAAAAAAGAGGAAAAAAAGAGGAAAAAAGAGGAAAAAAGAAAAAAAAAACGAAGGCAAGCAATTGCCACTCCAAAGGAAAAAAGGAAAAAGTAAATCTTCAGGCACTTGTATACCTTAATACAATTAGCTGCAATGGTAGATGTAAAAAGTAAAAAATAAAAAAGGAAAAAAGAAAGAAGAAAAATATTCTATATCTTCCTCTTAATAAACAAAAAGAAAACCAAAATAAAAGGTTTACATTCTAGTTCCTGGTTTAAAAAGTTAAAATCCAATTAAAGAGGAAAAAAAGAGCCCCACTAGTGGGGGGGGGGGAGAGAAAGGGAGGCAAAAGGTAAAAAGCAATTCTAATATAAAACAAGCCTCTGCCACCAAATATCCAAGGCTCTTTGATAAGTCAACTCAGAGTTTTTCAAGGTCACTTCAATCTTCTTTCTTTCAACTTCAACTCCAGCTATCTGTTCAGAAATGAGTACCTGAATAAACAAACTGCCATGCTCATCTCTATCTTTTCCAATACACAGCTCAGAGTCCTTGATTGTAACACAAACTAGTGAAAGAAAAAAGAAACAATGTATCCAAGCCTCTGGGTGGCAATGCTACTTACTTTCCTTCACTTTCACTTCCCCCTCCTCAATCTACAACCAGGAACTAAAAAAAAAAGTAAAGTCTTTCCCCCTTTTTTTGAAGGAGAAAAATAAATCTTGAGTCAAGCAGATGAATCTTAGTCAAAAAGGGATTTTCAAAAGGGTTGTTAAAAAAAGGGACAAAGAAATACAAATAAAGATTAAAAGATTAAAAAGTACC
Organism: Pseudonaja textilis; assembly: GCF_049901715.1. Taxonomy (NCBI): domain Eukaryota; kingdom Metazoa; phylum Chordata; class Lepidosauria; order Squamata; family Elapidae; genus Pseudonaja; species Pseudonaja textilis. Next base: position 47,027,633 of record NC_141992.1, on the reverse strand, counting down.
AGTCCAGCTAGCTAAAGGTTAAACAGCTTTGTCAGATTCAAAGTTGCAATAAAAAGGGAAAAAAGAAAAAAAAACTTTCACTTTGACAATTAATCACGCCGCTTAAATTCTTTTTCTCTTCACTTTTAGTCCACTTTAATTTTTTTCAGGGTGTTCTCTCCAAGAAATAATAAGTAAAAGTTCATCTCACCAAACTGACACACTTTCTTTCCAATCTCTTCCATTCCGGAGCTGTCCCAGCTTCAGCAGCTTGGAAGGCTGCACCTCTGCCACTGGCAAAAAGGGCTTTTCCTGGATCAACCAGGGACTTTGCGATGTCCCTGGGATCGACAGGATGTGCCCTCCTCAATCACCGTCTCTACGGGATGGTTTAGGTCTGGTGGGACCGTCCTGCAACGGAGATATCAGTGGAGATCTTGGAGCTTCAAGATCGCACACTGTACCGCTGAGACTCCAGCTCCACCCCCACTGAAATGGAGCTCAGGAGTATGGTTTATCTTTCAATTGTCAGCAGATAGCGCTCCTGTCTCAAATTTTAATGCTGCCTTTTTTTCCAGCAGATGTTAATTACCGTTAGAATCCATTTATTTCAAAACACAGTCAATTATTTAGATGAGCCAGGTCCAGCATTTAAATTAGCCAATAACTAGTTCTAGCGTTTAGAATGCCTTTTCAGAATAACCCCAAGCCAATTCAAAATCCAATATTCAATGCTTTCAAATAAAAACTCTTATTTCTTTCCTATTCCAGTTTTTTCCAGGGCTGAATCAATAGTTCAAAGTGCCCATTAGCCACTAAAACTAATCTTTTGAAAGTCTTTTTTTCCAAGATCATTTCTTTGAGGATAATTTTTAGGCAGAAATCAGGCTTAATCCCACCCAGTCACACACTGTTCCTCTACTCACTCCTGCACTGCCTTTGTTGCTTTGGCTGTTCCAGCTTTGTGGCAGGCATGGTGGCCACTGCTGCTCTTCGCCTTTGGGATAGAGGGCTTTCCCCGGGTCAAGCAGGAGAGTTGTGTCCTTCACCTCCCCTACAGGGTGGTTTTGGCTCCTTACAAAACCCTTCGATGGGGAGAGTTCAGCATGGGATCGCAGATCTGCGATTCCTGCCACTGATGTTGCTGCAATGTCAACTGGAAGTCTGAATGAAAATGATCTCTGACAACAAAGAAAAGTTATGTTACTTATTTAGACTAATATGTCATGAAAAAACAATTCCTTAGCAAAATAAAGGAAGCATCCATACCAATATAGAATCTTTCTCCTCAATGTTTTGAAAGACTTCTGTGCTACAAGATGATGTTTTATCTTCTGTGGATACTCCAGGAGACAATATAGAGACAGCCTGACTGAGATGATCTTCAGTGACCTCACAATCTTTCTGTTTATCTTGAAGTTGCTGTTGTTGTTTTTTAAAAGGAAAAAAATAAGAACCAGTTTAATGCTAACCAAGTTTAACATAGAAGACTTGAAGAAAAACTATTTCAATACCACGGGGTACATTTACTATCTGGAAATTCTTTTTTTTTCTTTTTACCCTTTAATGCAGACTTGGAGGCACTCCTGGATGTAAAAATCTTGCTTGAACAGTAACTAGAAGTTATGGTTAAGGGAAACCTTTCTTCAGGTTTAGCTGGTATTCTAACTATGATGCCACTTGGATCAGAATGCTCTAGTCTACTCTATATGGAGCTAAGGTGTTGGTTGTTTCTTTAAAGCCCTAAATGTCACAGCACCAGGACATAATGTTTTGTCAGAATACAAGCAGCCTGTATATAATATCAGAAGCAAATGTGTTGAAAGAGGTCTCCCTTAATGAAATTCATAGGATGTGGGTGAGTCAGCAGGTCTTCCTTTGTGGCAGCCCTCACCTTGTGGAATTCAAGGAATCACTGATTTATGACCAGTTTTTAGTGACCATTCAAAGCTATGACAACTCTGATGGATGCTCTGTGTTGCAGGCAGAGATGGGGCCAGGGCAATCCAACATTTATCAGATGCCTTCATAGTTAGAGATAAGTGGGGAAGAAGAACAGCTGGAGCCTGTTCCAGAGGTACGTATGCACAGAGCTGTCAGGAGAAGGGAACAACTAAGGAACAGAGGCCAACTCGGAAGAAAAAGCACAAGTGGATGCTGAATGCCCCCCACCCCCAGGGAATAAATAGAAGCAAAAGGGGAGGGGTGTTTGCAGGAGACAACCAGTTTGCTTATTATTGTGAAGATTTGATTATCTGAGTTTATGCCTCACAGAGACTCCTTGCCAAGTATTTTCTTTTACAGCATTGTGACTCAGCCTGGCAACTATCTAAGGACCGATAAGGTCTGTTCTTGCACTTAAACCTTGGAAGGATTATTGCTGGGACTTTTCTGGATGTGAATGCCAGGAATTTGGGGGGGACAAGGAGTCTGTTTCGTGATTCTGTTTAGGCTGAGTCAGAACAGGAAAGAGGGGAGAAGAAACAATTTGTAGGGTAGAGATTGGCATATAAGAACAGTTAGCAAGTCTCCTCCCTCCTTCCTAGTGTTGCCATTAGCATTAAGAGTAAACAGGAGCCTGTGGAATTCCCATTTGCCAGCATTCGCTTACCTCACTATGTTAGCTTTTGCCCGCCAAGGATTGAGACAGAAGTAAGAAAGAAGATAGACTCATTATATATCCTCAATAGTCAAAAATCATAACTTAATAAAGAATATTTTCCTGAATGAGATGTTCATAATCTGGAGAACATTATACTAGCATCTCCCTAATAAAAGAAATATACAACTCAGTTTGGTATATTATGCTCTCATAATATTAAAAAAACAGGGAGGAGCTAATTTAACTTTTATTAGGGTTTCCTGAAGCTATAACTCCATCACTAGCCATACTGCAGTTTTTCTAACTCTTTAAAACAATCATCTAAACCCCTAAGTGAAGATGCCAAAAATGTTTTGAATGGGATAAAATGGTTAAGTAATTCTTCAAGAAATGTTACTGAGAAAAATATGATTTAAGCCAGCTGTAGCAAAGAAGAGGATACATCACACCTTACCCAATCAGCATTTAATATGCTGGTAAATGCACCTGCTCTCATTACTTGATAGATTAGGATTGCAAATCCCCATACCCAGAGCTGTTAGTATGTGCTTGGAGATTTCTAAACAGAAAGCTATATGTATTATTGAAAGATTTCAGTTCTTCACATTCTCAATCTCCATGGCTTTAAATGGGCATATCCTGTAAACTAAGCTTATAGAGCTAAGTTTCTGTTACAAATATACAAACAGAATGGAAAAGCAAAACACCTTTGTCTCACCATTACCACCATTACTTTTTTTTACTTCTTTGGTAAATCAACTTTACTATCAAATTAAAACGTATCTGAATGGAATGTTCATTCTCAAGAAGGATTTGATTTGAAGAGAGAAAGAAGATAGAGCAGACAACAAAAACTGAGAAGAGAGAAATCCTGTAGAGATTTAAGAAGAGATGTCAAAACAAAAACAGAAGAAATAAACTCAGGAGTATTGCCTCAGCTTATATCTTAAGAAGGAGGGAAAAACTGTTTAATTGGGAAGCCTATGGGCTTTAGAAACAATGAAATAAGAGCATCTGGTGATGGAAGAGCTCAAGAGGGCTCACGTAACAGCAGCAGCCATGGGGGGAGGGGGCTATTGCTTGGAGGATGGCATAAAATGGGCAGCAAGGAACAACAGAGGCAAGCTGTGTTTGAGATTTTCGTATGAAGTAATGGATTATTTTGCTTGTCAACTAAGCACAGTTGGAGTTTGAGATCAGTTTTAATTTCAATACATTATTTCTTTGGTTTTTGCATTTCTAAAATGCCCAGAGGGACTTTGGACAATATACAATAAAATACAAAACACAGTATGTAAAAGTTAAAAATTTAGAAGGAGGAAAGAGTGATTAAAAACTATTAAAATCAATGGCAAAGGAAGGTCTAATTTCATGGCTGTGTATTCCTCTGGACTTCTCACGTGTTTGAACTCCTTTTCAGAAGGCCAGGAGAGTGGAGGCCTGCTTCATCTCTGGGGAAAGAATATTCCACAGGGGGCAATGGTAGAGAAAGTCTCTTCCTACATCCAGCCACTCAGAGTTCTTTAACTGATGGGGTCTGCAACATACTATTCTTGCCTGATCAGATGGGATAGGAAGGTGTAATGGGAGTGGGATCTTTTTTAGGTAGCCTAGCCCTATGCCACATAGTCACAACCAACATTTTGAATTGGACTCGGAAGCAGACTGGCACTCAATGCAGAGCACAGGTGTTACAATATCCTTCCTTGGGCTTATGGCTACTTTTCAAGGGTAGCCACATATACAGTGTATTGTAATAATCCAAATGAGATGACCACGGCATGAATGACTGAGTGGAGTGTCTCCCTATCCAAGCATTATGCATGTATAAATCATACAGGAAAATACTTTTCTCAAAGAAACTAAGACTGTTGAACATAGGAGGACAGGAACTTTACTTTGCTATTAGGAAGAACTTCATTCCCATGACATGCTCCAAAATACTTCAATAAGCAACTCTATTTGTACAGCAGCTGTTTGCCTGAAGTCTCCAGAATAGTCTATGTACAAGACACTGTACATCCAGCGCTGTCTAAACAATGAGAGTTTTTAAATGGCAGTGAAAACCAGAGATTTGTGATGGGACCAAGGCTATGATGACAGCAAAAATTGTTAAGTCCAGGACTTGGAGAATTTGGAAGTTCATCGGGAGAAGGTTGTGTCTTAGCCTCAGAGTTGACACTCAGTTTATATAGTCTACCTCATTATTAAACACAGACAATACAAATGATTTGAAATTATTAGCCAAATGTCTATGATTAATTATAGACAGAATTATACATCCGTATCAATCAGCATTTACAGTTAGTCCTCAACTTATGATTGTAATGGAGCCCAGAATGTCCATCATAAATAGTGGTCACCTAGTTGCAGGATGCTACAAACATGGGGCTAGCCTGACCCACTCATTCACTCTCAGGCCACTTAAAAAAGGTAACCACTCTTTGAACATGATAAAATAGGCTTCTGGGTCTTCTTCCTCTGACAACTTGGGAGTTTTTATGTCTTTAGGACCACCTCCATGCTCCACATGGTCTGAAAACTTTAGAATTGAATGAATGTCTTCTGGAGACTGTATTTCTTTAAGTAAATCTATCAGCCACCTAAACTCTTCTCTTCTTGCCTCCCTCTCATTCATTTCCTGTGTCAGCCTATTTTTCCTTCTTTCTCCCTCCAAAGCAGCCCCCTTTCCTCTTCCTCTTTTTTTTTGTCGTTGTTCGTGAAACTCAGCTTTTCTTTTTGCTGCTGCCTTAAGAGGCTATTTTAATCTGAAAATTTTTCACAAAGAGGCTGGCTATTCAGTGCTGGAATAGAAGACCTTGACTGGGAAATACTAAAGTGTTTAATACTAAAGAATTATATGATTACTGAATGTATACATTGAAATGACTACGATATTTTAGTAGTACCTAAAATTCTTGTAGCTCATTATTTTCAGTATACTATATCTGTTATGACCTTTTTTAAAAAAAACCAGACCAATTACTTTCTTAAACCCTACTAATTCATCATCATCATTTAGAAGACTATTCTGAACTCAAATAAAACAACTGCCACATTTATATTTTATAGTTATTCTAAATAAGGATATCATTAGCAAACCCTGACCCATAATATCCAACATAAACTTGACGTGTTTTAAAATTTAGGGAGCCTTATGAATTGAGAAAATTGATTATGTATTCCTTTTCTTCACTTAATTATAAAACTTATGATCTGTCTTCATATAAGATTCTTTGCTACACAATTACACACAATATTGTTTGAGGTAATCATGGAAGAAAATAAATACCATGAATCTTAAGTATCACTAGATAATAGCAACATGATTTACATTTTGTATTATTTAAATTCTATATTTCAGACATTTTTATACCTTTGGAAAATGAAAGTATTATGCTTAATACAAATTAAACAATGACTAATCCAATATTAATGACTATTGTTGTTTAAATTTTAGACAGTTTATGCTTAATTAAACTACACCTGCAGATCAGAAATCTTCTTCTAAAGAAAATGAAGATGTATGCCACAATAGTAACTGCTAAAAATCAAATAAGTTTTTGAGAATCAGAAAGTTCTAATGTTTATTCTAATCTATATCTGCAAGAAGTTAAATAACTCTGTCAGAAACACTGAGGAAATAAAGCAAAATACAAATACTCAGCACAAAATAAAAAAAAGCATGCAACCATATTTAGTGACACACAATGACAGTGTTATCACAGGGAATCTCATCAAAAGAACATATAAAATGAAGAAATGGTTCATACCAATACAATATCTTCATTCTGGGTGTGAAGAGGGATTTTTGTAATTCCAGATGGTGATTCTTCTTTTGCAACAACTTCAGCAGAAACAACAGAGTCAGTCTGGCTAAGAGATTCTTCGTCAGGCTGACTATCTTTTGGTTTGACCTGCAACGTTTATTTAGAACATAGAAAGATTTTAAAAGCAAACCATTCCCCCACCCCAAGAACAAAATGCTATCCTTTTACTAGGAAAAGAGAGTGGATCAAACAAATCAAACAAATTAAAACTGAAATCACTAGTGCAGAAAACTTCAAGATGTATGACCAATTTTTGAGAAATCTTCTATGGAAATTATATCATCAACCTGTCATTAATATGCTAAAAGTGTTCAAAAAATGGAAGCTGATCAACTTTACATATAGTTAAATATGAACTATGATTTAAACTGAATCCTTTCCCCCTCCTCTTTCCCCCCTCCTCTTTCTTCATCATGTTATTCCTATGACTGTACCTGGAAATCCCAGAAGCTTATAATATGCACAGAAGTCTACTTTGCCCGGGCATTTAAAATGTGAAATCCACACATCTTAAATTGCCAAGGTTGAGAAACATTGTTTTAGAACAAGGCATTTAAGGTAGCATTGCCAACACCCTTTTATGGTTTGGAAGCTCATCATCTTATTATACAAATATTCTAAATCCTTTCCTATTATTCAGTGAAGTTGCAGTATTTACCTTGTCCTGTTTAAATTCCTTGGAATCTTCTGGCTGTTCTTTCACCTTCTCAAATGTTTTCTTTGGCTGTAACAGAAGAGTTTCACATGATGGACATTTATTATATATAGGCATTCTGCCTTGGCACCTAATGACCAGACAGGTTATTTAGGTTTCAAGACAATAAACACAGTCATAGAACAAAGTGCTTAAAAGTTGATTAAAGATAATGTATACCCGTATGTCCTTTCTGCTAACAGGAACTGTAAAAAAGATTGCAGAAAAGCCCCCTTTTCATACTAGCTGGAACACTGCACTTCCCAGGTAGTTCTACAATGGAATTCCCATCCCATCTTAGCTTCTCTTGGCTTACAAATGTTTTTGTAAGTGAGGGAGATTAATCTGATTTACATCTGGAAATGTCTGCCAAGAACATTCCTTTTTTTTTTTCTTTGCATCTATCAACTCATCCTTCCTTTTGGAGTCACACATGTGTTCATAACAATAAGGACAAGATAAGCAACATAAATCTAGGACATAAGGTACATATGTATCAAGGTCAGTACAAGGTAAGGCTACTGAAAGGTAGGCAAAGGAAATACAGAGTGCAAAGGCAAACAATAATGGGTGATATAGGATAATACAGAGCTTATATAAGGTATCAGAGAAAAAGTAGGTCGCACCACTATGCCTCCACACTATTACTTTCTCGTAAACACTACAACTATAGAGGTAGTCTTTGACTTATGACAATTGGGACTAAAATTTCCATTACTAAACCAGGAGGTTAAGTGAAGCCCATCCGATTTTATGACCTTTTTTGCCACAGTTGTTAAATGAATCACTACAATTAAGTGAATTGCATGATCATTAAACAAAATCTGGTTTTCCCCCATTGACTTTGCTTGTTGCAAACCAGCTGGGAAGGTTGCAGGTGGCACAACCCCTTAAGGATACAACTGTCAATGAATCCTTGCCAGTTGCCAAGTCCTCAAATTTTCATCACTTGCCCATGGGGATGCTGTCATGTCATAAGTACAAGGACCAATCACAGGTCATATTTTTTCAGGATCACTGTAACTTCCAACAGTCACTAAATGAATGGTTGTATGTCTTATGACCACAACTGAGCCCAAAATGTCCATAGTTAAAACAGTTGTTAAAAGAATTTTGTCCCACTTTATGACCTTTCTTGCCACAGCTGTTAAGTGAATCACTGCGGTTGTTAAGTTAGTAAGATGATCGTTAAGTGAACCTGGCTTTCCCATTGACTTTGTTTGTCGGAAGGTTGCAAAAGAAGGGTGATCGCATAATCCTGGGACACCACAACCATCCTAAATACATGCTAGTTGCCAAGTGAATGAATTCTGATCATGTGACTCCAGGGATACTGCAACAATTATAAGAGTGCAAAACAGGTGAGAAAAGGTAATAAGTACAAAGACTGATCCGAGTCATTTTTTTTCAGTGCTATTGTAATTTTGCACAGTCACTAAATGAATTGTTGTAAGTCAAGGACTACCTGTACTCTATTTTGCTTAGGCCTTTATGTCTAGCTTCATTAAGTGAAATAGCTATTTGGCTTTGCTTGTAATTTCCAAACATTTAAGACACATAATTATTTGGAGCACAGAAACAGGGAAGTAGTTAAGAAAGCAATAGTAACTGCTCTAAACAATTATTTAATGGTCACAAGCTACCATTATAATACTGTATGTATCTTTAAGCTGCATTTTTCTTCATTTGTAGCTTTTTGAGTATTTCCCACTGAAACACCAGCATTGTATTTCCTTTCATGTAAGAGCAAAAGATTGTGTTTGTTTTCCAACTGGCATACAACGATCCACAACAAACTGCACTAGATCAAAATGAGGTACAAATACTGCAATTATATAATTGCTTAATGAGACTTGAGATATGTATATAAATCATGCCAAAAGTGTGGTATTATCATGCATATCTCAGTATTTCCACCCCATACCTCCCCATGTTGCAGCAAATCTTGCTTCCAAATCAGTACACAAGACCACAAAAGGTTGGAGAATACAGGTTTTATTTGCGCAAAGCGTTCAGAGCATTAACATGGCAAATTCTGAACCCCCAGTTCTTCCTGAGACAATAGTTCTATACTCTTTATGACCTCAGTTCCGACCTGGGCGTTCCTTTCACTACATTTTACCAAATAAGGATAATACTGTATACATGTCTATTAAGGAAGATAATACTGTATACATGTCTATTAAGAAAGAGATAACAAGTATATTTTTGATTACTCACGTATCTTACACCATCAGTTATTTTCCATGTTCACTCTTGTTTACAGCAACATGGTTAGTTCAAGTTCCTGAGTTCAGCAGTTTTGTGGGTTTACACAATGTTATGTTAAGCAACGTAATGGGAAGGGACCTTTGCTAAATATGACTTGTTGACCTGTGCTAAATATACAAAAAGTGCTTTATATGCTCTATATGAAAAGTGCTTTATATACTCTATATGAAAAGTGCTTTATATGCTCTTTTTCAACTGCTTCACCCGAATATCCATGAATGTACATATGAGAAATTGTCTGAATATATTTGTTGTAAAAAATACCCACTGTTCCTTAAGATTTTTTTTTTCTTACCGGCACATTGATTGAGAAGGAAGAACTTGATTGGTTTTGAAAATTACCTCTTCCTGCAGAAAGAGAAACAGTTTAATGAAAATAAGAAGTTTCCAATGAATTCCATGAGATAGGAGACAAAAATTTGGAAAAGCTTTGTTTTACGGTATTATTCTTTTCAGAGTACCTGAAAGAATATTGGGGATTCAATCATGCACATGTATATTCTTGTGCTGAAAGTTAAATATAGTACAGGAGAGGAACCATCCAAAAAGTTAAAAGAAACAGATTTAAATTTTGCTGTTGGTTTTGGCTACTATACTGGAACCAGGAAAAGGAAAGTTCCTCCTTTAAAATGTAAATGCTGCTTCCCTGAACAGAAGATTGATGGCACTTTTTAAAAATTCAGTGCTGGATTGAGAAATCATGGAAGTAATAATAATAATGGACTGTCCATTAGAGCATGTGCTGTAACACCTGCCAGTTTTAAGGCGCGAGATATAGATAGATAGATAGATAGATAGATAGATAGATAGATAGATAGATAGATAGATAGATAGATAGATGATAGATAGATAGATAGATAGATAGATAGATAGATAGATAGATAGATAGATAGATAGGCAGGCAGGCAGGCAGGCAGGCAGGCAGGCAATATGCTAACTAAAATGTGATTGCTTTATCTGGGGTTCAGTATCATAGTTTATATAATTTATATTTTGAAGTTTCAGTCAGGCAAATGAATCTTTCTAGCTAAGTTGGTTTGGAATCAGTTCACGAGAAAATTACGTTCTTTACAATGGGTTACCAACCTTTCAAACCAAGGGTTCTTACCGAAATCCAAAAATCCAAATAAAACTATATGTTTTGTTACATGATTACACTTATTCATCAGCTACTTTTCTTCTGTACCATTTGGAGGCTTTCTGCTCTTTCATTCTCTTTTGCTTGGAGTACATACCAGTCTTTTACTCTCACAAACCTTTCAAGGTCTTTTTAGATCTTGTACAAAAACGACCACGGTAAGGATGGCTATGGTAGGAACCCCGGGTGTTATTATCAAAACCGACGTTGTAGGGCCTGCAGAAGTACAAACAAACATAGGCTTCATTTCTGTTGAAAATACTGGTAGTCCTTGACTTATAACCAGTCGCTTAGCAACTGTTTGAAGTTATGACAGATCCACTAAAAGTGACTTATAAACCAGTTTCAAAGTTATGACCACTGCAGTTCTTCCGCAGTTGTTCACTCATATGACTGACCTCAGGGACACTGAAGCGTCCCCCCATCTATCTCACCCATCCATCCCAACTGATTCCTCCAGGCCTTGGTCTGTTGCCAACAAGGAAGACCAAAGCTGGGCAGCAGGCGCTACCAGCACACAGTGCTCCCAGCCCACAGTTGTAGCTTAAAGGCCTCAGCATACTTCTGATCCAGCCATCCAAGGGTCTCCTTCTGTCCCTCAGATTCCCCACAGACTTCAGGCTTCTCCCGACCTGGACACTTAGCTTCCAAGGGAGCCTAAAGCCAGGCAGCAGACTCTAATGAAACAAAGGGCAGTTGCAGCTCATAAACTTTGGTCTACTTTCCAGCCAGCCAGCCAAATATTTGCAGGATTTGGCCTACTGCTCAGCTAGCTCCAGGGCTCAGAAGCAACTTTTCTTTCTGTTTTTTACCAAGGCGCCCAGCTGATGTGGTGCAAGGCTCAGCTTTATCACAGATGCCACCTTCCTCATGGTAACTTTGTGCTATTCTACAAGCAGGTACTTTGGTTGTAGTACTTTGGTGAGCCTATAGGGGATTCCTTTTTAGGGAGTCTCCTGTTTGTAGAGTTTGTGAAGCCTTTGAACTACAGGATCTTCTCCGTGTAGATGACTTGGTTCACAGTTCCTCTTATATTAATTATTAAAATTCCTTACAATTTCTCTTTTATCATTTTTGTACTTTGTGCCCAAACTTTTACTGCTATTCTCAAGTTTGTATGCTACTAAGTAAAAACTAGAAGTTCATAAATGTTAACTAAACGTCTTTTCCTGGGAGACTCACTAAATAATGCCTTTCCACTTGACACATAATGATACTTATACCAGATTGATGGTTTTCTCTCTATATGGTAGAGATGATGTTTCTTGAACTTAGTTTCTACACTGCTCAGTTTCTGTCTGGGTGTTTGAGTAACGTGGTATATGTGGTAAAACTGAGCAATGTGGTATATGCAGTACAATGCAGTGAGCCATGTGCAGATCTGTACATTGGGGAAACGAAACAACCACTTCGTAAATGCATGGCACAACTTAGGAGAACACACACATCAGGACTAGATTCAGCAGTCCATCTGCATTTAAAAGATACAGGCCCACCCTTTCGAAGACAACAAAATCCATATTTTGGACAGAGAGGACTGCTGGTTTGAAAGAAGGGTCAAAGAGGCCATCTATGTCAAAATTGAACAGTTCTCTCTCAACAGAGAGGGAGGGAGGGATACAACATCATCTATCTCCAATCTACAACATAGTCCTTTCAACAGCTCCAAGAAGGCTCCACACCCATTTGCACCACTCAGGTGACACTGATGACACAGATAAACCTCCAGGTGACCTTAATGAACTGCTGAAAATCCAAATTGCCAGTTGTCTGCAAGAAGTATAAATCCTTCCATTCCCCACCATCCAGTCAGAGCTGAAGAAGTTTCTTGGATGAGAAGTGAAATGTCCTCAAAGAAATTCAGAAAGTCTAGCTGCCTCTTGAAAAAGCTCCTCTGGGACAACCATGACCTGGATGACTGAGAATCTCCATAGATACTCCCTAGGTGAAAAATTATTTGCCCATGCTTGTTCAATAAATAGTGTTATATGGCTTTTATTTATTCATGCTTTATTTCTTTTTTTATTCTGCTATTTTAAGAAATTGAAAGTAGCTTCCTGCTTTTTTAAAAACAACAATAAGCAAAGCTACCTAGCAAATAAAAGATGTGACTAAATAATGTAAGCTGAGGAAGTAACATACCTCTCTTGCTCTGGATAGTGATGGTTCCACCATGGAGGGGGTCTCTCTGGAAACTGATTCTGTGGCATGTCCCAAGGATCCATCCAAAAGTTTTCATTTGGTATATACTGGGTAATTAAAAAATAAGTATTATTCACAATTGTGACTAATCTAGAAATCCTTTAAAGCAGGGGTGTCCAACCTTGACAACTTTGAGACTTGTGGACTTCAACTTCCAGAATTCCTCAGCTGGCTGAGGAATTCTGGAAGTTGAAGTCCACAAGTCTCAAAGTTGTCAAGGTTGGACACCCCTGCTTTAAACAGTTAACAAAAGTCATATTATTGAGAGAAAGGCGGATCATTATTTCTGGTTGTCCAACAAAGTAGCAGTTTCTTATTTGCTTGACAGTGTTGTGGCACAATGCAAATATTCAATAAGCAATGCTTATGGATCAGGCTTAATGTATTAAATTAACTGGTTTGAATAGCTAACCCCCAAAATCATATTGCTACTTGAGGGCCATCAATTACAATATTAACTAAAAGTACACAACTGAGGAAGTGATGTACAAATTTTGAAGAGAAATTGGTGGGTTGAGAGCTTTTTTAAAAAATTAGGCAAACTTCTATTTCTTTCCCAAAATAGCTTCTGGCTGCCAGTAGAATTTCTTGAATTTCTAATATTTCCTCTCCAAATCAGTGCTAAAAGATGCCATATTGTATAAGGAATCTTATTTCTTCATTTAGGAAAAATTACAAACTTAACAGTGTAAGTGATAAACTTTTGTAACAGAAAAGAGAATGAACTAACAGCAGGAACATGTTCTCAGAAAAGTGTTTATTGGGCTGAAATAAACTATTAGGATATACAGGTGAAACTTGAAAAATTAGAATATTGTGCAAAAGTTCATGTATTTCAGTAATGCAACTTAAAAGGTGAAACTAATATATGAGATAGACTCATTACATGCAAAGCAAGATAGTTCAAGCCATGATATGTCAAAATTGTGATGATTATGGCTTACAGCTCAGGAAAACCCCAAATCCACAATATCAGAAAATTAGAATATTACAAGCAATCAATAAAACAAGGCTTGTACATAGAACAATATTGGACCTCTGAATAGTATAAGCATGCATATGTACTCAGTACTTGGTTTGGGCCCCTTTTGCAACAATTACTGCCTCAGTGTGATGTGGCATGGAAGCTATCAGCCTGTGGCACTGCTGAGGTGTTATGGAAGACCAGGATGCTTCAATAGCGGCCTTCAGCTCTTCTGCATTGTTCAGTCTCATGTCTCATCTTTCTCTTGGCAATGCCCCATAGATTCCCTATGGGGTTCAGATCAGGCGAGTTTGCTGGCCAATCAAGCACAGTAATCCCAGGGTCATTGAACCAGGTTTGGGTGCTTTTGGCAGTGTGGGCAGGTGCCAAGTCCTGCTGGAAAGTGAAGTCAGCATCCTCATAAAGCTCATCTGCGGAAGGAAGCATGAAGTGCTCCAAAATCTTCTGGTAGACGGCTGCGTTGACACTGGACTTAATGAAGCACAGTGGACCAACACCAGCAGATGACATGGCTCCCCTAATCAACACAGACTGTGGAAACTTCACACTGGACTTCAAGCATCTTGCAGTATGTGCCTCTCCATTCTTTGTCCAGACTCTGGATCCTTGGTTTCCAAATGAGATGCAAAAGTTGCTCTCGTCAGAAAAGAGGACTTTGGACCACTGAGCAACAGACCAGTTCTGTTTTTCTGTAGCCCAGGTATATTGTAATGTCGAGGCAATCGAGTTGTTTGATCATGAACAACTGAATTATGATGATCTTTATTGGAGTATAGTCTTGCATTTATATACATTTTAGTTATCCTCCATCATTGATTAACTTTGGTTACTGCTTAACTGTCGTTACTGTTTAGTACAGTAATCCATACAATTAATTATCTCTAGTTAAGGTCTAACATATGTCTACTTCCCCTCTCTAATCCTCCTTTATCCATAGATTAGTGACTTTGTTTGCCTGAGTTGTATTTGCTTGGAAACATTCTTTATCTGAGGTTTGCCATCTGAGATTGGAACATTCCTGCAATTACAACTCTACACAGGTAAGATGCTTCTGACGTTGTTTGTTGTTCAGGAGCAGCTTGACAAGAGGAATACAACATTTGAAGCCCATGTCCAGGATCCGTCTGTGTGTGGCGGCTCTTGATGCACTGACTCCAGCCTCAGTCCACTCCTTGTGAAAGTCCCCAACACTTTTGAATGGCCTTTTCCTGACAATCCTCTCCAGTTGTGGTCATCCCTGCTGCTTGTGCACCTTTTTCTTCCACGCTTTTCCCTTCCACATAACTTTCTATTAATGCTCTTTGATACAGCACTTTGGGAACATCCAACGTCTTTTACAATTACGTTTTGAGGATTTCCCTCCTTATGGAGGGTGTCAAGGATGGGTTTCTGCACAACTGTCAGGTCAGCAGTCTTTCCCATGATTGTGATTCCTACTGAACCAGACTGAGAGACCATTTAAAGGCTCAGGAACCTTTTGCAGGTGTTATGGCTTAATTAGCTGATTAGAATAGAACACTTTTCACAATATTCTAATTTTCTGAGATTGTGGGTTTGGAGTTTTCATGAGCTGTAAGCCATAATCATCTCAATTATGACACATCACAGCTTGAACTATCTTGCTTTGTATGTAATGAGTATCTCGTATATCAGTTTCACCTTTTAAGTTGCATTACTGAAATAAATGAACTTTTGCACGCTATTCTAATTTTTTGAGTGTCACCTGTATTGTGCATATAGTAATAAGAGAGAATACTGTTGCTTGTCTGGATATGTTTGCAAAATTTAATGAACAATTTATATTTTAATTAACTTCCAACAGGATACAGTGCCATTAGCAATTTAATTAAGCATGGTATCATCAATATTAGCACTGTATAATTTTATTAAAATTACTCATAATATTCCCTGCTGCACAGTCATACTGAATGGTTAATATTTTATAATATATAATGTTAGAAAATAAGGGTAGAAAACAAAACCAACATCAATGAAAGAACTCAAGAAACAATTTTTTGGACATTCACATCTTATCACTGGCATATCAAACTCCTGCAAACAGGAAAACAAACTCCTGGAGTTAGAAAAACAGACCCTTGTAAAATGAGGAAGCTGACTGGAAAGACAAACATTTAAAGTGACAGCTTTTAAATTAGTGTTGTGTAGGGCAATTTAACCAAATAACTGGAAAACTAAAAAAGATGTGAAACAAAACATTCCAGTAGAGATTCTCTGTCAGATAGAGGACCTCTGTCAGATAGTGGCCAACTCGAGTTATAAGAGTCAAGTGAGTGAGCAGAAGAATGAGCATGAGGAAAAGTAAAAGCAAAGGATGCTTTGTTCCATTTAAATTTTGTAACTTCTGGAGGCTCATAACTGACTAAAAGATCATGCCATCAATTTGGGGACGATTTTTAGTTACCATACAAATTTTATCCGTCATAATCTGCCCCTAATTTGGTCTTTTAATTTTTCCAACTGTGTATTTGTCATTACCGTACTGTACTGGGGAAGGAGACACTGAAACGGTAATTTTCTTTAGTTCTCCATAATAATGTCTTCCAATAACAATATCCCATTACGTCATCATCTATGAGGATGAGGGTTTTTTTTTTTTTTTATTACTGCATCTCATTTCTCCTATCTTCTCAGTAACTTCATGCCAATAATTAAGTCACTGGTCTTGGAATGGAATCATTCTGTAATTTCTATCTTTGTGTTAGTCTTTTTCATTTACCTGACCATTAGTTATGTAATAAACAGTCACTGGGCTATGTTACTGAAGGCTGATTTCTGTTCAAGACACAAACATTGTTTGGTTAGACTCTGGATTTTTGTAAAACCAAGGAAGCCCTGCCTAGAAAACGTTGGTAATTCTGAACTGATATAGGGAATGGTTTTCCTCTCCACTTATCAGAGCACTGGACAAGTAAAAAAAATTCTTAATCCTAGAAAACTATACGTCTTAATGTGGCCTCCAATCAAGCATTTGGTCACTATAAGCAAAGAGAACATAGTTTAAGCAATTAAACCAAAAACCTAGTTTGGATTTCTTAAATTTCCCCAGAACTTTAATCATATAGATCTGTTGATGAATTTGAAATAAATTGATCCACTGTTCAGAAGACATTGTAGTTATGTGTCATTTGCTCGGAAAAATTGCCAGAAGATTCCCTTGCTTTGTGTATGTTAGAACGTAACTGAAATCCCATTTCATATCTGAAGCCTATGTGGCATAACAAGAAGCATATTCTCTACTCTCACTATCTCAAAAAGATAGGACTTACTAACAGGAGAAAGAAAACACAAAAGAGAGGAATGCATAGATGTACAGCTGTCTTCATACTAATATAAAAGCAAGTTGAATTCCAGAAATAATTTTCTCTTTGCTAAGTAGTGAGAAAACAGCAGTGGAGCTGTTTTGGCTATAGTTTTTATCAACAGCACAGCTTGACGCAGGGTGGTACACCCAAATATTTATCTAAATCTAAAAGAACCTTGAGAAGAGGTAATGTTTATCTTATGTTGCTGCCCACTCCCACAGTGTTTTTAAAAGGAGCCAACAGCACTCCAAACATTAAATAAAAAAGCACTTGGTATCACAAAATAGCAGTATTATTACAGATTTATACTGTACATCATCATTAATTTGTATAACTCAAGTGGATACATTATACATTCTCTAATATACAACCTGTGAAGAGAGTTGAGCTGAGAGAGTGACTGGCCCAAAGTCATATAATAATAATAAAGCTGGCTTACATATAATAATAAGCCAGAATTTCTGGAAATAATGGCTTGGAACTACTGAACAATTATGTTGGTGCGTTCTACAAAAACTGGTACACCTGAAATAAATTATAATATATCAAAAATATACAGTTTTCATGCTACATCTCAGCTTAGATTCTGAGAACTTTCTCCTCTAGCAGGTTGAACTTCAGAAGCCAACATCAACAAAATATGTCAGATTCAAAATAAACGGATTTGAGGTTATTTTCATGCCTGTTCTGAAAGTTGGGGGAAGAAAGCATCTTAAAATGTTGAACAAATGCCCTGTATTCCACCAAATGTTAGAACAGTGATAGGGAGTCTTTGAGCCTCAACTATATCCTCTTCTCTTCTCTTCTCTTCTCTTCTCTTCTCTTCTCTTCTCTTCTCTTCTCTTTTCTCGCTGTACCTCTCTGTTTCCTTTACTTCCTCCTCTCCCTCTTAAAGATGAAGCCCAAGAAAACAATGCATTCATCTCGGACTTCTGCCATTTCAAACACCAGAAGCCTTCTCCATGGCAGAAGAACAACAAGTTTCATATCTTTTGACACTGACTGCTCTCACATAAAAGTAGTCCTCAATTTATGACCACAACTGAGATTAGAATGTCCATTTTGTCCATGTCTAAGCAAGGCAGTTGTTAAACCAGTCATGCCCAATTTTACAACTTTTTTTGCCTTAATTGTAAATTGTTGCACTTGTTCAGTGTATATGTTCATTTGCTTGTCAGAAGCTGGCTGGAAAGGTTTCAAATGGCCATCATATGACCAGAGATGATGCAACCATTGTAAATACTGGTACATAGTTGGTTGCCAAGGATCCAAATGGGAAAGCTGCAATGTTTGTGAGAGGGCCAGTTGTAAGTAAATTCTTTCAATGCTCTTGTAACTTCAAAAAGTCACTAAACGAAAAGTTGTAAGTGTCAGGATTCCGGCAGTTACCCCTCTTCTAGTGTTGGATCTTCTTATGTACTCATCCATTCCTCTCCTGACCACAGTTCATTTACACCTGCAGGGTGTTTTCTTTCTTCTTCTGGCTTTGTTCTCACATGTGCTTCCTCTTCTCTTCTCTTCTCTATCAGCAAAAGCCTTTCACTTTTAAGAATTTTTGTTTACCAGTGGAAGAAATTTTCAAATTTTAATGCCAAACATAGTGAGGTTATATGTATACCTACCAGCAGTAAGAATAAAAAGAACTTTATGATAAAAAATGTGTAGATGTTCTGTTGTTTAGATTCAGTATGCTGCTGGGCTACTGAAATTATCTGCCAGTGTAGTCGTCCTTGTCTGAGTATTAGGCCATTACCATTCCAATCAATAGTAAGAGGTAATGGGCACTTTTAAAAACATTCTTCCAACATCACATTAATTTCCTCAAATTATCAGCCACAGTATTGAGGTTCTAGATAGAATTCTTTTCATTTCATTCATAAAAAATAATTTTATAAAACAGTGGAATTTTTGAACCAGGTTATTTTCTGAAGAAAAATAACCTTTATTCTCCAAGAATCAATTTTGTGTTGTTTGTGTGTAACAGGGGTATCAAACTCAAGGCTCGTGGACTGGATTCGGCCCACAGGGTGCTTATTTCTGACCCATGGGGCCGACCTGGAAACAGCAAAGGACTGCCCAGCAGTGTGGGGTGCATGTGTGGCACCCCCATGCCCTGTTTTGAGCCACAATGGCGTCCTGAAGCTCTCTACAAGCGAAAATAGAGCTTGGGAGGCCGCGCTGTCCCCTCTGTTTTTTTCTGGCAGAGGACTGCTGGAGGACATCATGGCCAAAAATGGGGCCCTGGGGGGACCATGTGTGGGGGGGGGGCTCCATTTTTGCTGTCAGGAGGGCTATCAAAACAAACTAAAAGCAAAACACAATGAGAAATGTTTCCTCTTTTCCATTTGAGCATGCAAGAAGGGACAGGAAAGGAGAAAGGGAAAGAGGAAAGATAAAGAAAAAGGTGGGAAGAGAGCAAGGAAGGAAAAATAAGGAAAGAGGGGAAGGAAGAAGAAAGGAGAAGGAAGAGGGAAGGAAGAAGAAGAGAAGAAATGAAGGAATGAGATTATAATGAGAGTGAGGGAGGGTCTTAGGGAAGTCCTGCTTTAGCACTTGGCCACCACAGGTGTCCTTGACACGAGTGATGTTGAGCTGGCCACACCCACCATGGCCACCCCCACCCCCAGACCAATTCCCCTCCAGTCCGCTGAGGTCAAACACAACCCTGATGCAGTCCTCAATTAAATCAAGTTTGACATCCCGTGTGTGTATGTGCGTGTGTGTGTGTGTATCTAATGTCTGAATAAGAAACTAGTTGAGAGTTGGGAAGAATTAAACAGAAAAACTTACATTCTGCTGAAACCACTGATCATGGTGTCTTCTGGGGAACCTCTGCCTTCGTGGGAAAAAGCCCCTGTCCATATTTCAAGGCCTGTGCGGAATTAAAAAACAATAAAGTGTATCAGCATTATATTTAGATACATTCTCTTTAGAAGTCTTCTAAATAGAAATGCATAGGAATGTATGGCCGATGTCATTATGCAAATTTCTTTCTACACCAGTGTTTCTCAAACATTCTGCAATCATGGCCCAATAAACTTTTAAAAAATGGAGAATCCCCAAATTAAACAATCATCCATCTCCCCACATATTGTCCTCAAGAGCAGGGGTTATACTTTCTGGCAAATAATGTTTACTTGTGTGCAGCATGCCCTGCCACCTTCTCCATCTTAAAAAGCTTTTTTAAATTAAATGTTTGTATCAAAACAGTCAATTCAAAATTACATTTCTGCCTCTTGAGGAAACCTGATAGCAGAGAGTGAGTGCTAGCTCAGTTAGACAGGTAAGGAAAGGTGGGGACTGAGACAGATAGTGGGCTCTGCTCTTGATAATTAATCATTGGTGAATTCAGATGTCAAGAGCTTGGAGCCCCTACCAAGGTACATAAGAAGCTTCACACAGGAATTATAATCAAATGTATTTATCATCGTGCAATAACTTTAGCTCATTATATGCACATACCCACACATTTAATGTATCTATTATTTTGTGCTCAACTAACACCACACTTTGACAGTATTCATGATATTGTGGGAAGCCCCCCGCCCCGAAGAATATTAAAAATATTAAATATTAAAAAGGGAGAATATTATATTTCCCTAAAAGAGAAATGGAGAAACATGTTTTAGAGGCAGAAAGCAGCCCCCAGTCTTTCTTAATAGCCCACAGCAAATGCCAGCACTTAAGGAGATAAAGAGCTTATTGAAAGAGGAAGCCAACTATCTAGATGGCTCCATTCATAAGCAAAGCAAATATTGCATGTAGAAATCCATTCAAGACAGGATATTTCAAAACTCCTTGCAGCAAAGTTTGGCAGCTCACCAAAGCAGAATGGTAGGATTCGAACAAGCAGCCCATCACCCAAGATCCAACACAGGACAAAAGACATTAGCCACAATAGGAATTGCCCAACCCCCTTTCATTTTCCCTTCATTGTACAACCCACAGAGCAGTTCAAACTTCAAAGTCACAGAAACCTATAAAGATCCATCCACTCATTCAACCATTTGGTCAGCTGCCCCAGAATCACAAACCCCGGTGGTTCTGTTCATCAATAAACGGACCTTCTTTCTAATCAACTTCCAGCCTCCATTTTATCTCCAGCGTCTTTCTCCAGGGTTGGAACTGAACCAGATGGATTTTCCTTCCAACAATAGCTTATAACACCAAACAGAAAAATGTGGTAAAACCAGAAAACAATAAAAATGCAAAGGCATTGTAACTACTGCATACACATTTTGTATTATTAAGCTGGCCCCACTGTTAGCACCCCAAAAAGTATAAAAGTTTTCCAGTTGTGTAATCCCTTTTGACTGGGGGTTGCCAAATACAGATTTTTATCATAATTTGCAGAGAAGTACAAATATATGCAGGAAATGACACTGTTTGTCTAATGGACATATGTATTCCTGAATGGAATAACCCACTTCACGTTTTACAATTTTGGTATGAGAACGAAGACATAACCACAAACAGCTTTCAATGAGAACGAAGACATAACCACAAACAGCTTTCAATGAGAATTACTAAAACTCCAGAGCATAGCTACACCTAATTGTCCATAGAGATTATAAATGCATACAATGGCCACAACTGAGTTTATCCTTAAGAAAAACCACAGTGGCAATACAATTTTTTTCTATGAGTTTCATGGTAGTGCATATTGCTGGTCATTTTTCATTTGATTATGTAATTCAAAAGCTGCCTATATATATATATCACACACTGGCATGCAACAATTCCTCAATTTTGCATCAACTTATCCTTATATTCCACTTTATATATTTCAGTTGCAAAGATTTCTGACACCTGGTTATTTTCAATACTAACCAATACTACCTAAAGTGACTTTGAGGTCTTTCAAGTTGTCCAAGAATAATGCTGCTGTTAGTTCAATTATCTTTATTTATTTAGCACAGATTTTATGCCACTCAGTTCCCCAATACCATCAAGGGTTAAACACAATCCTTGTCACAATAGAGCAATAACAGCTAAGAATACCACACAATTTCCTGACAATTTCCTTAATCCTCCAGGATGCACAACAGGGGAATGTCCAGCTAACTGGGCAAGCAATCTGTCACTCCAAGCAGTAAGAAAATTAAGTTCTCAGAGGGGTTAGGTGACAAAATCTTAAACAAAATCTAGATAAAGGAAATACCTTTATTAGCAAATACATTCAGGTGCACTGTCTTAATCTGTGTTCTTCTTCACTCTTTTTAATTAGTAGAGACTGTTCCCCATAGATAACACAAATGTCCATCAAGTGTTGTTCTTGAAGGAAATAAATAATAAGTTACTCTTTTATAAAAGTATCTAGTGTATTATTAAGCTATGCTGTTCTTATTGTATATTAACTCCATAGTATATTCAGGTAAATATTAGGTGGTGCCTTGCTACAATCTTCTTGGAAAACAGGAATATTCACCGGAAACAAGGTCACAAGCAAATAAGATAGGAAGCATCCGCCCCAGGCAAAGCAACAACAAAACAAGATAAGGTATCTGTTGTCTTGAAGAAATTGTCAAGTCAACCCCTTAGTTGACTTATGACTTAGAGATAATAAGGGGAGTGGGGAAGGCTTCTTAGGCCTGGCTTGCCTTATATCGAGAGTATAAAATGTATTGCTTGAATATTGGATTTTGCTTTCCTCGTACTCAATCCACTTGGGAAGAGACTTGGAGGCCGCCTTTGCAAACACTTTTTGAAATAAACCTTGAATTATGAATCAGACTTGTCTCTGTATTGTGAGATAAAACATCTCACATACTGCAAACATCCCTTCTTACTCCCAAGTTCATCAGTGATAAATCTGGAATGTAGAAACCCTATTTTTCCCATTAAGTCTTAGGAAGGTCCCACTATGTTAGGACCTTCACTTTATCTCTTATCCAGTCTGGGAATGTCTTCTACAGCATTACTGGATACCTTACTTCATGCTAATAGACCTTCATTTAGATATTAAACAGCAAGAAGAAAGGAATGAGCCCCATAGCACCCCTTACTAGAGCAACCAAGAAATTGATCTATCTCAGCAATCAACACAACTGAAATAAGCCACTTAGAAAAAAGAATGTTGTAATACCATGCCCTCTCCCTCCCAATCTTCACATCTAACCAGAAGTAAATCTTGACTGATGGCTTCAAAGTTTCCCAAAACAACCAACAGTCTCAGGAGGGTCACATACATGCGAAACTCAAAAAATTAGAATATCGTGCAAAAGTTCATTTATTTCAGTAATGCAACTTAAAACGTGAACCTAATATATGAGATAGACTCATTACATGCAAAGCAAGATAGTTCAAGCCGTGATTTGTCATAATTGAGATGAGTATGGCTTACAGCTTATTAAAACCCCAGATCCACAATCTCAAAAAATTAGAAGATTGTGAAAAGGTTCAAAATTCCAGGCTCCAAGTGTCCCACTCCCACAATCAGCTAATTAAGCCATAACACCTGCAAAGGGTTCCTGAGCCTTTAACAGGTCTCTTGTCAGGATCCTGTCAGGATCACTATTATCATTTTAATCAAGTGCAATAGAACTTCCTTAAATCTATTTTACATTTGTGGCAGAATGAAGGAATTTGGTCCTCCAAAGTTTCAAATAAGTTAGAGTTTATAATCTCTTTGAAATAAATAGCAAACTTTCTCCGTACAAGCCTTTTGTTTTCATTCCACAATTCCACCCCACCTTGCATTCCAAATCTACCCATCCCCCTCCGTTTTCTGTTGTTTGCTTGTGAGGGAGTATGTGTGTGTGCGCATAGCGAGTCAAGCATGACCCAATGCTTGTATCCAGAAATGATTATGTCCTACTGGTAATTTCCATACCATCAGTTTTCCATCATATATTCCTGGTCATAGCCTAATTCTGTAATTACTTAGCATTGACCCTCTCACATATGTACACTGTGCACGTTTTCAAATATTGCTGGTGTTGAGTTTTCTATACAGCCCTTGCTACATTGCCCTGTGCACTGAAAACCAATTGTTTTCTGTACCGAATTAGATAGTGAAACACTCAGCTGCTAAAGTTCAAGGTTACCATGCAAAGAAATAGCTCCTTCTATGCTCACAATCAACTATTACATTTGGCTTCATTTTTATTTGCTGTAACATTTATTATCTAACAGCTAGATAATATATTCTAGTCAAAACTATCTCTGTGGATGTTCTGTCAAATCCTGTCTTCAGACTTGTATAAGACCAGGTCTGAGTTTTTCTGACAATTCCTGGTCAGGAAGCCTGACATCCATTAACCTACTTCAAATATTAGCTTTTTCCCTTATGGTAATTTCCAAAATATCTACACAACCCAAACTGGATGCTGCCTAGCACTTTGATGTTATGCACAAGCAACTGTTTGCATTTAAGTTCAAGTTCAACAGTTTTCTTCTTGTCCCCAAAGTTCCCAGTTTCTAACAAATCTAAAGTCCTCTACCTACAGGTAGTCTTCAGCTTACAACTGTTTGTTTAGTGGCCATTCAAAGTTACAATGGCAATCAAAAGAGTGACTTATGATGGGTCTTCACAGTTACAACCATTGCAGTATCTCCATGATCATCAAATTCAGGTGTTTGGAAACTGGCATGTATTTATGGTAGTTGCAATGTGCCTGGGTTGTGAGATCACCATTTGTGAGCTTCCTGGCTGGCTTCCAACAAGCAAAGTCAATGGCGGAAGCCGGATTTGTTTAATGGCTGTGGGATTCACTTAATGACAGCAGTGATTTTCTTACCAACTATGTCAGAAAAGGTCATAGCAGTGAAAATTCTGGTCCCAGTTGTGGTTGTAAATTGAGGATTACTTTCTGTAGAGTTGTAATTGCAGGAATATTCTTATCTTGGATGGCAAACCTCAGATTAAGAATGTTTACAAGCAAATACAACTCAGGCAAACAAAGTCACTAATGTAAAGGAGGATTAGAGAGAAGAAGTAAACATATGTTAGACTTTAACTAGAGATAATTAATTGTGTTGGTTGCTATGCTAAACAGTAATGAAAGTTAAGCAGAAACCAAAGTTAACCAATGTTGGAGGATAACTAAAAATGTGTATAAATGCAAGACTAGATTCCAATAAAGTTCATCATGATTCAGTTGATCATGATCAAACACCTCGACTGCCTTGTCATTACAACAACTTTCCTATTTCTTCCATGCCTTGAAAGCTCTAAGCTCTATCTGTTCATCTAACCAGTTAAGACTAAGGAAAATGCAGCTTTTCTGAAAATACCACCTAGGTAGTCCAGACTTCAATCTGCTACCTAACAACCTGAATTTGGGTTTCGGGACTAGCTAATTAATGTTCCAAATGTCCCTGATGACAACATAGACCAGAATTGATGCTCCTCCCTGATACTATCAAGCTAAATTTCCTAGTTAATAAACCAAACTGTAACTATAGAAATATTCCTGCCTATGGAGGAAGTTTTATGAAAGGACCAACACTGAAAAGATGTCATGCCTTGACTAAATATGCAAAGTTTAGGCAAGCTAAGTAAAAACTATTTGCAAAAGTAGTTATTATTCTACAGTATAGAGTAGTATAGAGTATAGCTTACTCAAGAATTCCATGAACAAGTTTTATCACTCTGCTGAGCAGATTTTACTATGGTATTTAGGAGGGCAATGGAAGGCTTGCCTAAATGGACTAGAAATATTTTAAAACAGACTACATTGGAGAATTAAATGCTTGAATTTGAAATTACAAATAGAAATGTAAAATTGACTTAGAACAGAAAGCTTGTTTTCATCATATTCTACAGCAGCAAGGGTTCTTAAGACAATTCCAAAAACTTTTCAACCTGAACTATTTAGATTTAGAAAATCTATTAAAAAGATGGCAAAATAAAAATTGACAAAAGATGAGGAGTCCTCTTAGAAAAAAAAGTCACTACTATAGGCTAACAGCTATAGAAATCAAGTGCATTGCCACACATCTCATTTACAAAAGAAAAACTGTAATATGCCACCATCTGATGAAGATCTTGCAAATAAAACTGACACAATACTCAGGAGTAGAAATATCAATATTAAAGTTTCAGCACAAAAGTTACTCAGTTATCTTTCTAGGAGCACATTGTTTTTCAAGACCTTTAAAAAAAGATTTACACTAGAAGGCTAAAAGTGTATTTTCAAAAGCAAAAGCAGCACAATCAGCCTTTAAAGGGAGGGAAGTAGTGTAAAAATACAAAGATAAAGTTTTATACTGCTTTCTTTATATATTTTTAATTTATCCCTCACTTTTTTTCTCTGCACTTCTTTTTTATTAGTTTGTATTAGTTTTTTATCCTTTCATTTTAAATTTTAATAAAAATTTTAAAAAGCGAGGCAAATGGTGGAAGAGAAAAGGGGAGGAGATAATACTAAAACCCAAAGAAAACTAACAGCATGAATAACAGCATAGACTAACTCTAACACACTTCTTCTCAGGATTATGCTCTGAGGATGACTTTAAATAGTTTTCTCTACCTCAGTGCTCTCAAATCTCTCTACGAGCTACAACTGAGGATTTACATTCATACCTTCCATCTTAAGGACTCTAAATAATGGAAGCTGTTTACAAATGAGAGAAATGAAAATTATTCCTGTAAAGAAAAGAGCAAATGTAAGGCCACATTTATCTTCTGTATAACCTAAAAACCCCTGATGGGAAAGTATGTAGAATTGTGCGAGAATGTTAGCTGGAAGTAAAGGAAGTAAGGAAGTAAACAAGGCTATAAAATCTTAGCAAAGTTCCAGTAAAAAATTTAGTGGGCAGGTCAAGAGACTAAAATTAATAATGCTGACAATAGTTGGATGTAGCAACTGTCGAGGGGATACACGAGAAAAAAGAGGCATAAACAAATATCAATCTTCCCCACCACCATGGTTTCTGTTAAACACATTTTGAAATAGGGCTGAAGGAATAAGCAGCACTACTTGCACACGAGTAGACCCATAACTTACCCTTTCTGATCACCAAAGTGAAAAAGTATCTTCAAAATAGTTGGAAGAAGGAAAAGAGAAATCAATAAATAATTACACTGATAACAAGGCTATTATAGCAACTCATAAAAAATATAAAACATTCTAGAACATTTATTTAACCATAAATATAATTAAACCACTCTTGAGAAAGCCTGCTCTCCCTTCTCCCCTCCCGGCTTGTATTGCACAAAGTCAACAGATTCACCTTGTTTCAGAATCTTGTAGTCATAGTTTTAAATAATGCCAATATTCCATAGCAGTTAGTTTCATTTCAGGGCAGGCTTGCATGCCCATCCTTTGTCCAGATACGTAAGCAAACCAGTCCTGGAAAACTTACCAAGCCCGCGTCTACTTCGGCTTTTCTTTAAAGTCTAATTCGACCGCTCACAATAAATGTTAAGGGCTGACTGGAGTTTTACTAAAGACCAGATTTGAGATGCGCGCTAATAACGTTGAAGTCTCCGCGCTGCGGACTCAAAGGGAAAGCGCAGTCGAGCAACGCGGAAAATAAAGATATCGGACCACGCAACAACCTTCTTAAGACGCGCTTCTTTTCAAGCTCTGCAGTTGCAAGCAAGAAGACGGCGCACAAGAACTCCCGCATTTTCGAGAGCAAGGAGGGACCTAACATTCATTGCAGACGTTTCCTTTGGCAATTGGCCCAGGAAAATGAGACTTGTGAGTTAACGGGCTATGATGAAAAAGAACCAGAAGGACCAAGTGTGTTTCTTTCTCTTTTATAACAAAATGCATGTAAAAATTTTAGCCCATTAATTCAATATAATCTAGTATTACGCATTATGCCAAATGCATAAAGGGGTGTGTGGGTTATGATATGATATGTTGTAATTGTCCATTTTAATACTATATAATTTATATGGGGTTTGTCCTTTGCTTTTCAATTGTATACATTGGTAGACACCACTTTAGCTGTTCTTAAGTTTCCATGAACAAAGAAAATGATTAAGTCTAACCTTGAGAAGGCTGAGAATATATCCAACCCGGTTCCCACTTCGATATTTTTCTTCCTCAAATGTTTATTTCACTTGAGCATCATTCTTTTATATGACTATGTTGCAATTCTTGAGAAATGTATCAAAGAAGTGAGACATGAGAGGAGTGAATGCTTAGCAAGGTTAGGTTAAGGGCTTGACTGATTTTAAACATTTAAGTGTGATAGTAGTTTATAGGCAGTTGGAAAGCATGTGATCAGATTGGGCCTATCAACTGGGCCTGTAAAGGAATGATGTGGTGTAAGCTGAGGGGTGTAGGATGATTATTAAAGTATTTGCTTATGAATGGAGCCATCTAGATAGTTGGCTTCTTTCAATAAGCTCTTTATCTCTTAAGTGCTGGCATGTGTTGTGGGCTATTAAGACTTGGGGGCTGCTTCCTGCCTCTAAAACATGTTTCTCCATTTCTCCTTTAGGGAAATATAATATTCTGCCTTTTTAAATATTTCCCAAAATATTTCATGCTTCTGGGGTGGGGGACTTCCCACACAGGCATGGAGGCTTTTAAAAAAATTACAATAAATTAGGAATGGGAGATGAAAATTACGACAAGTCATTCAAGCTCTTTGCAGTTTATCCTCAAATGTTTTAAAACAATATTCAAGTATATCGTTTTGGGTATGATAGGAGTAAACCAAGAGTATCAAACTCATGTTGTCACAGCATCATCATGTAACGTATCACAACTTTTCCCCCCTTTGCTGTTGTAATGACGAGGCAGTCGAGTTGTTTGATCATGATCAACTGAATCATGATGAACTTTATTGGAGTTTAGTCTTGCATTTGTACACATTTTTAGTTAGCTTCAATCATTGGTTAACTTTGGTCACTGCTTAACTTCCGTTACTGTTTAGCATAGTAAATAACACAATTAATTATCTCTAGTTAAAGTCTAACATATATTTACTTCCTCTCTCTAATCCTCCTTTAGATTAGTGACTTCATTTGTCTGAGTTGTATCTGCTTGGAAATATTCTTTATCTGAGGTTTGCCATCCAAGATAGGAACATTCCTGCAATTACAGCTCTACACTTTGCTAAGCTGTTTGCCACACGTTGATGTGGCCAACAAGTTTGACACCCCTGGAGTAAACAAATGGTCTTCAAAATTAAAAATTGTAAGAGGAGGTAGCTGTGAGAGGAATAAACTATCTTAAAGGAAAACAAAACCAATTGAAAAACAGGAAAGACAAAACTGAATTGAATTAAAAAAAACATCAAATAACCAGGAACTCAAAAATAAGGCAACAGAACATGCTCAAAATCCTACTGAATATTATTTGACACATTTTGCATATATTGTCTGTTAATTTAAATGCACATGCATTGTATGATTTAGTATGTAGAAACAAATATGTAGAAGGCAGTAGAAGAGAGTGTAACCTTATAGTACCTCAGCCAATGGGGAATGAGGAGGGATGTGGAGACTGGTACAGGGCTGTATAAAAAAGGGAATCATTTGAATTGGAACTTTGGAGAGAAATGTTTGATCTCTCAGTGAAAAGATTTTGCCAGTGTCAGGGAAAGGTCAGCCTTTTGCAGTTGTGGAAAGGGAACTTCACGAGGACAGTGGTGTCATCCAAGCAGGAAAAGCCCAAAGGGAACATCAAGCCAGCCATAAAACAAACTTGCATAGGAAAAGGAATCAAATAAAAGGTATTAAAGAAGCCCCTTAAACAAAAGCCCAAATAATTAAGAAAACTAAGGAAACAAGAAAAGAAAACCCTTACAAACACAAGACATGCCAAATCAGCAAACCAAACAGACAAAAGACACAAAATATATTGCAAAGGAGACAGACAGGAGATTGCCACAAAACAAATATAAGAAACCATTAAGCAATAAAAAAAGATTAGGACGAAACCGATAATCCAATCAAACCACCCCGCAAAGTTTGCCTTCTGCACCCCACTGAGTTTACCCTCCAGCAGACATGAAGACAACCCCTGACAGGATTTAAAACATTAAGAAATACAAGCACAAGTACACACACACAAAAGGAGAAAAGGTATAAAAAATCAGGGACTTATCATACAAAGCTAGCTAGCCCAGGAACGCAGACTTCTTGCTATCTCTCGCCTTCCTGAAAAATAAAAAAGATCCAGCTTTCAAGCAGTTGTCTGTATCCTTGCACCGGAGCTCTCCCAGCGGGGAAATCGAATCCTCAGAAGAAAGGCATTTTGTCAGCCTTTCAACACAGTAATAATACTTTACCACACACTTACAATGTACATTATCATTCAGGCCTAACAACCCAACAAGAACTCGAGGTAGTTTCTAGAAACTAAGGAATGTCAGAAGCTCAGAACAGGAAGAGCCTTGTGAGGAGTAAAATCTCAACTCCAAAGTTGTCAGAATACAAAACAATTTTATTGGAGCGTTTGCAAAGATAGGTGGATTTCAATACTTACAGGCAAGAGACGACACCAGTTACAGATCTCAGCATATTTTATACATTCCTATCACCGACCTCTTGACCATCCTTCCCAGGCCCAGTTGATAGGCCCAGGTCAGTCACATGCTAACTGCCTATAAGTTATTACCATACCTAAATGGTTAAAATTAATTATGCCCATACTGTCACAAGCACTCAGCCCCTCTTGTTTTTCTATACTATGCAGTACCTGGCACATATCTCAAGCCAGAAGCTGTTCATATATTCCTTAGCAGGATTCATACATTGGGCAAACATGTCTGGCCTTGGATATGTAGTCATGTGGCTATACTTCAAAATACTGTTCTAAGTAATTTGAATAAAGAATAAACCTTATATAAATGGTATATAAACTATATGTTAGTCTACATTATGGAAAATTACAATTTACTATATTATATCTCAGACCCGGATAAAGAAACACTAAGATGTTGTTTCTCAATTTTTATCTTAAATCACGGGTGTCAAACTCGCCACGTTGCCATCACATGAGGTATCACAGCATTTTTTTCCCTTTGTGGAGCTGGGGTGAGCGTGACCTGCGCATGACGCATCCACTCCACAGGCCGCTAGTTTGGCACCCGTCTTGGAGTGTGGACTTCAGTTCCCAGAATTGCCTAGCCAGCATCTGGAAGGTGAAGTTGATACATCTTAAAGTTGCTGAGGTTGAGAAACATTGCACTAAGGGAATAGTTCAGCTATGGTAGAAATGGAAAATGTAGGTCTGTTGTGAGGAGAAAATAGCCAATTTGTAATACAGTAGTGAAAAAGCAGAACTTACATTTTTTCCACCTCTTTCAGAAACTCAACAGAAACAGATGCAGCAAGATGGCAGCAGACAGCTAGTTAGCCTGACTGACTGACTCCCTCCCTCCCTCCCTCCTTCACTCTCTCACACTCAGGTAATTGCTACACTGCTGGGGCAATTAGGAAACTTCATTTTTTTTTAATAGATAAGGAAAGATTATATTGCTAATTTAAACCTATCCAGCACTAAGTGGATTACATCTCAAAGAGACAGAAGGAAATTGTGGAGAGAATTGCAAAACTGTTCTGTTAGACGTGAAGGACCTGTGAGTCTGCCTTAAAAATAGGGGATACTAGTGCTAGATGCAGCCTGTTAGCTCAATGACTTCATCTAAGGAGTGTGCAAAAAGTTACATCAGCTATAAATTTGTGTCTTCTTTCCAGAAAGTGATAAATGAACATTCTGATAAATGGATTCCTCTCATTCAAAAAGACCCATCTTATATTCCTTGTTATAGGCAAGACATCAAAGAAAATGCAAGAGAAAAGGTGATTGGACAGGACAAAAGTAACTTCCCCTTTTTGTGGAAAATCGGTTACATGTGGTCATATATTTCCACACATTCATTAAAATGAAGTCTGATGACAGAAGGGGCATAAATTTTAAGATGTTAATAAGGAAAATGTTTGTTTGGAGTTCACGACAGACCAGATAATAATTAGTGCTAACAAGCTTTCTCTTATCAGGAGACATTGTCCAGGTATCCCATCCTATATCTTATCTTTTCAGTTTAGGAATTTTAGAAGCTATCAATCAATGCAGTCTGTAATGGTTTGAAAACTTCATTTAAAAGAGAGAAAAATAAGTCAGATTAAAATACAAAATAACTATGTTTGTTAGCAAGTATAACAATACTACAAATTCAAAGTTTTTGGTACTACAAAGTCCATCTTGTGTGGTCCTCAGACTAAGCAATTTAGGTTAGATAAAGGAAGAATGAGAGCAGACTCTTTATGATATTTTGCTACCATTAATTAATACAGCTTTCCTGCTACAAAGTCACTGATTTTAACCAGTAATTGAGCATTAAGACTTAATATAAGACATGTGAATCCAATTGTTTTATTGTTCTTAAGGAGGGAGGACCAAAAGGAGGAAAGAGATGTATGTTTTACCTACAATAAAAATGACTAAATATAGTTGCTCCTCTTAAGTATTTAGAATCTCTAAGTATTTAGAATTCCTTAAGTATTAAATATTGATCCTTAAGGCCTCTGAAATGCCTTTCTAAGGGTTGTTCATCTGGACCTATTTTTTCATTCAAATTCTTTTCATTCAAATATCCATCTTCAGTTCTAAGTTGGGAGAAAGACACTGGAAACATGGAGGCTTATTGAAAGATGGTTTATTGATGAAGGAGAACCACATGTGATTCTGGGCAGCTGAACAAAATGGAGTTGAAATTGAGTGGGTTTTTATACCTTCTTTTGGCCTTTATATTCGAGCTTCCTGTTCAAGAACATGTCCCTTAATATGCTATTGGCTGTTTTCAGATTCCCATGGGATCATGTAAGGGTCATAACTGGTTCTATAGGCAAAAGAGGAAATATAAATCCTAGGTGCTTGTCTTAGCTAATCTGGTCAACCTCTGGCTTATCTGAGCTCCCATGTTTCTGTGACTTTGAAGTTTTGACTGCTCTGGGGATGGTGCAATGAAGGGGCTTGTGTTCGGAAAGAGTGTTGGGCAATTCCAATTGATGCTAATGGCTTTTGTCCTGTGTTGGATCTTGGATGAGGGGCTATCATTATGCCTTTGTTGTGCTGCAAGGAGTTTCAAAATATCCTGTCTTGAATAGATTTCTACCTGCAGTATTTGCTTTGCTTATGAATAGAGACATCTAGATAGTTGGTTTCTTTCAATAAGGTCTTTATCTCCTTAAGTGCTAGTATCTGCTGTGGACTATTAAGAAAAACCTGGGGGCTGCTTCCTGCCTCTAAAAACATGTTTCTCAATTTCTCCCTTTGGGGAAATATTACGTTCTGCTTTTTTAATATTTCCCAAAATATTTCATTCTTCTAGGAGGAGGGTGGGGCTTCCCACATTCTATTCTGATTTTCTTTGGAAAACTTTTTTAAATTGTGAATCACTTTTTAAGCTTCACACTGTTATTTTGGAGTTTTTTATTTCCTTTTTTAGTGGGTATTCTATGTTCTATAATATTATTTCTATCACTTAACTTTTACCTATATCAGACATTTTTAAAGACAATGCTATGTATTTAATTTAATAAAACATGCCTTATATTTCTTTTGTCCTATATCCTCTAGAACAGGGGTCCCCAACCACCGGTCCCCGGACCGGTACCGGTCCGTGGAACATTTTCTACCAGGCCGCCGGTTTGCTGAGCGCCGCCATCTTGTTTCGATGAGAAAGTTTTTTTTAAAGACTCCAATTTTTCTTCTTTCCTTTCTCCCAAAATGAAAATACGAAAAATGAACTGCATAAAGTTCTGCTACAGCAGGCATTCGTTCCCCCAAAAAGGAACTCACAAATTACAGAACAAAAAAAAAAGAGAGAGGTAGGACCAGGATATAGGCAGACGCAAAACTTTATATGCAAAAAATAGCCAATCTGGGCGGTTAGGCCTGAGGAAAGTGTGGGGCGGCGGGGAATGGTAACAGCCGGCATGCATTTTTCAAAAGAACCACACAGGCTGCTGAGCCCTGGACAGAAAGAGTGAGCCGAGTAATGTTTTGTTGCTTCCTGATTGACTAATTTCAAGCTCCTGGCTGCACTAATCGGGCAGCGCCGTGTCGCTCACGTGACCTCCAGGAGCGAGATTAAATTCAAACGGCCATGTAGGAGGATATCAGGGAGTCGGTTGCGCCGCTTCTGCGGGAGAATCTTTTTGTTGCAAGGCAAGCGGGTGGGTAAGCGCCGTGAGGTGGGTGGGGCCAGATGGGGTGCCGCTGTTAAAAAAAAAAACTGAGTGAAAACAAATTTAATTTGGATTTAGTGGAAGGACAAGTTTTCCACTTTGTTGGATGGGTTCTAGTTGAATAAATGAAGCCGAAAAGGGGGACTCTTGCTTTGGGATCGCTCGGCTCACCTTGTCATGTGTGCTGATGCCGGTACCTGGCCGCAGATCATTTTGTGATGCCGGTACCGGGCCATGGCATAAAAAAGGTTGGGGACCACTGCTCTAGAACATCCCTTCTAATAGTCTATACCCAGATAACCAGGGCACAGCACCAAATAAACAATTAGAAGAAACAGTACCCTATCAAGGAACCATCAAGATGAAGTTATACCCTCACCAAGAGTGATAACACAATCTACTATAAATAGCCAGCAAACTCCCCTCTCCCCTGCACTGATTATGATAGCTAGAGTGATAATGAAATGTCTGCTGGGAAACAACTCAGCACCAAGAACTCAGGACATAAGCAATTGACAGGCTGTCAATTTTCATTCTGAGGTTTGTAGGGTGTGATAGGTCACTAATTTCTTATCACAATGAGAAACTGAACAACTGTTTTTCTGTGAAAAGTACGTGTCGTTATTCTTATAAAGCTGTTTAAGTCTTTTTTTTTTCTTTGTTTGATGTGTTTCTGGTCATAGATTCACAAAATGTGGGCAATCTAATTAAATCTAGATTAAGAAGGAGACCCTGCAGCTGAAGGTTGTTTTTTTAATTTATCTCAAACTCAGCTGCAAATTCTGCCTCTGAATCAAGATTTTTAAAAACTAGCATGCTTTCTGTCAGTTTTGCAATCCCTTGTAGAAAAAGGAAACATCTGGTACTCCACTGAACTTTAATTAACACTGCTATCCTCTGTACACCTAAAAAACCAAAAGAAATTGGTTCAAAGCCCTAATATCCATTCACAGAAACAACCTATAGACTATTGCACAACTAAAGCCCTCCAACGGGAAATACGTCTTCTCATGTGTCTCCTTTCAAAAACAGCATACTTCTTTTAGTTAGTGATTTTCCCTTGATGATAGCACTAGTTAAAGATCTTATCAATGGAATAAATATAAACAGTACTGGACATGCCTCATAAACAGCTATTATTTGGTTTTATTTGGAAGACACTAGCAAGTTAAAAATCTATTTCTTCAGCAAACCTGTCATTAAGAGGTTGGAGTTACCATGCTGAAGGGAAGTGACAGAGCAGCAGTTACACAAAGTAGATATTTGGAAACAAGTTCTGAATAGCTTGTGTAAGGGGTTGTTTTTCTTCCACCACTTTTCTGGAAATAGTGTGGGTAAGATCAGTGGAAAGGAAACTGGCCACATCATTTTCAAATTTTCTCTGCTCATCCTTTGTTTCCTCACATATGCAAAGCTGCTTCCCATACTAGTGTAGGAAGAAAACAAGTCTCCATTTGTTCCTTCCAACTGGGACAATGTGATCAGCACCAATGAATGAAATAAGAAGTGAGCTGCAAGAAAGGGGGTTTTTATTTTGGAAAGGTGAGCAAGGAGCTGCTGATACAGTTCTACAGAGCAATTATTGAGTGTCATCTGCACCTCTAATAACTGTCTGGTTTGGTTCTGCAACCCAGCAATAATTGTAATCCTTTTCAAAAAGTAATGGGAAGATTTATCACTTATTTTTGCTCACTCACACAGGCTGTTACTAATTCTTCTGGCTGGGAGATTTAAATTAAGTTCCATACAGTATTTAACAGTAAGCTGAATTCTTTTCAGAGATTATAACCTCATAAAAGAAAATTATAATATCAATGCATAGAATCTATCCAACTGATTCAGGGATAGTTACTGCTGGCATATTATACATAATCCTGCAAATACACTGGTTACTCAGTTTCCAAGTGAGAATTGTAGCAACAGCTGACGAACAACATTCCCACTCTGAAGCATTTATTTTATTTGTAAGGCCACTCATCTTACATCTTTGAGCAGCTCACAACAGAGGTAAAACAAGTACTATCAAAGTTAACAACACAGTAAAATTACAAAAACCCTGTGCCTTCATCATCATTTTAGGATGCCCTGCAGCAAACTCCAATTACCCTCATTCTATTCTTTTTGTTCTATTATATTGTTCCAAAGCGTTAGTTAAAAAGCCACATCCTCATGGCCTTCCAAAGGCTAGAAGACACGTGTGCGTATGTTGTCAATTCAAGAGGGGGGGGAGTGTTCCACGAGGTAGGGGCAGCCATTTGGCAATTTTAAGCTGTGTGGGATTTCAACCCCCAGAATTCCTCAGCCAACACGTAGGTGAAGTCCACCCATCTTAAAGTTGCCAAGGTTGAAAACACCGGAGAAACGTTTCCTCGGCGCATCTTGTGCTTTTCTTTTCTCGCACCTCCGTATCAGAGGAAACCAGCGCGAGCGCCCCCCTCCCTCACTTCAAGGGCTCAGAAAAACCGACAGTGAGGTAAAGGCCGCGCGCCGGCAGTGACGTTGTTTTTGCTTGCCGGCGGGGGGTCGATATTTCCTCCGCTTCGAAGAGTCGTGCGAGTCTCTTTGCCAAGGTGTCCGGAGGCTCAGCTATGGTGACAGGCGGTCAAATAGGCCCTGCTGGCGGGACTTCCGGCGCGGTTACCCCTGAAGGTTTGCGCGGCTGGATCCGAGGAGCTTATCGCTTTGCCACAGACCGCAATGACTTCCGCAGGTGAGAGAGGCATTGAAGAGCTTCGGGTCTCGACCAGACACCTTACTGGAAAAAAGAGGGAGCGCTTTGCTTCTCGTGCCTTTATAAACTCGTTTTCCCCTCCCTGATCTTAGCACAGGCCGCGGCTGGGAACTGTGGAAGGTTAAAAGCCCAACAATATATGTGCCTCTCGATGTATCGACGTTCGTTAATCTTGAAGCTATAATTGGGAAACACGTGAAGAATTAGGGATTTCAGGGATTACTATTTGCTCAGGAACACAAGTGGTGTTATGTCCTTCTTGGAAAGTTTCCATAAATTAGCTAGTCACTGTGGAATTACCACTACATCTGACAGGCCTTGAGGCACTTAAGCTCTTGTGGCCTTAAGATGTACAGAAGAGCTACATCAAAACAACAGGCATCATGCATTGCCTTCCTATGTATTTTCTTTAGTTTGTCATTGCACCTCATAAAATCAAACACTATCTTCAGTGCACATCATGACCATGAAAATAAACACATCCTTCACTCTCCACACATTGAACCGAAAACCACACCACACCACACCAACACTGCACTATACAGCAGAATTCAAAAGAGGTACTGCCCTGGGATAGAAGCTATTTTTCAACCTATTTGTGCTTGTTTTTATTATTCTGTACCGTCTGCCATATGGTAATAGTTCAAAAAAAGAAAGGCTGCCCAGGATGAGATGGATCTTTGAGAATGTTTTGAACTTTCTTAAGGCAGTGGGAGCTATAAAGCTCTTCCAAAGAGGGGAGAGGGCAACCAGTGATCTTCTGGGCAATGACATTAACCCTCTGGAGTGCTTTCCTATCTGCCACTGTGCAATTGGTAAACCATACAGAGGTGCAGTATATTAAAATGCTCTCTATGGTGCCGCGGTAGAAGGTCACCAGCAGTTTTTCATTCAGTTGTTTTCTGAGGAGTCTCAGTATAATCTCTGCTGGGCCCTTTTGACTAGGGCTGCAGTGTGGGCACCCCAGGCCAGGTCCTCTTTTAGGGTAACACCCAGAAACTTAAAACTGGCCACTTGCTCCACTCTGTCTCCATTGATAAGCAAGGGCTGGATGTCTGATCTGTTCCTTCTATAATCCACTATAAGCTCCTTGGTCTTATTGGTATTGAGGACCAAGTTATTGTCTCCACACCAAGAAAGCAATCGTTCCACCTCATCTCGGTAAACAGACTCACACACACCCCAGATAAGTCCCACCACTGTTGTATCATCTGCAAATTTAGCAATAGTATTATTAGCATGAGTGGGAATGCAGTCATGCATATAGAGAGTATAGAGTAAGGGACTCAACACGCAGTATTAAAAGACTTTGGGTTAGAAAAAGTCCCTCCAAAGCATTGGAGAACATAATTTCTGCAATTGAAAAAAAATTATTTGAAACACACTTTTAGTCCTTCTTGATAGCAAATTCTGTATTAGCATTCTGTATAATCAGTATCAGTTGTCATTAGCTCTCACTTGCATTTGTTACAGAAACCTCAT
The DNA here is from genome assembly GCF_049901715.1 of Pseudonaja textilis. Lineage (NCBI taxonomy): Eukaryota > Metazoa > Chordata > Lepidosauria > Squamata > Elapidae > Pseudonaja > Pseudonaja textilis. The sequence goes on along the minus strand of NC_141992.1, from coordinate 46,989,292 downwards.
AGTTAATCTGGGACTCTTTGCAGTAGGTGTCTGGGTAGCCAGAAACTTAACAGACATTGATTTGATGGCACCACAACCTGTTGTATAATTAGGTGAGTATATACCATAGTGTGTAATTTCTTAATGTTTCTTCTCATTAAGCAAATTATTCATTTATCTCAACCCCAATTATTAAACTGATTACACTTGTTTTACACAAGCAACTCAGCTCGATCCAATGGTAATGATACCAGACTAGAAACCAGGAAACTGAGTTCTAGTTCTATCTTAGGCATGAAAGCCAGCTGGGTGACTTTGGACCAGTCCAACTCAACTCACAGGGCAGTTATAGGAAAATAGAAGGAAAGAATTTTAGATATGTTTGCTGCCTTATATTATTTAAAAATAAAGGCAGGATTAAAAAATCCTTTAAAACCCTTGTTTTTTTTAGCAAAATACAATGATACCAAAATGACTATCTAGTGACACATATAAGTGCCACAATTATATATTTGTGTCCCAATAGCTCATGCAAATATGTAAGTTATGGGGCATAAAGCATGTTTTGTTATTTTCAGCCCTTCCCTTCCCTAATGTATGAAATGTGCTACATTCATAAGCTTTGTATTGGTTACTTTAAATATCAGCTCTTTATTATTTTTCTTAAAATTAAGATTATGCAAAAATATCTATTTAATTTAATTTTTAAATTTTAATGAGTTTTCTAATATTGCCACAAGTTAATTTGGGAGCAGATGGATTTTTCTCCTGTCCTTGAGATGGAATAAAGTATATTGTTTAAATTCACAGCTTTCACAGCCTACCTTTTATCAGACCTCAGGAAGACAGGTAGTTTTGCTGCCCTCACAGAAAGTAACAGTTCTCCAAAAACAGCTGTGTGAAGAGTCCTACCAATCCTGAACAGAGACTCTGTCCTGCTACAGATAAAACAACTTAGGAAAGTTATATAGCCCTAAGAGGCAGGTGGAAGGTGGGATTTCAAAGCAATATTCTGTCTCCCTAAAGTCAGAAATTCTCAATGAAACATAATTGCCTCAGTAACTAAACCAACTGTTCTTGGGTGGAGGGGGGACAGGCACTCAGTTTGGGCCTGATAATTATTGGCATGCAGCTTTCCAAAAGAGCTTGCTCCAGTCTTTTTTTACATTTGGTATTGATAGTAGGTAAGGGAGATTCAACTTTTCCCAGTCTGGTTTCTGGTGCATCCATTGTCAAGGAGAAAATTTGAATTCAGTCCTTTCTTCTTGTTAGTTGTGCCAAACTTTTCTTCTTCCAAGGCTTTTCTTCCTTCCTATTCTCAAGGCCCCATGTTTATTATTACTCAATGCATGGAATTTCCTTTCAGGAATTCTGGGGGTCAAATGCAGCAAACTGAAAACTGGCTATATCCTTGGAAAAACTGGTAAATAAGAAGCATCAAATGTAATTCTTCGCAGAGGCAGGAATTGAATGAGGTCCTGCAGAGCCATTTGATTTGTATGGCATAGGAATATCAACCTCCTAGTAAATAGATGGTTGGTCTTCCACAAAGTATTTTTAAGTGAATAATTTGAAAACCCAAATTAGGCAGCATTGATGAAGTCCCTTTAGCAGCCGTAGCAAAATTAACTGCCAAATGGTTATTATTCCTACAGCATGCAAATTAGAGCCCCCGTAACTTTCTGGAAGCACCTCCTCTACATGCATGAAAATGTTTGCATGAGGTTTTCTTCCCTTCTCCCAAGGAAAACACTATTTTCAAGCCAGAGTACCTTGGATCAGCTTCAGCCTGCACTTCCAGTGTTCTGGCAATGAGATGGAGGTTTTGCTATAAGGGTATTTCCTCAACAGATGATAAATAGAAAGGAGGCTGTGTACTTGATTTCTACTATAAAAACCCTTTTACCAAGTTCTGGCATTTCTTATACCACAACCATTTTAACATAAGGGAATGGTTGAATGTATTGTTCTTATTTGAAAATGCAGAAGGAAAATACTACCAAAGTCTATAGTTTTGTACAAATATTGCCATTAAACCTGTTTAGACTTTGTGATACGATTTGTTCACATACTGGAATATTGTACGCATATCTAAGCAGGCATTTTAGCAAAGGTTTGTAATTTTATTTGGACTTGTCTGCAAGAAATACATTAAAAAGAGAGATTTGGTATAAAAGAGTATTTAGTGGTGGTTGGGAGACTATTAACTATTAAACTGATTAGAGTTATTCTTGTATCCCTGAAACTACACCCTTGCTAAGAGCATACAGCAAATGTGATGTCTTTTTCGATAAGTGGATTTGAAGATTTAATCTGAGATATTAATTCTGTAGCCTTCCTGAAAATATGAAAATGTACAATCTTTCTTAAAATCTTCATTACTTATCATTAAGCAATTGCAGTCATCACTATGATTAGCTATATAATTTTAAAATCTTTTAGGATTTATTTTACATTCTTCTAGAATAAGAATTTGAAAATGAGAGTTGTGTGTAAGTTATAGATTATGTATTTATGATAAGGCTATATATTGCTTTTATTCAGTTGAGCAGTGCCATCAACCCTCTAATATTTTTACCATTACATTTTTTACAGATTTTACAAATCTGAACTTCCATCTTCTATATGAAAAAATAGCAAGAATTGGAGAAAACAAAGACAATATTTTAACTCTACATCATTCTTCACTATGTTTAATTCTTTGGCAGCATTAGGTTTTATACTCAAATAATAATAGATAACAGTATTCTGTTGTTGTTGTTTTTGCTAAAATGTTTTTGATATATATATATATATATATATACATTATTTTGCAGAATTGAACTGTTAGATTCTGACCTGAAATGTGAAATAAAGACATGCCAGTGCACTGAATTTTTTTCTTTTTTAATAGGAAATTTCAGCTTACAAAACAAGGTAAAAAGAGTAGAGATTTACAAAATCATAAAAACATGATTCATATTTCACTTTTAAAGAAGTAACAAGCCCCAGTCCTGTGTTTAAGTAGGACTATTAACTATTGAACGGAAAAAATACATTTTAAAAAGGCCTAGGTGAGGGTTAATTATGGACAACTTTCAGCCAGTATAACAGTTGTGTGGTGCTTTGAGCTGATTTAAGTTATACACGAAAAAGAATTCTGTTGCATAGCATTTTGATTCCTTGAATTGCTTTATGTGCCTTTCAAGTTAACTGGAAACTATTTATGAAAGATGCATTTTTTAACAGTTGAAATGTTTTACCTCTTTTGGAAGATTGCCACTGCCTTTGCAAGACATCATTTAATATGTTAGCAGAAGCAGAATGATTTTTCATCAGAAGTATTTTTCAAAATATGGATAAAAGATAGCTTAATCCAAAAGATACACAAGCCAATAAATCGATCAGTAGTCATCATAGACAAAATTAGAGAACGAAAGGATATAGAATGTAATCCTGTCAGAGCTGTATTTAATGGACAGAAATATTTCCATCTTTGTGTCACTAAAGGTTCTTGCATTAAAAAATATTTTAAAGCCGCCTAAACATATCAAATTAGATGAAGTTGAAAAACGGATTGACAGACTGCTGGATATTGACAGGTCTGTCCACTTTTATTCACTTCCATTCTACAAAACCGTGTAGAAGAGGCAGTATCATATACACCGCAAGTGTAGAATAAGACCGCTTCAGTAATTAAGATATAAGTAGTAAAAAGTGAAGCTGTAAATTACTACTCATAACTCTTTCCAAAGAGAAAAATGTAACAATTTTTGCTACTCTTAAAGTAAGAATAATTTAGCAGTAAGAAAAAAGTAGAGAATCCTTGCATTTAGGAAGTACCTTTAAAATCAACTTTTCAGTGTGAAATAGGGTTTTTTTGGTGTCAAAATATATCAATTCTCAGAGAAGACCTATTGAATTTTGTATACCGAAAACCCACAATCTAATCCAAGCATTCAGTATACTTTGGGTAAAAGCAAGTTCTATACAATTTCAAAAAGCAAGTAGAAATAAAGCCTACTTCTTAATTTTAGTCTCATACGGCTAATATACTAAATTTTACATTTTATAGAAATAAATTCTCTGAGTTGATTGGAATGGGAAAAGAATTAAGTTTGTTTGCTGGCAGAATACTTTCTGCTGGAATAACATCAATTCTAAACCCAAACTGCTTCAACTACCACTTCACTTACTAGAAGTTAATTTTTAAGTCTCCCAATTGTTAATAATGTATCCTGCAGAACTAATAATGTATATGCATTGGGATTTCCTAAGTGGTGGTAAACATTTTACTAAGATCTCTATTCATCTTATATTTTGCTGGATTCCTAAATAATAAAATTGATTTTCCTTAAATGTAGAATTATAGCAGCACTAGGAACAAGTTTATGTTTGTCTTTAGTTCCAATCATTTCAATATATGCTGTATTGGATTTGTGAGGAATTTTACACTACGTATCAGGAGTATTAGAAAGCATCCACAATAGTATAATTTTACTATTAAATGTATAGATGTAATAAATTCTTTCGCCTTACTGCTAGGCTGAATATATAGAAGAGGCCATTTTAATTTTACTAAGAAATAGTGGCAATTGAGAGGTGGATTTTTAGATTCAACTGATAATGCATGAGCCTTTCTGTTCAAATGAAACATTTTAACACTTGGTAGTGTATTTAACATCTCCATTTATAATTCCATTTAAAGTAAATTTGAAGAGCACAGTTCAGCCTGCATCAGCATTGTTGCATGCTCTGCATTACAGCAGTCCTGAGCCTATTGAGAGATGCTACAACTCAAAATAGGCATATTACAGCTATGCAATAATAACCATGAATAATCTTATTCAAAGTACTGTATTCAAGAATGCATTTTCAGTTATTAGAAAATTAGATGTCAGGTCCAATTTCATGAAATAGTACTCAGTATATGGTTGATTTGTTAATCATTTTTTATACTGAAACATATATATGCCTGATACATATTATTGAAGAATTATCTGCATGACGATATGTTGAGTCATTGTCATCTTTAACAGAAGTAAGAGAAAGAACATCATGGCAAAAGAGAACCATTATCATGCAAGGCACCAGTCAGTAGTTTAAGAGCCTTTTTCAAACTGCTTTGTCAATAAGCTGCTCTAGGCATTCTTGCCAATTGTATTTTAATTACGAATTACTTGCTTAAAGAGGAATAATCCTATCTAAAAAAAAATTAAAAATAACCACAAAGATTTAACACAAAACCCAAAATGATCTACTTTTGAGCAAACCATTTGCATCATTAGAAATACAGTATTTAGACATATACAATAAAATACATCAAGTTGCTGGTAGGAAACATTTTTCCATTCACATACAGATAAGAAATGTTTAAAAAAACCTCCAAACCTGCTACCTAAGTATTGTAAAGACTCAGATTTGGGAGTGAAGAAACTAAAAACTTGTGTCCCATGCAAAATATAGTTAGGTACAAGGCACCATTTTAAACTTTAAAAAATTGTTCATAAAGATTTATCAGGAGGGAAAATGAATCCTTTTCCCAACTTTCACTCAATCCATAAACATAGTCAACAATACTGTTGGATGTGGCTGCAAGTTGTGCTGGGGATAATTGTTATTTCAAAATTAACTTGTTCACTTTCCTTAGATTTAACATTCATAAAATATGGAATTCTACCAGAGATTGTATATATAGAGAGACATACTTTTTTCTTAACATCTCCTTATGAATCCATACATTTACTTGTGCATTTTAATTTCTCTTTGTAAAAACTTTCCCTGAAAATCAAATGAAAACAGCTCATTTAAAAGCAACAGCAATAAAAAAAGGTCTCCATAGTTCAGCTTTATTGTACAATGAAGAAATATGCTAGGATATTGTCCTAATTAATTTGCTTGAAAAAGTTGGTAATATTTTCCATTGTTATAGGAACAATAGCCATTATTTTATTTTTTTTCCTTTCTTCCTGTGTGTTTATTTTTATTAGGTGCTGTTTATTCTGCAAATTTTTAGAGATAACAGGTGTATCAAATTAAAATCTGATTTATATCTGATTTGATAGTCCTTTAAAAAAGTTATGTCCTGAATTGCTTCACTCAACTTTATTTTTCATCACTAGTTTTGGCAACAGGCACAGAATTAGCTGATTCAGTTTTAAATGTAGCCAGCTTACTTTTGTAGGTAAATTTAAAAGTTGTTTCCCAAAGATTTTTATGCAGAAGTAAGTTACTCAAGTTAACGGGCTTGCTTCCTAGATAGCATTCTTAGGACCATGTTAACATGACTAAACTATTTGCCATGATTTAACAGGTACGTATAGGATTTTAGTCATATCTTTGCTGGTATACTATGTTTTGTGTGAATGAATCACTACTCTATGATAAATATTTTCAAATCAGGGCTGGTTGATCCTGTCAACCCTGCAATTAATATACAAACAAAGGAATTGAATGTGGCTAGAAAAAAAACAAGGGAAGACATGGTATCATTTATTATTCTGTTAGGCTTTGATTATAATGGCAATAGATAGAATTATTTCATTTTCTGCCAACCAGGACACTTTAAAACAGTGTACAAAGAATAGCAAGAACATTGCTTGCAGCAGATATAAAAGAAACAGCATAAAAAATGCTATACACTATCGCTTCCAAATAAAAGCTAATATTACAGAAACCTCAGTGTTGGGAATAGCAAGCTCAATCCAAAAGTAAGTTACTTCCATCTCTCAAGATAAATCTCTTAATTGCACATTTTTATATCTCATGGCACTATTAGCCACATGAGAGACTATGACTTCAAATATTGGGAAATGTAAAACAGTCATGGCTATTAATACACCCACCCCTCTATTATCTTCTCCATATATCTCCTATAAGTGCCAGGTGTTCCTATTTATTCAAATATGGATGTAATACTCAAACAGTATTAATGGAAGCTGTGCCAGCTTTTGATCAATCTTTTTACTGTATTTTTGCTTTTTCTAGAGGTGGGTAACCTTTGAGGCTTCCATAGTTCTGAATACCTCACAGTGATAAATTCTTCATCAGCCATTGCCCACAAGGACAAGAAAGAAGGAGATGGGCACATAAGAGAGCTTAAGAACTCAAATCTCTTATAGAATCCATGAATTAGAGCCACTGAGAACTGGTCTAGCTGCCAGGTGGCATTTTTTTTTCTTTGAGAGTAGAAACAACTGGAATGTTACATGCAAGATATTCTTGATTATGTGAATTCTTGGGGTGGGGTGGAGTTGGGACAAGAAGATATTTTATGGCACTTGATGAGGAAGACAACAAGAAAACAAATAATGGGAGAAAAAAGAATGAGTAAGTGCAAATGGCAGTGGCTGAAAGATCTTAATTTATAAAAATGACCACCTTTCATTTTTCTTTTGAGGAATAATCTGAAAAAATGATAATGAAGCAAAATAAGTGAGGCCTGTACATCAGCCCCAACTATCTTTCCTGGAGATAATCCTTACAAAGTTCTTGCTGTAAAAATCATCGTGCTGATTTTTGTACTGTAATTCACCTTTCAAAGTCAATCCTACCAAAATAAAGCCTGCTCTTGATTCAAGTTTTATTACATTCCTTAAATGTCTTAATAATTACAGTAGTTGAATTGTGAATTTATTATCAAGAATGCTTCTGCTAAAAAAAAACCTTTCTGGAACGGAAATTATGTTTTATAAGTCACATCTGGGCTCTGAGTGTTCCTATCTGTTTGACTAGAAACTATAATTTGACAATCAGAAAGTGAATAATAGGATCAAGGCTAATACTGCAAATAACAATCCCATGCACTTCCAATATAGTTCCCAGCAGGATGAGAAGAGACAATTCGGTAGGTTTTTCTTTAATTATTTTGTGATTCAATTTCATCAGGAATTTGCTGGTGGATTTAAAATACCAGATTCAGAATTACCATAAGAAAGCATGTAAAAACACTGCATGTGCCAGAACCATGTCCACTTTTGTTTTTAAAAACCTCCAGCTTCACACTACCATATTTGAGTTGGGCTTCTTACAGATTTCCATAGACATTGATTCCTCCCACCCTGCTGAAAGCTGAATCGTACACACAGCGATTTATATTCTAGGTTGGCTAGTACAAATACAGTCAGCTATTAAAGACTGAATTTTTCAAGGCTATGTACAAACCAGCAAAAGAATCCAGTTCATGTGTTTTAAGTGAATAACATGGGATTTGTATGCTGCACATCAGTACTTCTTAACTGAAAGGCAACAAGTTGCTTAGCTGCAATGAGGTCTGTATTTTCCAAATATGCCCTTGCACTGGAACAGTGTAATCATGAAAGGTTAATAGGTAAAAGTAGCCATAATAAATTGGATGTTAGTGATATTTAAAGTTTACATGAAGTGGTCAGGGGCTTTTCCTTTTAAGATATACAGTATACTAGATTCTTACTGTTAGATTTCCAGAGCTGAATGTATTATGTCACTGAGACAGCAAGAAAAGCAACTGGGGAAAAAGAGAATAGAGGTGTACAATTTAGGTGCAATCTTTCTCTATAAGACTCCAAAATAAGCCTCTTTAAGATTTCCCAAAAATACAACGAAGGGAAAACTGAATGGAAAAATGGTCATGAAAAGGAGGTTAGGGTGAAATGAACTTGTCACTCTATGTAATGGCTACTATATTCCTGACCATTTTTTCTTGTATATGCAAAAATTTTATGCGTTTAGGGTAAGAGTTGATTTTTAAAAATCTGTGTTTGTTGAACCACGTGTCAGTAATACTAAAAACCTAAGCTTCACTGTGAACCTGAATGGATTCACAAGACCTATTCATGCAGTGATCATCATAGGATAAACAGTAGATGATGGAAGTCTTGAAAGTAATGTATCCTATAGTAAGTATTATAATTACACAAGAAAAGTTAGGTTGCAAATTCAGTTTATGTAGCTGTCTTGTTAGCAGCTAAGAATAAGATTAGGTGGGGGAAAAAAACTACTTGTAATTTTTAGCATAGGTTCAAATTGAAGTATGCAACAAATTACTCAGATATATATATAATTTCCACTTTTGTTCTAATAGATTGGGGTAATTGTAGGGCACAAACATTTGTTTTGTTACCTGAAAGATATAAACAAGGACCAATGAGCATATTTTCCCAGTTTAGAAAAATCATTGTTTTTGTATAGTACAATTCTATCTACCTAGATTATGTTGGTTGGAAAGAACAATGTATAATTGGTGAGTTATTTACACCAAGAAGTGTAACAACAGCTCACCACATCAACAGAACAGAGATAGAATTCTACTATTCATTTATTTTCTTAAGTAATGTATAGATTTATGGTCAGTTTAATGGCTTTGTATCCTGTCTGTACACAGAAGTTTTGAATGTACCTACTTTTTCATACCACATAACAATTCCTCTTTGAAAGAAGAAAAATGGTCATACACATTGGAGGCTGTTACTCTTTGTTTGGAGAAGGAAGGGTTTACAAATGCATCTGCCTTTTTAAAAAAAAATAGATGCTCTGCTACAATCTTATAGAACCGAGTTGCACATAGTAGGAGAACAAATTTTCCAGATGGTGGATCCAAAATTCTTGCAACAGTACTTGTTCTTGCCTAGCCGAATTAATTCCAAGGCTTTTGAAAAAGAATCAATTGATTGAGAATAATGTCTCCTTTCAGGGGAGTGTCAGTCTTCTAACATTGTGTTTAGACAGCACCTGAGCTTGAAGTTGTGTTTCTGAGATACTTGCTCTGCCCTGTATAGTTCTTTGTGTATAAAAAAGAATGTACGCTTGGGTTTTGCATACCTCCTCCACGCTACATACATTCAGTTTGGAGTCATTGCAGTGGACCCAAAACCCTAAAAAGGAGAAAAAAACATAGAATATTAATGGCAAGATTGTGATCCAACAAATTATTCTTAAATAGTCATTGGGGCAAGACATCCAAAGAATAATGCCAATCAATTCCATAAGAGAAGGTTTGAGATTCTGATTGTGCCTTAAAGACTCTATTGATCTCAGTTTTTCAGTTTCATTGATATTTCTGAATGATAGTTAAGAGAAAAAAATAATTCTAATTCTTCCTACTGGAAAAATGTAATACAAACATTTTATTTAAAAAAATGCAATAACTAATTGGAAACAAAGCAATTAAATTCTTCAAAGCAGATTTCTCAAAAGTTTTTCAGCTTAAGTAGTGGCTCTGATTCTGTTTCACATGCGCACACACAAGCAAAAAAAGCAAGCTTGAGAAAGAAAGTAACCTCTTTTTTAAAAAAACAAGCAATAAAGTTTCTCCTCATTGTGTTTAAGCAACAGAAACCTAATAGATTTTTTATTCCAATGTTATTATCAGTGCACAGTGAAAGCTGAGCAATATAAATTCACACAAAACAAGTATGTTTTTATGGAAGAGATAAATTTATAAGATGCATTAATTTTCCCCCTGTAATAAGGCTCACGCACCTCCCTCTGTGTTGTAGCAATATGCCGTGTAATGTCCTGAGCCAAACCCTTTCCCGTGATGCATCACCACAGCCGAGAGGTCATAGACAAAGGTCTCTTTGTCAAGAGAGGAGAAAGTATCCCTGCAGCAGTAAGGTTCCATGTTTAATACCTGGTCAAAGAGGACATGGACCCCAATCTTCTCACGGTGATTACGTCCAGACCACCTGCAATTTGAAAAAAAATTAATCAAAAGGACTTTTAAAATGAAAAAAGATCTGATGCAACATCCTTGAAAAAATTAATATACCAATTATTCTCATTATTTTATACATTTTCAACTAATATTTTTTTCAAATTTGATTGACATTCATTTAGTGTTTTTAAATGCATTTATGGTAGGGCTAAGGTTCTTAATGTCCTGGGAAACTATCAGCACTGATTATGCTGCCAAATATAACAAATTCTTTGTTGTTCTAATCATTTAGTCGTATTCTACTCTTGGCAACTTTATAGGAAAGTGGCCTCTATTCTACTCTGTAAAGCAAAGGTTTCTTTCAATTTTTGCAAGTTCAACTTTGTATCAGATTTGATGTTACCAAATCAGCATGTTCTTTGTGTGCGTTCCATTCTTCTTGTTCCACTAACCATTCCTAGCATCATTGCCTTCTCCAATGAATTTGCACGTATGACTTAGCCAAAGCAAATCAGATGTAGTCTTATGATTGTAGCTTCTAGTGATGTGTCCGGTTTTATACAATTAGCACCTCTCGGTTAATTGCTCTGGCTGTCCATGGTATGGTATACGCAATAATTTACACCAGCATCATATTCAAAGGCATCAAGTCTTCAATCAGCCATTCTGTGTCCAACTCTCATAATCATACACCATTATAGGGAAAACATTTGCTCTAATTAGTCTGCTTGTTGTATTTATATCAATATCTCTATTTTTCCAGATCTTATTCATGTTAACCATTGAGTATGGCTTAAGGTTTTCCTGTGCTTGATTTCAGAAGTAGAACTGCCACCGTGAACAATTTTGGATCCAAGGAAGATAAATTTTTGAATTAACTCAATTTCCTTCTTGTTGATTTCAAATATCTCATGTCCATTTGCAGCTGTTGTCATTAACTTTGTTTTCTGGATGTTAAGACTCGATCCCACTTTCTCACTTTCGTCCTTGATCTTTCAGATTACTTTTTCCAGGTCTTCCTTATTTTCAGCCAATTGTCTTATATAATCTGTGTACTTCAAATTATTTATGGTTTTCCACCCAATCTTAACTCCAACATCAGTCAATCTGAGATCTAATTTCAGCATGATTATTTCAGCATACAGATTGAACAAATAAAGTCATAAAATACGTCCCCATCTAACCTTTATGGCAATAATTCAACAAGACTCAAATAACAAATGTAGTTATTGATATATACTTCCTGGAAGGAAGGATGTTTCTTTTCCCCTTTGAAACCTGTATGTATAGAACAGCATACTATCTACTGACTATCAATCAGCTCTACAAAAGAACTCACATTACTGTAGTTAATACTACAACAAACTTTTTCCACTATGGCTTCCACCAAGCATAGAAATGTTGTGAAGAAACCTTTCAGAATCTTCAAAGAAATGGAAGCAACAGACTTATTTATTAAAATTATATAAATATAAAACTTCTCAAAGGCCAGAAGTAACTTTTCCTTTACTGTAAACTGATCATTAAAAGAAACATCATGCTGACTTCCAGTTTGAGCTTCTTTGGGGATGGACCGAAATCCACGATCATGCGCCGTTTCGATCTGTGCTTGCTGCCGGAGCGCCCCAAGCTGGCTGGATTCGGGGCTAAGCCATCCTGTAGAGGTGGTGAAGAGGGGGGAGACTGCCAGCAGGGTCGAGGAGAGCAGCATCACTCCTCCTCAGCTGGTCATTACTCCCTTTCCTGAAGGCGGTTGCAGTGGTGGTCAGAAATGGCCACCTCAGAGAAGAACTCGATCGGAAAAGAATGTGCAGGAGGAAGATAAGAAGAGAAAGTTTGGGTTGACCGGGTTGAACTGAAAAGCAACAACGTAAGGTACCCTGGAATTTGAACTATAAAAAATAACATTGTTCCCAAAGAAGATTTTGAAGCAGTGAAGGAGAGAGGGAAGGGAAAGGATTTTTTTTTCTTCCCTTCCTTATACTGACAGCTAAGAGATTTAAGTAAGAAATAGACAAAAATCCACTTTGACATCAATAGGCATTTAAGCTGAAAATAAAATGTCAAAGGGATAATAAAGATTTTTGGATACTCAAAAACCTTTAAAAGCAGGAAGGGAGAGAAAACGAAAGAACAAAAGGGCGGGATCTGGAAAAATGGAGGAGACTACCTGGAACTAAAAGGAACTTACAGTGAAACTTTAACAAGATTCCTAAAAGATACATTCTAACTGAAACTTTGTAACAAAATAATAGAACCCCAGGAAGAGAAAGTGGAAAAAAGAAGCATGAAGAAACAGCTTTGGATTATTTGGATTACTTGGTGATTTTTGGATTTTTGGCTATTGGATTTAAATGACTAAAATCAATCGGGTGGTTGTTTAAAAGTGTTTAAAATGGCATCACTTTTGGAAGAACTGAAAATGGAACTTAAAAAACAAAAAGAAGATGCACAAGAAGGAAGAGGTTCTTCTAGCTTTGTATTTCAATTTTTAGAAATGGAGACTTGGAACTATGAGAAAAGCCTGTAGAACAAGAAGGTCGGGACAAAGAAGAAGCCATCTTTAATGATCAAGTAATTCTATGTGGAGGAAAAAAAGGAAAGGGGGGGAAAGAGAGTTTAAGATTTGAAAAAACAACCAAAAAGGAATAGTTTGAAAAATAATTATAATATTAGGAAGCAACAGAAGAGAGGATTACAGAAGAGAGAATTAGAAGTAGAGAGACTAGGGGGTAAAAAGGGAAGGGACAAGAAGAGGGGGAAGAAGGAAAAGAAAAGAAGTTATAAAAGATAGAAACAAGACACAGAGAAACAGGGAAAATGCATAAGGATTGAAAGCATAAGCCTATTTAGAGATAATGGGTGAAAATTTAGTTGAAAAAGGGATTCTGCAAAGGTACATAAGATAGTATTGTTATATTAGAAATAGAAATACTTTTAAAAAATATGACACAATGTATGATTAAAATGATGGATAAAATACTTATTGTAATGCAGTGGAATGTTTGTTAATAAATGAAATAAAGAGAATGAGAGAATGAAATTAGGAAAGGATGGGAACATTTTAATTATTATTAATAATTTATAAAAATATAAGTGAAGAGAAATATGGGGAAAAAAGAATTAATTATGGAAAGTCTATAAGCGTTCCCAAGGAAATATGATATTCAATTGAAAAGAAATGTTAAAGATGTTAAGATTGTAACTAATATTAATGATTGAATTGAAATGGAATGAGTGTTCGGGTATTTTCTCACATCATTATAGTTGTGCTTTTAAAGTTGTAGCAACTTTTCGGCAGAATCTCATCTGCCATCATCAGGCTTCTGTATTGTGTTCATCTGTGAGTCAGACTTTCACAGCTGTTTCAGTTTTAAATTTGGGGCTAGCCTACTGCTGTGCCAAAATAGTTTTTTCTTAATCCTGATTGGTTGTTAGTCTTGGTCTGCGTTTAGTGGTCTTGGAATTTGCTGTGTTTTGCTTGATTGGTATTTTTAATATCTTCTGTCTGTTTTGTGGCTTTTTTTGTTTTGATTGGCTGGCAACAATGTGTTCCTGTATTGGAGGCTTTTAGTGCAGCTTGGCTCCAAGTAAATGGACGGCTATCATTTATTAGGAAGCTAGGTTTCATCTGGGTGCCTGGTTGGGGTGTGTTTGAGCTGGAGGTATCAGGGGGGATCTATTTGTGCCCAGGTGTTTGCCTGGCTTGTGGTGTGGAGATTTTTTTGTTTGTGAGTGCAGGCTTCCAAATAATTGACAGTCTGGTGGAATCATCTCTTCTATTCATGCTTTCGGGTCTTTTTTCAATCTCTATGGCTTCTCTGATAATTCTGTGGCTGGGGTTTTCTATAGTGACTAGGGTTTTGGCACAGCAGTAGGCTAGCCCCAAATTTAAAACTGAAACAGCTGTGAAAGTTTGACTCACAGACGAACACAATACAGAAGCCTAATGATGGCAAATGAGATTCTGCCAAAACGTTCGCTACAACTTTAAAAGCACAACTATAATGATGTGGGAAAATAACCGAACAAAGCTGAATACCATACATGTAAGTACCCACGAAAACTTAAGAAAAGAAATATAACAGATATAACATAGTGTGTATTTTAAGAATGTACCAAGCAGAATGCGACTGGAAGTTATGTACTACCGGTATATTGAATGTTATAATTCTAAAGGCATAAACTGAAGTTTAAATAAGAGTTGAATGGATACAATTAAAAGATATAAAGGTGTCATATTCCAATTATTAACTACAGGGGAAAATTTGTTTAATGAGAAAAGATAATATGAAATTGAAACAGGACAGACAAAAGTATAAATATAATGATTAGAAAGATATTGAAACTTAGAAAAAGATATATAATTGAATTTAGATATGAGACAATTAAAAATAAAGCTGAGAAAACCAAGGGAGGGGAAAAAATTATGGCCAAATATTAAAATAGTAATAAGATATGGAATAGAACACAAAGATGAATATGAAATTGAGTTTGTGTCTGTATGGAGAAGTGATAACCGGGAACCATGCTATTCTAAAAAAAAGATGTTTTATTTGTATTATGTTTTTGTGAAAACCCAAATAAAATTTATATTAAAAAAAAGAAACATCATGCTGATGAATATTTTTCCTAATTTTGCTAATTATGTAATTATGCAATTCATTGCAATCTGTGTTTGAGTCTCCTGTTTGATGAACATCAGCATCCACAAAAGAAACAATAGTGCTATTATCACTTGCTTCCCAAGTGATGTTTCACTTGAAAAACACAAAGAGCTGCAATCGTATTACTAGCATTTTCAACTGCTAAGTGTATAGACATACTCCACTAACAGCAGTATCCCAGAAGCAGTATCCCAAGGCAAATGGCAGAATCATTTTGTATCATTTCTATACATTAGAAATATATATTAGAAATGTATATTTTATACATTTCTAGTAGATTTTAATGTCAAGTTTTAGAAAGTCTTCCCTTAAATAGCAACTTAAAAGAATTCTAGCATGCAATAATATTAATCCTTATACAGTAATTAAAAGAGGAATTAGCAATTTTTGCAAAATATAGCAGATATTTAAACTTGGGAATTCTCTTTACAAAAGTAAATATACATGAAGAAAGAATATAATGGGTTTTTTTCCAGAACTGTTCAGCAAAGTATACTAATATTTTACTATGCATCATATTTTTACAACTAACTACTTCCTTTGTACTCTGTAACATTTATTTCAGAAAAATAAAAAAGGAATGTAAAACTTTCTTCCAAAAGTAATATGATATATAGGTGTTATATTTAGTACTCTAGAAATAATATAGTAATAACTATACTTCCACTTCAAATAGAAAAATGACTCTACATTTCTACCACCTTTTATTCACCTGAATCGTTTAAGGTGCAGCCGGAGGACCTGAGGTAGTCTGTAGATCATTAACTGCTTTTTAGCTTCACTTAGAATAAGAGGTTTGGGAGAAGACTTCCGTCGTTTGCCTATGTAACGTTTAAGAAAGAACACAAAACGTCATGAGTTAAAGGCTTCCATCGTCCAATATAAAAGTTGCACCCAACAATCTGAGATACTGTCTTGAATTTAGATTAAAGATTATGGCTTGCTGAAAATGGTGTTTCCATTTTCAGCAAGCCATAATCTAAATAATAAAGGTGGGAAGGATAAACATTCCTGGAACTTCTGCTTATACCTTTTTCAACTTTTTTAGTTTTGGTGGTTTGGGGAGTTGCTTTTTAAAACTTTAATATATCTATTTTTAGGGCTATGGTTTCAGTTTCCCACATAAAAATGGTGGGACTATTACTATTTATTTTCATCAAGGAAATTCCAAGGACCACAAAGAAGGTGCTCAAGTGATTTGAGGCCTTGAGATGCAGGTTGCTCTCTCTTGAAGTATGGGATTGTAGCCCAATTTCTTTAGCTATATATGGACTAGTTATGGATTTCAAAACCAATTTGGTTTTCATTTCATGAAGGAATTAGCAGAAGGGTTATATGCTCCGAATTTTTAAAAAATACCAATTAAAATGTTAAACATAGAATAAAAAATAAGAGACAAGCAATAAAGCAGTTTGCCTTTCTTTGCTATTTAAAGGACAGCCTGTGCCAAATGTAGTGTTTCTCTTTCATAGTTGACCTCTGTGGAACCAATATATATGCACTATTTTTTTGAGCTTGTGAAGTGCAACATGAAGCTTGAATATATGCATTGCACTACTCCACTGCTGCTAACTTTAAAGTTCTAAATACAGAAAATTCAAGACAGTATCTCAGTTCAAATTTGAAAT